>NC_140583.1:22916022-23486233 GCF_964204655.1 Triturus cristatus
GGTTCAGGAAAGCTTAGGCAGACGTCTCATGCCCTCATCCTAGTGGCTCCCACATGTGCTCGCCAGCCATGGTTCATGACCCTGCTCTAACTTACTCTAGTTCCGCTGGAGAGCCTCCCCAAGAGCCAGACCTTCTCATGCAGAACTGTGGGGGAAATTAGGCACCCAGTCCCCAGGTGTTTCAGCCTTGCGATCTGGCTCCTGAAGTCATAGTTTGGGTACCTCAGTCTTCCACCTGAATGCATGAGCATTCTCAATGAAGCACGCAGACCACCAACTTGGGCCTACTGTGCTGCTAAGTGGAATAGATTTTTGTACTATTGTCACTCCAAAAATATTGATCTTTTTTAAGCCACAGTGCAGGACATTGTCTGCTACTTAATTTGCAGGTTTGAGGTCTATACAACTACACCTGGCTGCCTACCTTCAGAATAGACAGCACATCTTTCAATTCAGGATATCGGTTATTAAAGCTTTCATGGAGGGTCTCAAGAGGGTCATTCCTACCCTGTGTCCCACCGGCACCCTCATGGAATTTCAACATTGTACTTGCATGTCTCATTGGAGCACCATTTGAGCCCCTCCATTCCTGTCCCCTTCAGTTCCTCTCCTGGAAGGTGGCATTTCTGGTTGCTATCACCTCACTATGGCGTGTCAGTGAGCTTCACGCATTAAACCTGAAAGAATATTTCTTCCAAGTACATAGCAATTGTGTTGTCCTCCACACCAACCCTAAATTCATCCTTAAGGTAGTCCCTCACTTCCACCTTAATCAGCCCATTGCTCTTGCTGTCTTTTTTCCACAACCTGATTCAGTTGAACGGGCTCTCCATACTTTGGATGTAAAAGAGCACTTATGTACTACCGTGACAGAACCATTCCATTTAGGCAGAGACGACTTTTTGTTGCTTTCTCTGAACCCCACAAAGGGAAGGCCCTATCAAAATCAGGCATTGCCAAATGGATAGGTAAATGCATCCAGACATGCTGTGCTAAAGCTACAAGGTCCCTGCCCACTCATCCTAGAGCACACTGGAGTAGGAAGAAAGTAGCCCCTATGGTCTTCCTGGGGAACATCCCCATAGCGGATATATGTAAAGCAGCTACTTGGTCCACACCACACAACTTCACAAAACATTACTGTGTGACTGTCCTAGCATCACCAACGCAGGCTAGCCGCCGCTTTTTTGGTAGGACCGCTTTACAGTGTATGCACAGCATGTGTATCTACAGTCACACATGCCTCAAACAGAAAATGTTACTCTAAGCATCTGTTCTTGGCATGTAGTGATATAGATACACATGCACCCACCCTCCTCCCCGGACACCTGTGGCCATTGCAGTGTCTTACTATCTTTTTTCTCTCTTATGCATGGACATCTCTCTATATAGCTCTTCCTCACCATCTGTGTAGGAAAACTACCGAACAATGGAGTCGATGACTATGCGTATTGTCACCTAGAGGAATGTCGGTACCTCGTGACTAGATGGACTTCTTCAAAGAAACACAACTTGCACACATTCAGGCCCAACACTACATGGCAAGAGTATGCATAGCATGTGAATCTCAAACAGTACATGTCACAAACAGACACTTACAGGGTAAGTAACATTTTCAATATGGCAGATGCCCACAGAAACAGAGGGTGCTCTGCCTCTTCAAAATCCATCACATTCGTTTGGAATACCACTCAATTGAATATCACACAATGTTGTGACCAAGGCTACATACTAGCTGTAATGCATTGACCTTCTGCCCTTATTCATCTCCAAAGGTTCCCGGGACATTATAATTAGGTTCAGATTTTGCACACAAATAAATTCAGCAGGAAAAGTTAGTTAGGAGAAGGAGTAGCCAACCGCCGCAGCGGCGACGGATGCAGGGAATGTTTGCGATTGCAAATGAGGGGGAGCACAGGTGTCTAGCAGGTTGTTGGAAGTTGTCGATAGTTGAGGTAAGCAGATCCTAGGTTGTCGAGGGCTTCGTAGGCGTGCATGAGGATCTTGAATTGGCATCTTTTCTGGATGTGGAGCCAGTGGAGGTCTCGCAGGTTGGAAGCTATGTGGGTTCGTTCCCAGGAGCTGAGTGGAGATGCCAACGTAGATGGCGTTGTCATAGTCAAGGTGACTAGTGACGAGGGCCTGGGTGACTGTCTTTCTGGTGTTTGTTCAAATCCATCTGAGGATTCAGTGGAGCATGCAAAGTTTGTGGAAGCCGGAGTAGGCGACTGCATTAACTTGTTTCATGGTCAGTTGGCTATTGCGGATGATGCTGAGGTTGCGTGTGTGGTCGTTCATTGTGGGTCAGAGTTCTACAGGCCACCAGCTGTGGTCCCATTTGGAAGTGTTCTTCCCGAAGATCAGCACTTTGGTTTTGCCGAAGTTTATTTGGAGGCAGTTGACGCTCATCCATTCGGCTACGTTGGTCATGGTATTGCAGAAGTTGGTTTCGCCATTGACAGGGTCCTCAGTGAGCGAGAGGATCAGTTGAGTGTCATCTGCATAGGAGAGTAACTAGAACTCTTGCCATGAGAGCTAATACTCGCCGCTAGTTTTACAGCAAATTTTGCTGTGATATTATCAATGTCGTAGAAGATGTCATGAGTGTTGTAATATGTGGGTTGATTAGCAGCGCATGGCAGGGACGCAAGTTATAGTAACTTGAGAATTGCAACAATAACTATTAAATTTCTATGCTGTTGTGTGTAAAATCTGAACCTAACTAGAACGTCCCTGTAACCTGTTATCTGAAAGAAACACGTTAGTTAGATTCCTCACCTTAGAATATCCCCAGGCGTCAGACTGGATCCGGAAGATTTTTCATCAGCAATACCCCTTGCGCGTCGCTAGGCGTCGTCTGCGGCTCCGCGTCCGTCGTCGGCGTCGTGCGCCGGAATGACATCGTCTGAGTACTTGGACGCCGCCCTCGCGCGCTGACGTCAGTTCTTCTTTTTTCCACGCCAGTAAGCGCAGATCCGGGAGAGCTACCCCTTTTAGTCTTTTTTGACTAAGTTTTTTGATCCTTTTTGATCTTGTCTCGACTCCGGTGCCGGTAGGATGCCTGGTTTTAAAGCCTGTACTGACTGCAACCGCTTGATGTCGGTTACGGACAATCACCGCCGGTGCCTTTACTGTTTGGGCCTCGACCACGACGCGGAGTCGTGTTCGGACTGCAAGGCCCTGACCTCGAAGGCTAGACTGGAGCGGTCCCGTAAGCTTCTCGAGCTTCGCCACTCGGCTCCGCGCCCCTCTCGATCCCGGTCCAGGAGGAGGTCCAAGGATCGGTCGCGAAGCCGCAGCCGACGTCATCATCGATCGTCTGGCTCCAAGTCTTCGGGTAAGTCGAAGCACTCCAAGAAGTCCAAGAGGCGACACCGCTCTTCGGACTCCCCTCGCCGGTCGCGCAACTTGGCCGAGGGTCAGGGTGGTTCCACCCCCGCGGCTCCAGCGGAGCCGCAGGCGCTGCGCAAGTCCCCATAACCGCCGGTCCCTGGGACTGACGCGACGCCGGCGGAAGTCAGTGCCTTCCTCTCAGCTATGAGGAACCTGGCTCCGCCGTCGACGCCCGCTGGCGCGCCTTCGGGCCCCGCGGACCCGACTGGGCAACCTTGCCTGCCGGGGGCCCCGGCGCCGTCGACGGCGCCGGCCTCGACGCCGCAAGTGCCCGAGGGACCCGTTCCCGAGTCCCCGCCGACGCCGGTCGACCTCGTCACGCCTCCTCCGCCGGCGTCGACACCGGTACCACCTCCGACGCCGGCTCCGCTCGGCGTCGAGCCCCAGTTCAGCCCCGCTCCGGGCCCGGCGCCGTTACGGCGTCGATGGACGCCGCGTTCGGCGCCGCTGGAGACACATTATGTCTATCGCCCGGCTCCGATCCTTCCTCCTGCATACCAGGAATCGGATGACGGGGGTGAATGGGAGGGATCCGAGGATCCTATGGCCGTTCAGGCTCAGCTGTCACAGGACTGGGCAGATGAACTGGGGGAGGCCAGTGGTCTGGATACCTCTCCAGACACTGGATTCATCTCTCCTCCGACTGTGGCTTCGGAGGAGGGTGCTGCTTGCTCTGTGGTGCTGCGCAAGGCGGCCGCAACCCTTTGGGTCGAGCTACCTGCTGTGGCTGTGAGGACTAACATCCTCACTGAGGTGCTTCAGTCTGCAGCAAGCTCCACTGAGCACTCTGCTGCAATTCAATGAGGCCCCAATGACGTTCTGCAGGGCACCTGGTCCAAGCCCTCCACAGTTCCTCCTGTGGACAGGAACGTCGCCAGGCGCCACCGCCCTGCTCCGGGCGACCCCAGTTTTGTGTCCCAACACCCTACGCCCGAGAGTCTGGTTATCCAGGCCTCTACCTCCCAATCCTCCTTCCCGACCGCTCCGCCGGACCGGGATTCCAAGAGACTGGAACAGTTTGGCAAGAAGCTGTTCTCCTCCCTTAGTTTGGGCCTGCGGTCCTTGAACACCGCCTGTCTCTTGGACCATTATTCTCACTCTCTGTGGGATACGGTGGAGGACGTGCTGCCCCTGTGTCCGGAGGAGGTCCAGACACGACTTACCCAGGCTCTGGCCGATGGGAGGGATGCAGCACGACATGCTATCCGATGTGGGCTTGACACTACGGACTCGCTGGGTAGGGCGATTTCTACCACGGTGGCGCTTAGACGTCACGCCTGGCTGCGGTCCACGTCCTTTTTGGGTGATGTCCAGGGCACTCTCATGGACATGCCCTTTGATGGCACTCGCCTTTTTGGCGAGAAAGCGGACAGTGCGCTGAATCGCTTTAAGGACTCCCGGGCTACGGCCAAGTCCTTGGGCCTCTCTGCCCCGCGGTCGCAAACTTCCGCCTTTCGTGGCCAAGGAAGGGGTGCCTCCTCACGTCCGCCTAGCCACCAGCCGCAGAACCAACCTGCGCGCGGTCGTGGACGTGGTTTCCGCCGAGGCGGTTCTGGAGGACGACGCGGTCAGCCCACATCCACCCCGGCAGCATCCGCCTCAAAGCCTTCCTAGTCCGAGTTTTCAGGCCCATTCCACGCCAGTGGGCGGCAGAGTTCGCCATCACCTGCTCCACTGGCGGTCCATCACATCGGACAGGTAGGTGCTGCAAATCGTCCGAAGGGGCTACTCCCTCCCCTTCGAGACGACCCCTCCAGCCATGCCACCGCAGCACCACCGTATCTCGGGGGATCATTTGAATCTTCTCCACGAGGAAGTTTCGGCCCTCTTGGCCAAGGGGGCCGTCGAGCGCGTTCCGAGCCCAGAAGTAGGTCGTGGTTGTTATTCCCACTACTTTCTGGTTCCCAAGAAGGGCAAAGGGGGCCTACGCCCTATCTTGAACCTCCGGAACGTCAATGCCTTCCCCTGGAAGGAAAGGTTCAAGATGTTAACTTTAGCTCAGGTTCTAGCTGCCCTATACCCGGGAGACTGGATGGTAGCGTTGGACTTGCAGGACGCATATTTCCACATCCCCGTCCTGCCGGCCCACCGGCGTTACCTGCGGTTCACGGTGGGTCAGGAGCACTTTCAGTTTACCGTGCTCCCCTTCGGCCTTACCAGTGCCCCTCGGGTGTTCACGAAAGTGATGGCGGTGGTCGCAGCTCATCTGCGCAGATCAGGGGTTCCAGTCTTCCCCTATCTCGACGACTGGTTGTTGAAGGTGGGCTCGCCCCAGGCAGTCGTCTCCCACCTCCAGACTACGGCGGATCTCCTGCATTTGCTGGGATTTTCCATCAACGTGCCGAAGTCACACTTGAGTCCCTCTCAGAAGCTCCTCTTCATCGGAGCGGTTCTCGATTCGGCGCAGTTCCGGGTCTATCCGCCGGAACAGCGGGTCCGGGATATTCAGGCCCTGATTCCCATCTTTCGGCCTCTATCCTGGGTTTCGGTCAGGCTAGTGTTGCGGCTTCTGGGGCTGATGGCCTCCTGCATCCTACTAGTGCATCACGCCAGGCGGTGCATGCGGGCTCTGCAGTGGGACCTGAAGTTTCAGTGGGCCCAGCATCACGGCAACCTGTCCGACCATGTCTTGATCTCGAAGGGCACTGCACAGCAGTTGCAGTGGTGGCTCACGGACCGCGATTGGGTCACGGGCAAGAGCCTCTCCCTTCCCCAACCGGAGCACGTCGTAGTGACGGATGCGTCCCTCCTGGGATGGGGTGGCCATATGGGAGAGGCGGAGATCAGAGGCCTCTGGTCTCCGGCGGAGTCTCGTCTCCACATCAACCTGTTGGAGTTGAGAGCGATCCGACTTGCACTGAAAGCCTTCCTTCCCTCTGTCAGGGGAAGTGTCGTGCAGGTGTTCACGGACAACACCACCGCCATGTGGTATTGCAACAAACAGGGCGGGGTGGGGTCGTGGACCCTTTGTCAGGAGGCTCTGTGCCTCTGGACATGGCTGGAACACCAGGGCGTCACCCTAGTGGTTCAACATCTGGCAGGCTCTCTGAACGCCAGAGCAGACGAACTCAGCCGCCGGTGCATGATGGATCTGAAAGAAACACGTTAGTTAGATTCATCACCTTAGAATATCCCCAGGCGTGGAATCTTAACTAACTAATGTTTCTTACAGATACATCGTTACCGAAGGTAAGTAACTTGTTCATCACAAATGGCGTCTGAACTCCGAAGTGGCGCAAGGTCTCTTTCAGCAGTGGGGAGAGCCTTGGTTAGATCTATTCGCCACCGACGAGAACGTGCAATGTCAGCAGTTCTGCGCGTTGGAATTTCCAAGGCGGCACTCGCTCGGCGACGCTTTTCGTCACGAGTGGAGTTGCGGTCTGTTGTACGCCTTTCCGCCTATACCACTTCTGCCCAGAGTGCTGAAGAAGATCAGGCACGACCGGGCCCAAGTCATCTTGGTGGCTCCGGATTGGGCACGAAGGTACTGGTATCCCGAGCTACTCAGTAGGTTGACCGATCCTCCGATACGTCTGCCCCTTCGGGAGGATCTTCTGTCGCAGCAGCAGGGGACGGTCCTCCACCCGAACCTGTCCAGCCTCCACCTCCATGCGTGGAGATTGAGCGGCGGCAGTTGATGCCGTTTGACTTGCCTCCTGAAGTCTGTGATATCATTCTGGCAGCCAGGCGTCCCTCCACTAAGACGGTATACGCCTGCCGGTGGAACAAATTTGTGGCATGGTGCACAGCAAAGGCTGTGGATCCCCTTTCCGTCCCTCTTTCTGAGGTTCTGCTCTTTCTTCTTTCTTTGGCCCGGCAGGGCTCTGCCCTGGGCACCTTGAAAGGTTATCTTGCTGCCATCTCTGCCTTCTTGCGGCTTCCTGATCAGCCTTCTCTTTTCAAGTCCCCTGTAGTTACACGCTTTCTAAAAGGCATTACTCACACGTTCCCTCCTGTCCCTTTTGTAATGCCTCAGTGGGACTTGAATCTTGTTCTCACATTTCTAATGTGCGCTCCCTTTGAGCCTCTTCATAGTTGTCCTCTTCGTCTGCTGACGCTTAAGACTGCTTTTCTGGTAGCCATCACCTCGGCTAGACGGGTGAGTGAGCTCCAGGCTTTATCTTCAAAGCCTCCTTTTCTCTCTTCATCCGGACAAGGTTGTCCTTCGGCCTCGTCCCTCCTTTCTTCCGAAAGTGGTGACCCCCTTTCATCTTGGGCAGTCTGTCACCTTGCCCACCTTCTTTCCGCCTCCGCATCATTCCAAAGAGGAAGAGAGGCTCCACCGTCTGGACCCAAAACGTGCGCTCTCCTTTTATCTGGACCGCACAAAGCAGTTCCGGGTGGACCACCAACTTTTCGTTGGATACGTGGGTGCTAAGAAGGGGAAAGCTGTGCACAAACGGACCATCTCTCGGTGGGTCGTTTTGTGCATCAAAATTTGTTATTCTTTGGCAAAAAAGGACCCTCCTGTTGGGCTGCGCGCCCATTCTACTAGGGCCACGGCGGCTACTACTGCTTTGGGACGGGGTGTCCCTTTGCAGGACGTCTGTCAGGCGGCAACGTGGGCTTCGCTACACACGTTTGCCAGGCATTATTGCCTTGACAGCCAAGTCCGGAGGGATGGCTTCTTTGGCCGTTCTGTCCTCCAGGACTTTCTGGTGTGATCTTGGTTCGCAGACCCACCACCGGGGATGGTATTGCTTGGGTATCTATTCTAAGGTGAGGAATCTAACGAACGTGTTTCTTACAGATGAACAAGTTACTTACCTTTGGTAACGATGTATCTGTAAGAAACATTAGTTAGTTAGATTCCTCACTGACCCACCCATCCTCCCCGTTCTGCGAACTGACATCTAGGGTTAAGGCTATCCCTTTCAGGGTCCTAGAATTTTTTGGCACCAGTGTCGGTATCTTGCATGGCTCTGCGTTCCTGGCGCGGAAGGCTATGTACAAGAACGGACGTCCGCGCGAGAGCGGCGTCTAAGTACTCCGACGTCATTCCGGTGCACGACGCAGACGACGGACGCGGAGCCGCAGACGACGCCTAGCGACGCGCAAGGGGTATTGCTGACGAAAAATCTTCCGGATCCAGTCTGACGCCTGGGGATATTCTAAGGTGAGGAATCTAACTAACTAATGTTTCTTACAGATACATCGTTACCGAAGGTAAGTATCTTGTTCTTTAGGCAATATTTTGCTCTTTTAAAAGTTGACACTTAGAAGAAATTTCATAGAAAAACAGTCAATGATTCCCTATGGAAGAAAATTCAAGTTGCAGGTAAAGTATGTTCTCGTTACTTTTGTAATCCAGTACTGGGCTCCTAGACTCAATACTGGGACCTCTATCTAAAACAGTTAAGTAATTACGTTTTCACAGTTCGCACGATTTTTAAAGAATATTTGAAGTTTGCAAAAATAGACACAGAAAAACAGTCAATGATTTCCTACGGAAGAAAATTGTGTTACTGGTAAGTACGGTTGTGAATATTTTTCAGGATCAGGGCTGGGCACCAAGATCCAGCACTGGGATCTCTCCTAATAGCAGGTGAGTGTTTTCGTTACTCGGCTGATTTTTGGTGAATATTTTGAGTTTTAGAAACTCCACACTTCGAAGAAATTTCAGAAGAAGCCAGTCAATGTTACCCTATGGAGACAATTGAGTTATCGGCTTTTGGGTAAGTACTCAACTGGCAGAGTTAAGGTTCTGGGCACAGACTCGGGTGGGGGGGGTCTCACAGGGTCAGGTAGGTACTGTTACACCCTCAGCAGCGCAGGGACAGCCGGGTGCAGAGTGAGTTAGGCCCAATGTTATCCTATGGGAGGCAGGGGGGCCTTGGTTGGTGGCTGCTGACTAGCAGGCCACGCGGATGTGGGAGCTGGGCTCCTAGTCACTGCAAGCTCGGGGACGAAGATTCTTCAGGTGCCACCACCACTTCGAGAGGTAAGTTGGGTAGTTGGAGGATAGGTAGGTACCCAGGAGTTGGGCACAGGGCGCCGGGTGCAGGGGTGCCTTTTGGTGTCGGGAAATCTTACCCTCTGTTGATCACGGTTGGGGGTACCTGGTTTTGAGGCTGCAGGCGTTGTCAGGAGCGTCGAGGGAAGTCCTTGGGTGTTGGACTCTGGGTCACGGTCGCCGGGGGGTCGTCCTCGTGGTTTTGGTTCACTCCGGCACAGGCCAGGCTTGGCGGGTGCAGAGTGTGCAGGGTTTGCATTTCCGGGCTGATGCCAGGGATTAGAAGCGGATTTTGAGCAGAGCCTCTGCTCATGGGAGTCCTAGGTGCTTGGAGCCAAAAGGTAGCCAGGTCCTCCGGGGTTTGTGAGGTTGCTGGCCACAAGAGGTGCCGGGATGTCGCAGAAGCAGGTTCGAGGGTCGACAGGCCGGTAGGGCTGGGGCCAAAGCAGTTGGTGTCTTCCTCTTCCTAGCAGCTGCATGGCAGGTCTTCTTTCTTCTTGCTCTTCTTTGTATTTTGGAATCTGAGGAAGGAAGGTTCAGGGTGCCCCTTAATACTAGATTTAGGAGCGTTACAGGTAGGTAAAGGGCAGGGAACAATGGGTTCCTGTCCTGGGGTGAGTACTCCCCCCTATTATGCCACTCTCTTGTGGGAGGGGGGCAGTAGCCTAGACCTGATTGGGCAGGGCCTCCCATCTTCATGATGGTGAGCGCCCGGAGATATGCTTCACCTCGCCTCCCCCACCTGAGGGGTGGGGTTGGCAGGCTGGCACATCCCCTGTCCTTATTTGGGGTTTCCGGCCAGGCTTCTTGCCAGAGTGGGGGCTGCAATTGGCCTGGGGAAGCTCAAAGAGGCGGCATGCCTTTGAAGCTTCCCCCTGTCCATCCTGGGGGGGAGACTAGCACCTCTCCCAGGATGTGCATTGTTGCAGGCCCAGGAGAGCAGGGGCTCTCCTACCCAGGGGTCCAGCAACATGTCTGCTGTGTGGCAGCCTCCCAGACAAGATGTGAATTGTAGGTCAGGTTTCAGGGTGCATCCCTAAGATACCCTCTGTGGTGCTTGGTACATTAAATCCCACACTGGCATCAGTGCGGGTTTAATGTGCTGAGAAGTTTGATACCAAACTTCTCAGTCTTCAGTGTTGCCATTATGGTGCTGTGGAGTTCGTGTTTGAGCTCTAAGCTCCATGTACTCTTAAATGGCAGCACTGCACTTACAGTGCCCAGGAATGGACCTGGGTGTACTGTAGGGGCACAGGGCTCATGCTCCTGTGCCCACACCACTGGCATAGGGCACCCAGCTAGAGGGGTGGCTGATGTATGCCAGGGCAGTGTAGGTGGTGGGCATGGCACACATGGGTATGTGCCATGTCTACTTTTTGTCTTGTACCCAGACACTCAGCCTGCAAGGGCAGTGTGTGTGTGTGTGTTAGGGTACAGGGCCTCTAAGGCTGGCACAATGAGTGCTGCAGCCCTTGGAGGCCTTCCCTGGTCACAAGGCCCTGGGTACCTAGGGTACCATTTACCAGGGGCTGACGTGTGGCCAGGGTTTGCCAATTTGGGTTTGAGGTTTTTAGGGAAGGAACATAGGCCCTGGGCACCTGATTGGCAGGAGTCCAGGGCACACTCAGTCAAAGTACATTCAGCAAAAAGTGGGGGCATACCATGCAAGAAAGATGGCACTTTCTCACACAGGGACCCTGTCTTGGTCTGGAGGTGGACATCCCATGAGGGATGTCAGACAACTGCAAGCTCGAGTGTCTGCGTGCAGGAACCTCAGCGTCTTGCGTCAGCATGGAAGTCCTTTTTCTCCTCTCCTGACTCAGCAAAGATAAGGTGTTCATATACCCAAAGTGGTACCCTCAGGGGATCTACCTTGCTGTGTCATGTCGGACTTGGGATGACGGAAGGAATGACCCTTATTCATAGTTATTATGCAGGAGATGGTAGTCCTGCTGAGTTTCCGAGAATCCTCATGCATAATGGAGGAGTCTAGTTCTCAGGGAAAACCCCACGTCCTGTTAGCAGTAACTTAACTAGCTAGGGCGGTCGACCCTTCAATCTGGGGAACTGGGTTCGAGTCTCAGCAATAACGCTGAACATCCTGTGATTCTGGGCAAAATCGCTTAATCTCCCCGTGCCTAACAAAAATGAATGTCCTCATGTAATGCAACTGGTGCTATGTAAAGCGCTCCGATACCCGATTCGGGTCAAGTTCACGCTATATAAAACTGTTTAAAAAACACTAAGTAGTGAAATTGCAAGGGAAATATAGGTGAGAGGTTAGGTTGCTACCTGAGCCTATATTGGGGTACCTATATGAAACATAAAACCCACTCCTCATCAGACTGAACAACATACTAAAAATGTGTTAATGTACTTGTAGGCATTTGTACGCAAACAACTAATTAGTCCCAAGAATAGTGCGTTAAAAAAATATCTTATAAAATGCTACAATCTTATTTTAAGCGGTAGAAGTCTTACTAAAATATGTTTATATATTTCGAACTATGAGTGTCTGAAAGCCGTGCAGTTCAGCAAGAAGGTGTCTGTTGTTAAAAATTCCAAATTTGGTTGTTTTGAAAGGCCGATTTTTTTTTTTTTTTTTTTCCCAGCACACGATGAGCCAAATGTTTGTGTCCCGGATGGGAGACACTACATCACTGTGTCTTGCCATTGCAGACTACTGTTGCTGCAACACCTCACAGATCAGATCAATTGAGCACAGATGATCTTCTGTAGTGTCTACAGCCAATGCAGGGGAAGCCTGTGCGACATCCAAGGCCTTAGTGTTTGTAGAGGAGCCGGTATCCATTCCAACAGGAGCTTAAGCATCCTGTGGTGGCTCTAAGAATGCAGACATCAACATGGGAGCACGCTGAGGACACAGCAGTACATGGGCTGTTATCGGGTCCAGTAAAACATCCGCATCCGGTGGTGCAACTGATGGAAGTGTTAGAGATCCAACACGCATTCTTGTCCGCAGAATAGGCATCAGAGGACAGCTTGTACACTGGATTAATCACAGCAGCTGGAGACTCTTTCAAATGACAGGATAAGTTTGCAACTGTACCGTTACAGGCCCTTAGAAGCATGATATCATGGCATATGAGAGATCCACCTAGAGTTCTCGCAGTTTGTACTGCTTCGAACACTTCCGTGTCCCACTCCTGCATCGAATACCCATCCCACCTAAGTGGGATGGGTATTCCCAGACGTGGGACCCGTGCTCACTACGCCACTGGAGTCAAGCTATCCCGGCTGATGACGGCTGATAGCCAGAAACCGGTCCTAGGATGCTTGATTCCGGTCCAGGGAAGACATGGCTTGGCAGTTTGGGCTGGACTGTTCCCATGAGGCACAGGGTCAAGACTGATTTGTATATGGCCATGTCTAAACTGGGGTGGTGTAGTGGGCAAAAGAACGATGGATTTAACCCAGATCTCTTGACTGGGGGAGAATGTCTGCATTGTCAGCATTCCGTCCATCATTTGTTTGTTGTAACGCTTTTCGCCCTAAGTGGGATGGGTATTCCCAGACGTGGGACCCGTGCTCACTACGCCACTGGAGTCAAGCTATCCCGGCTGATGACGGCTGATAGCCAGAAACCGGTCCTAGGATGCTTGATTCCGGTCCAGGGAAGACATGGCTTGGCAGTTCGGGCTGGACTGTTCCCATGAGGCACAGGGTCAAGACTGATTTGTATATGGCCATGTCTAAACTGGGGTGGTGTAGTGGGCAAAAGAACGATGGATTTAACCCAGATCTCTTGACTGGGGGAGAATTTCTGCATTGTCAGCATTCCGTCCATCATTTGTTTGTTGTAACGCTTTTCGCCCTAAGTGGGATGGGTATTCCCAGACGTGGGACCCGTGCTCACTACGCCACTGGAGTCAAGCTATCCCGGCTGATGACGGCTGATAGCCAGAAACCGGTCCTAGGATGCTTGATTCCGGTCCAGGGAAGACATGGCTTGGCAGTTCGGGCTGGACTGTTCCCATGAGGCACAGGGTCAAGACTGATTTGTATATGGCCATGTCTAAACTGGGGTGGTGTAGTGGGCAAAAGAACGATGGATTTAACCCAGATCTCTTGACTGGGGGAGAATGTCTGCATCTGAAAGAAACACGTTAGTTAGATTCCTCACCTTAGAATATCCCCAGGCGTCAGACTGGATCCGGAAGATTTTTCGTCAGCAATACCCCTTGCGCGTCGCTAGGCGTCGTCTGCGGCTCCGCGTCCGTCGTCGGCGTCGTGCGCCGGGATGACGTCGTCGGAGTACTTAGACGCCGCCCTCGCGCGCTGACGTCAGTTTCTCTTTTTTCCGCGCCAGTAAGCGCAGATCCGGGAGAGCTACCCCTTTTAGTCTTTTTTGACTAACTCTTTTTGATCATTTTTGATCCCTGTCTGTCGACATCTGGTGCCGGTAGGATGCCTGGGTTCAAGGCTTGTGAAGACTGTCATCGACTGATGTCGGTGACCGATCACCACCGCCGGTGCCTCTATTGCTTAGGCCTCGACCACGACGCGGAGTCGTGCAACGACTGCCAGGCCCTGACTTCGAAGGCTAGGCGGGAGCGGTCCCGCAAGCTTCTCGAGCTTCGCCACTCGGCTCCGCGTCGTGCGCGATCCCGGTCCAGGAGGAGGTCCAAGGATCGCTCGCGGAGCCCTAGCCGACGCCACCATCGATCGTCGGGCTCCAAGTCGTCGGGTAAGTCCAAACACTCAAAGAAGTCCAAGCGGCGACATCGCTCTTCGGACTCCCCTCGCCGGTCGCGCGACTCGGCCGAGGGTCCAAGTGGTTCCACCCCCGCGGCTCCGGCGGAGCCGCAGGTGCCGCGTCCGCCCCCATACCTTCCGGTCCCTGGGGCTGACGCGGCGCCGGCGGAGATCAGCGCCTTCCTCTCGGCCATGAGGAGCCTGGCCCCGCCGTCGACGCCCGCTGGCGCGCCTTCGGGCCCCGCGGGCTCGACTGGGCGACCTCGCGTGCCGGCGGCTCCGGCCCCGGCGCCGTCGACGACTCCGGTCTCGACGCCGCAGGTCCCCGCGGGGCCCATGCCTGGGCCCCAGTCGACGCCGGTTGACCTTGTCACTCCTCCACCGGCGCCGACGCCTGAACCACCGACGCCGTCACCGGCGCCGCCGACGCCTGTGACGCCGACGCCCCAGTTTAGCCCTCATCCGGACCCGACGCCGGCACGGCGTCCGCCGACGCCGCATCCGACGCCGCTAGAGACCTACCATCTCTACAGTCCGGTTCCGATCATTCCTCCTGTTTATCAGGAATCGGAAGAAGGGGGCGACTGGGAGGGGTTCGAGGACCCTCTGGCTGTTCAGTCACAGCTTTCTCAGGACTGGGCAGATGAACTGGGGGAGGCCAGCGGGCTGGACACCTCGCCAGACGCTGGATTCACTTCTCCTCCGACCGTGGCTTCGGAGGAGGGTGCAGCATTTTCTGTGGTGCTGCGCAAGGCGGCTGAGGCCCTTGGGCTCGAGTTGCCTGCCGTGGCTGTGAGGACCAACATCCTCACTGAGGTGCTTCAAACCTCAGCAAGCTCCACTGAGCCTCTGCTGCCGTTTAACGAGGCCCTCACTGACGTTCTGCAGGGCACCTGGTCCAAGCCCTCCACAGTCCCTCCTGTGGATAGGAACGTTGCCAGGCGCCACCGCCCTGCTCCGGGCGACCCCAGCTTCCTGTCCCAACACCCCACCCCCGAGAGTCTGGTTATCCAGGCCTCTACTTCCCAATCCTCCTTCCCGACCGCTCCGCCGGACCGGGATTCCAAGAGACTCGAGCAGTTTGGCAAGAAACTGTTCTCGTCCCTTAGTTTGGGCCTGCGGTCCTTAAATACCGCCTGTCTCTTGGACCGTTATTCCCATTCCCTGTGGGATACGGTGGAGGACGTGCTGCCCCTGTGTCCGGAGGAGGTCCGGCCACGTCTTTCCCAGGCTCTGGCCGATGGGAGGGATGCAGCACGGCACGCCATAAGATGTGGGCTTGACACCACGGACTCGCTAGGTCGGGCGATTTCCACCACGGTGGCGCTCCGCCGCCACGCCTGGATGCGGTCCACGTCATTTTCCGGGGATGTCCAGAACACCCTCATGGACATGCCCTTTGATGGCACTCGCCTGTTTGGTGAGAAGGCGGACAGTGCGCTGAACCGCTTTAAGGACTCCCGGGCTACGGCCAAGTCCTTGGGCCTCTCGGCTCCGCGGGCGCACACCTCCGCTTTTCGCCCCTTTCGTGGCCAAGGAAGGGGCGCCTCCTCACGTCCGCAGAGCCACCAGCCGCAGAACCAACCTGCGCGCGGTCGCGGACGTGGCTTCCGCCGTGGCGGAAATGGAGGCCGACGTGGTCAGCCCACATCCACCCCGGCAGCATCCGCCTCAAAGCCTTCCTAGTCCGAGCTTTCAGGCCCATACCACGCCAGTGGGCGGCAGAGTTCGCCATCACCTGCTCCACTGGCGGTCCATAACATCGGACAGGTGGGTGCTGCAAATCGTCCGAAGGGGCTACTCCCTCCCCTTCGAGACGACCCCTCCAGCCATGCCACCACAGCACCACCGTATCTCGGGGGATCATTTGGATCTTCTCCGCGAGGAAGTTTCGGCTCTCTTGGCCAAGGGGGCCGTCGAGCGCGTTCCGAGTCCAGAAGTAGGTCGTGGTTGTTATTCCCACTACTTTCTGGTTCCCAAGAAGGGCAAGGGGGGCCTGCGCCCTATCTTGGACCTCCGGAACGTCAATGCCTTCCTCCGAAAGGAAAGGTTCAAGATGCTAACGTTGGCTCAGGTTTTAGCTGCCCTAGACCCTGGAGACTGGATGGTAGCGTTGGACTTGCAGGACGCATATTTCCATATCCCCGTCCTGCCGGCCCACCGGCGTTACCTGCGGTTCACGGTGGGCCAAGAGCACTTTCAGTTTACCGTGCTCCCCTTCGGCCTCACCAGTGCCCCTCGGGTGTTCACGAAAGTGATGGCGGTGGTCGCAGCTCATCTGCGCAGATCAGGGGTCCCAGTCTTCCCCTATCTCGACGACTGGTTGTTGAAGGCGGGCTCGCCCCAGGCAGTCGTCTCCCACCTCCAGACTACGGCGGATCTCCTGCATTTGCTGGGGTTTTCCATCAACGTGCCGAAGTCACACTTGAGTCCCTCTCAGAAGCTCCTCTTCATCGGAGCGGTTCTCGATTCGGCGCAGTTCCGGGTCCATCCACCGGAACAGCGGGTCCGGGATATACAGGCCCTGATTCCCATCTTTCGGCCTCTATCCCGGGTTTCGGTCAGGCTAGTGTTGCGGCTTCTGGGGCTGATGGCCTCCTGCATCCTACTAGTGCATCACGCCAGGCGGCGCATGCGGGCTCTGCAGTGGGACCTGAAGTTTCAGTGGGCCCAGCATCACGGCAACCTGTCCGACCATGTCTTGATCTCGGAGGGCACTGCACAGCAGTTGCAGTGGTGGCTCACGGACCGCGAGTGGGTCAAGGGCAAGAGCCTCTCCCTTCCCCAACCGGAGCATGTCGTAGTGACGGATGCGTCCCTCCTGGGTTGGGGTGGCCATATGGGAGAGGCGGAGATCAGAGGCCTCTGGTCTCCGGCGGAGTCTCGTCTCCACATCAACCTGTTGGAGTTGAGAGCGATCCGGCTTGCACTGAAAGCCTTCCTTCCCTCTGTCAGGGGAAGTGTCGTGCAGGTGTTCACGGACAACACCACCGCCATGTGGTACTGCAACAAACAGGGCGGGGTGGGGTCGTGGACCCTTTGTCAGGAGGCTCTGCGCCTCTGGACATGGCTGGAACACCAGGGCGTCACCCTGGTGGTTCAACATCTGGCGGGCTCTCTGAACGCCAGAGCAGACGAACTCAGCCGCCGGTGCATGATGGATCACGAATGGCGTCTGAACTCCGAAGTGGTGCAAGGCCTCTTTCAGCAGTGGGGAGAGCCTTGGTTAGATCTATTCGCCACCGAAGAGAACGCGCAATGTCAGCAGTTCTGCGCGTTGGAATTTCCAAGGCGGCACTCGCTCGGCGACGCTTTTCGTCACGAGTGGAGTTGCGGTCTGTTGTACGCCTTTCCGCCTATACCACTTCTGCCCAGAGTGCTGAAGAAGATCAGGCGCGACCGGGCCCAAGTCATCTTGGTGGCTCCGGATTGGGCACGAAGATACTGGTATCCCGAGCTACTCAGTCTGTTGACCGATCCCCCGATACGTCTGCCCCTTCGGGAGGATCTTCTGTCGCAGCAGCAGGGGACGGTCCTCCACCCGAACCTGTCCAGCCTCCACCTCCATGCGTGGAGATTGAGCGGCGGCAGTTGATGCCATTTGACTTGCCTCCTGAAGTCTGTGATATCATTCTGGCAGCCAGGCGTCCCTCCACGAAGTCGGTATACGCCTGCCGGTGGAACAAATTTGTGGCATGGTGCACAGCAAAGGCTGTGGATCCCCTTTCCGCCCCTCTTTCTGAGGTTCTCCTCTTCCTTCTTTCTCTGGCCCGGCAGGGCTCTGCCCTGGGCACCCTGAAAGGTTATCTTGCTGCCATCTCCGCCTTCTTGCGGCTTCCTGATCAGCCTTCTCTTTTCAAGTCCCCTGTGGTTACACGCTTTCTCAAAGGCATTACACACACGTTCCCTCCTGTCCCTTTTGTAATGCCTCAGTGGGACTTGAATCTGGTTTTGACATTCCTGATGTGCGCTCCCTTCGAGCCTCTTCACAATTGCCCTCTTCGTCTTCTAACTCTAAAGACTGCTTTTCTGGTAGCCATCACCTCGGCTAGACGGGTGAGTGAGCTCCAGGCTTTATCTTCAAAGCCTCCTTTTCTATCTGTTCATCCGGACAAGGTTGTCCTTCGGCCTCGTCCCTCTTTTCTTCCTAAAGTGGTGACTCCATTTCACCTTGGGCAGTCTGTCACCTTGCCCACCTTCTTTCCGCCTCCGCATCCTTCCAAAGAGGAAGAGAGGCTCCACCGTCTGGACCCAAAACGTGCGCTCTCCTTCTATCTGGACCGCACAAAACAGTTCCGGGTGGACGACCAGCTTTTTGTTGGGTACGTGGGCGCTAAGAAGGGGAAAGCTGTGCACAAACGAACCATCTCTCGGTGGGTCGTTTTGTGTATAAAAATCTGCTATTCCTTGGCTAAAAAGGACCCTCCTGTTGGGCTGCGCGCCCATTCTACTCGGGCCACGGCGGCTACTACTGCCTTGGGACGGGGAGTCCCTTTGCAGGACATCTGTCAGGCGGCGACGTGGGCTTCTCTACACACGTTTGCCAGGCATTATTGCCTTGACAGCCAAGTCCGGAGGGATGGCTTCTTTGGCCGTTCTGTCCTCCAGGACTTTCTGGTGTGATCTTGGTTCGCAGACCCACCACCGGGGATGGTATTGCTTGGGTATCTATTCTAAGGTGAGGAATCTAACTAACGTGTTTCTTTCAGATGAACAAGTTACTAACCTTCGGTAACGATGTATCTGTAAGAAACATTAGTTAGTTAGATTCCTCACCGACCCTCCCATCCTCCCCGTTCTGCGAACTGACATCTAGGGTTAAGGTTGTCCTTTCAGGCCCCTAGATTTTATTTTTGGCACCAGTGTCGGTCTTTGCATGGCTCTGCGTTCCTGGCGCGGAAGGCTATGTACAAGAACTGACGTCAGCGCGCGAGGGCGGCGTCTAAGTACTCCGACGACGTCATCCCGGCGCACGACGCCGACGACGGACGCGGAGCCGCAGACGACGCCTAGCGACGCGCAAGGGGTATTGCTGACGAAAAATCTTCCGGATCCAGTCTGACGCCTGGGGATATTCTAAGGTGAGGAATCTAACTAACTAATGTTTCTTACAGATACATCGTTACCGAAGGTTAGTAACTTGTTCATTGTCAGCATTCCGTCCATCATTTGTTTGTTGTAACGCTTTTCGCCCTAAGTGGGATGGGTATTCCCAGACGTGGGACCCGTGCTCACTACGCCACTGGAGTCAAGCTATCCCGGCTGATGACGGCTGATAGCCAGAAACCGGTCCTAGGATGCTTGATTCCGGTCCAGGGAAGACATGGCTTGGCAGTTCGGGCTGGACTGTTCCCATGAGGCACAGGGTCAAGACTGATTTGTATATGGCCATGTCTAAACTGGGGTGGTGTAGTGGGCAAAAGAACGATGGATTTAACCCAGATCTCTTGACTGGGGGAGAATGTCTGCATTGTCAGCATTCCGTCCATCATTTGTTTGTTGTAACGTAATCCTGTTCTAGTACATCTATAGCGGAAGAAACAATGTTGCCCAGTGAATAAATTCTGGATGTGAATATAGTTATACCATCATAGACTACGACTAACCCTTTTTCTAGGTTAATTCAATCAATTTCATGGTGTTGCTTTGCGGCTTCTTGTTGAGAGACCTTACAGATTTAATTATAAACAGCGTATAAAACATTTGATAAGGCTTTCGGGGCCCAATAAAAAGTCCCTTAAATCCATATCATCTGATAGTAAGGCTAAGTATTTTCACCTGGGACATAACTTCCCAACATTAAGATGTCACCACCCCTGATGTTCTTGTTGTACATAGTTGGTCTGGCCTATGGATACTAAACCTTTGGGTAGTACCCGTAAATCTTGTTTGACACCAATTTGTGTCCTGGGGCCAAACCATCCCTTCCAATTGGGGTCTGATGAATTGTAATGTATGCTGTCATCTACTATATCCCGGCCATGTGTTGTAAAGTTTGGCCACCCCTCAAAGTGTGTTGGTGAGGGTATCCAAGGTGTGTTCAAGTCCTTGTTCTTGGCTAAGCCAAGACAGGAAGTCTTTTGCAAAGTGTCATTCAGAAATATCTGCTGGTGAATGAGGCATGCTCGAAATAGTGCTTGTGTTCCCTGAAGTTGCCATTCCGTTAAGCCCCAGATTGATTTTGTTTATAGTGTCCTTCCATAAGTTAAAACCCTGTTCACACAGTTGGGAAATAATGATGTAGAATAAAACTGTTTGGTGTAAGTTAGCTTATTTTTCTATGCAGTTGTAGGTGCAACCTTGTAGCAATATAAGGTCGGGTCAGAACTGTTAAACCCTGAACAATAAGGATATTTCTGTGCAAACTTTTTCAAACTACCTTTCGGTGGTGTTGGGCAATGTTCCCATTGGTGGTATGTAAAAACATTTAGTGGGACACTGGATTTATGTAAAGTCATGACCATAATGTTGGTAACGGTACATTGTTGTACTCAGTTGTGTCCTGTAACATTTCAATGCTTGAAAATGCAGTGATTTGTTCTAAATCAGACAAAATATTTACAGTTTCAAAATCCCAATCGTCCGAAAATTTACTGGAGGCAATGATAAATCTTAAAGAAATTTTGAACAAATGAGGAAATTTCAAAAGTTGTGTAGGACCAAATACTTATTATGAAACCCTGTCCCACACTATTCTATCAGGTCTCTTTGTTCACGATGAGATGACGTACGAGGTTTCAGGACCAAGTTCGGATTTGATACTGCTGAGCGTTCTGGGAGATAGTTTCCGTTCATGAGTAAGCAAAAGAAAGTCACTAGGCCAATCAAGAATAGAAAAATCAGTATTCAATTTATAATCCAGAGCTGTAGCCAAGTTGATACTAGGTAAGCTTTTCAGAAAAATGGGAAAATCATGAAGTTGTTACTTACGGGAAACTGGAGCTGGTGTTGTTTCAGGTTCACTAGGATCAAGAGAAGGTATCAAAATCGAAGTAGCCAGATGCAGTTCGATCTATTTTTGGTAGCTCAGCAGGTTTTGATGAACTGGCAGAGGTCTCTTGTGGAGGCATATTTATGTAGCTATTGGTTGTAGGCCGCAGTGATATTTGTCTTTCATTTGTGTTTTGATGTTTCGTTTCAACAGGAAGTAGTTTCTTTCCATTGTTGGAAAGTCCATTACTTGGTATTGGTGACTCTTCAAATGTTATGAGTCTTTTTGTCTGAGCTCCCTGTAGGGTAGCACGAGGAGAGAGTCGGCTACCCAGGAGCCCACAAGGCCTACTATTCAGTAGTGTGGTTTGAATAAATCGATGGAGACCAATCTCTTTTTTCTTTTTGCCAGCAAGAGGCGGAAGTACTGTTCTTGTTCCTTCGAAAGCCAGGACAGGGCCAGGCTTTCTGTATGAGGGCCCAAATTCATTCTTTTTTTTTTTTTTTTTTTTTTTAGTTTTCAAAAACCTTTATTGACTTGTAAAAATAGTACAGGACCGATCATCTACAATCAACATAGCCGTGAGGGGGCTCTGCCCGACAGTTGGGCAGTCAGGTGAACGCATACACAGCCATTTAGCCGACACCCCGAAGGACCGGCGGCGTTACAATAATACTGCATATTCAAAAACACAATCGTGCACAGAGCATCAATAAGGATTGCACCAGTCCCCAGTCTATGACTCCGACTACGATTATGTATGCGAAGCTTAAAAGTAGCCTCTGATGCCTGCACTCCAGGCTTAAACCAGGAAGTTCTAAACTGAACCGTAACCCCAACCACCCACCCCTCCCTACGTACGCTGACTATTTCCCCACGTCTCCCATCCCCATTGAGCCGCAGCCCGATAATCTATGCACAACCATCAACGGCACCCTCCCGCACGCAGTCCGCATCCGACCCTACATTAGACTTTCACCCCCCGAATCACCCTGCTTTAGCGTCCTGAACCAGTCTGCCAAGCACCCGTCCACACTCACTTCGTGCGGCCCAAATTCATTCTTGTCCACAATCTTTTCTCTGACCAGACCCCCGACTTTTGGGATCCAGGCAGGTCTTGCTGTGGCTGGTTTGACTTCCCCAGTGGTGGTGCGATTTACTTGCATGTTGCTTTGTAGTGCCCTTAATTCATTGAGATCCTGTAAAACAGCCAAACATTTATTGATGTCAAATGGTTTTTCACACGCCACTGTGCTTTCATAGTCTAGATCAGGTACCCACATTATTGTCCCAAATAGGGCTTCGTAAGGAGTGACACCTCCTAGAGAACTTCTTGGCATATTGTTAAGAGCCCTCAGGACTTCATATAAGTGATTGACCCAACTACCGCCCGAACCGAATACCATTGCTGTTAGATTGCTTTAAGTCTCGGTTTTACCTCTCCACGACCGAATTTTCCGCGGGTTAGTATGGAGAGGAGTACAGCAATGCAACAGCCAAAATTCCCATGGCCGCCTTGTAAGCCCTAGAGCTAAATTCGGGGCCGTGGTCAGAATGCAATGTGCCAACTGCATATGTCCCTATGAAGACTCGCAAATCTTTTATAACAGTTCGAGCACCAGCCAAGCGCTGAGGCCATACCCACAGGAATCCAGAGCATGAATCCACTGCCACCAAGATGTACTTGTAAGCCCCATCCGATTGTAAGGGGCCGCAGTGGTCCAAATAGACACAAGCAAATGGTCTGTCTGATCTCAATATTAGTGTCTGCGCTGGACGTGCCACGGTGGAACCCTTAATCTGCTGACATGTCGCAATTTAGGACAAAACTGTCAGTTTAGTTAATCCTGGCCACCAATAGTGTGGCTTCAGAAAAGAAACTGTTGCTGTAACTTCTGCGTGTGCAGAACCTAGACCCTCGTGTGCAGCTAGAATTAAACCTAATCTGCGATCCATATCTGAAAGACACGTAAGTGATGGATTCCTTACATTCAAATTACCCCCAGGCGTCGGACTGCATCCGGAAAGTTTTAGTCGGCAGTACCCCAGCACGTCGGAAGGTGGCATTGTACGGCTCTGCGTCCGTTGTAGGCGTCGTGATCGCTGGGATGATGTCGCGGCAGCTACTTAGACGTCGCCCTCGCACGCTGACGTCAGTTCTATCTGAAAGAAACACGTTAGTTAGATTCCTCACCTTAGAATATCCCCAGGCGTCAGGCTGGATCCGGAAAGATTTTTGCAGCAATACCCCTTGCACGTCGCTAGTCGTCGTCTGCGGCTCCGCGTCCGTCGTTGGCGTCGTGCGCCAGAATGAAGTCGTCGGAGTACTTAGATGCTGCCCTAGCACGCTGACGTCTGTTCTTCTTTTTTCCGCGTCAGACAGCGCCGATCCGGGAAAAGCTTACCCCTTAGTCAATTTTTGGCTAAACTTTTTTGACTCTTTTTGGTCTTCTGCCGACTCGACTCTGGTGCCGGTAGGATGTCTGGGTTTAAAGCCTGTGACTCCTGTCATCGACTGATGTCGGTGACGGACCACCATCGCTGGTGCCTTTACTGCCTGGGGGCTGACCACGACAGGAAGTCGTGCCCCGATTGTCAGGCCTTGGCCTTGACCTCGAAGGCTAGGCGGGAGCGGTCCCGTAAGCTTCTCGAGCTTCGGCACTTGGCTCCGCGCCGCTCACGGTCCCGGAGGAGGTCCAAGGACCGGTCGCGGAGCCGCAGTCCCCATCATCGCTCGTCGGGCTCGAAGTCTTCGGGTAGTCGAAGCGATCTAAGAAGTCCAAGAGGCGACACCGCTCTTCGGACTCCCCTCGCCGGTCGCGCGACTCTGCCGAGGGTCCGGGTGGTCCCACCCCCGCGGCTCCGTTGGAGCCGCAGGAGCCACGTCCGTCCCCATACCCGCCGGTCCCTGGGACTGTCGCGACTCCGGCGGAGGTCAGTGCCTTCCTCTCGGCCATGAGGGGCCTGGCTCTGCCGGCGCGCCTTCGGGCCCCGCGGGCTCGACTGGGCGACCTCGCGTGCCGGCGACGACTTCGGTCCCGACGCCTCATCGTCGACGCCTCATCCGACACCGGTTCCGCCTCTGGCGCCGTCTCCGGACGACGCCGTTCCCTGGTTTAGCCCCTGTCCGGGCCTGGCGCCGATTGGCGCCGCACCCGACGCCGATGTATGAGCGTTTCATCTACCACCCGGCTCCGATCATTCCTCCTGTTTATCAGGAATCGGAGGACGGGAGCGACTGGGAGGGGTCTGAGGACCCTATGGCCATACAGGGCCAACTTTCACAGGGCTGGGCAGACGAACTGGGGTATGCCAGTGGTCTGGACACCTCCTCGGATGCTGGTTTCATCTCTCCTCCGACTGTGGCCTCGGAGGAAGGTGCAGCTTTTTCAGTGGTGCTGCGCAAGGCGGCCGAAGCCCTGGGGCTCAAGTTGCCTGCTGTGGTCGTGAGGACTAACATCCTCACAGAGGTGCTTCAACTGTCAGCAAGCTCCTCAGAGCCTCTGCTGCAGTTCAATGAGGCCCTCCTAGACGTTCTGCAGGGCACTTGGTCCAAGCCCTCCACAGTTCCTCCTGTGGATCGGAACGTGGCCCGGCGCCACCGCCCTGCTCCGGGCGACCCCAGTTTCCTGTCCCAACACCCCACCCCCGAGAGTCTGGTTATCCAGGCCTCCACTTCCCAATCCTCCTTCCCGTCCGCCCCTCCGGATTGGGAATCCAAGAGGCTGGAACAGTTCGGAAAGAAGCTGTTCTCTTCCCTGAGTTTGGGCCTGCGGTCTTTGAACACCGCTTGTCTCTTGGACCGTTTCTCCCACTCTGTGGGATACGGTGGAGGACGTGCTGCCCCTGTGTCAGGACGAGGCCCGGACTCGTCTCTCTCAGGCGCTTGCTGACGGGCGAGATGCAGCACGACATGCCATACGGTGTGGACTAGACACCACGGACTCGCTGGGTAGGGCGATTTCCACCACGGTGGCGCTCCGGCGCCACGCCTGGCTGCGGTCCACGTCTTTTTCGGGGGATGTCCAGTGTACCCTCATGGATATGCCCTTTGATGGCACTCGCCTTTTTGGTGAGAAGGCGGATAGTGCGCTGGGTCGTTTTAAGGACTCCCGGGCTACGGCCAGGTCCTTGGGGTCTCTCGGCCCCACGGCCGCAAACTTCCGCCTTTCGTGGCCAAGGAAGGGGCGCCTCCTCACGTCCGCCCAGCCACCGGCCGCAGAACCAACCAACCTGCATGCTGTCGCGGACGTGGATTCCGACGTGGCGGTACTGGAGGAAAACGTGCCGGTCAGTCCACATCCACCCCGGCAGCATCCGCCTCAAAGCCCTCCTAGTCCGAGCTTTCAGGCCCATTCCACGCCAGTGGGCGGCAGAGTTCGCCATCACCTGCTCCACTGGCGATCCATCACTTCGGACAGGTGGGTGCTGCAAATCGTCCGAAGGGGCTCCTCCCTCCCCTTCGAGACGACCCCTCCAGCCGTGCCACCGTATATCGGAGGATCACTTGAATCTTCTGCGGGAGGAAGTTACGGCCCGCTTTGCCAAAGAGGCCGTGGAGCACGTTCCTGGTCCAGAAGTAGGCCGTGGTTGCTATTCCCACTACTTTCTGGTTCCCAAGAAGGGCAAAGGGGGCCTACGCCCTATCTTGGACCTCGGGAGCGTCAACGCCTTCCTCCGGAAGGAACGGTTCAAGATACTAACTTTAGCTCAGGTTCTGGCTGCCCTCGACCCTGGAGACTGGATGGTAGCGTTGGACTTGCAGGACGTTTATTTTCACATCCCCGTCCTGCCGGCCCACCGGCGTTACCTGCAGTTCAGTGGGTCAGGAGCACTTTCAGTTCACCGTGCTCCCCTTCGGCCTCACCAGTGCCCCTCGGGTGTTCACGAAAGTGATGGCGCTGGTCGCAGTTTATCTGTGCAGATCGGGGGTTCCAGTCTTCCCCTATCTCGATGACTGGCTGTTGAAGGTGGGCTCGCCCCAGCAAGTCGTCTTCCACCTCCAGACTACGGCCGACCTCCTGCATTTGCTGGGGTTCTCCATCAACGTGCAGAAGTCACACCGGAGACCCTCCCAGAAGCTCCTCTTCATCGGAGCGGTTCTTGATTCGGCGCAGTTCCGGGCTTATCCTTCGGAACATCGGGTCCAGGATATTCAGGCTCTGATTCCCATCTTTCGGCCTCTATCCTGGGTTTCGGTCAGGTTGGTGCTGCGGCTTCTGGGGCTGATGGCCTCCTGCATCCTGTTGGTGCATTACGCCAGGTGGCGAATGCGGGCTCTGCAGTGGGACCTGAAGTTTCAGTGGGCCCAGCATTGAGGCAACATGTCCAACCATGTCTTGATCTCGGAGGGCACTGCGAAACAGTTGCAGTGGTGGCTCACGGACCGCGATTGGGTCAGGGGCAGATGCCTCTCCCTACCCCAACCGGAGCATGTAGTAGTGACTGACGCGTCCCTCCTGGGATGGGGGGGCCATATGGGAGAGGCGGAGATCAGAGGCCTCTAGTGTCCGGCGGAGTCTCAACTCCATATCAACTTGTTGGTGCAGGTAAGTAACAGTTCCAAGAATAGCAATACTTTTCAAATACAGCAGGTATTGTTTTATAAAGGCCTAAAAGCACCTTACAGGAGTATTAAAAATACTTTGATAATGTCCAACACTAGCAACTTAGAAAATATAAGAGTTAAACATTCAGTGCAATAGCCAGAAATGCTATGCAATCCTTTGGAAGGAAAACAGGTATGTACATTTATCTGTAAATGCACGACTAAAACATCTGGTCTTCGAGGTTTAGTCCAACACTGGGCAAGGGTCAGATCAAGGTAGGTACTGCACCACCAGCACTAGGGCAATCTGGTGCAGAGGTCACTGGGTCCAGTGTTAGTCAATGGAGACTGGGGGGCGCCCGCAAGAGTTCTTGGTTGCAAGTAAGTACCCGCTGTTTCAGGGCAAAGGCCCCAGGGGTTAAAGCTAGCACAGGGGGGGGGCAAGAGGCAGCACCAATCATACACCACCAGTGGCGACCAGGTGCAGGGAGCCAATCAGCAATGGGTGCCCAATGCAAGTAGATGAGAATCTGTCGCACAGAGGCTGGATAAAGTTGACCAGCAGCTGGGCAGGTAAGTTGCGGTATCGGCTGGGATCCCCAAGGTTGGGGGGCTGAGGATGCAGGGGTGCCTTATGGGGTCGGATTTTCTTTACAGAGGCCGGTCGCGGTCAGGGGGACCCTTCCTGAAGAGGCTGTAGGCATCTTCGTGGAGTCCAACAAAGTTTAGCTGCTTAAATGGAGGTCTGGATCGCTGGGGAGACTTCACTGTACAGGTGAGCCACTCAGGCCGTGGGCCTGTGGTGCAGAGTGGTAGGAGATGTGTATCTGTCTGGATCCTGAGTCCTTGTAGTTGGATTCTTCTAGACCGAGCAGCTGTCCTCGCGAGATCTGTTCTTTGTTGAAGAGTGGCAGTCTTCCTCTAGTTTCTGTTAGTTGCTGGCCACAAGAGGAGGCTTCTTCGCAGGTTCTTTAAGCTGGAGACAGGCCGGTAGGGCTGGGCCAAGTCATTGGGCAGCTTCAGGCTTTTCTGCATGTCGTCTTTGTCCTTTTCTTCATAGGTTGCAGGAATGAGGCTCAAGGTGCAGGGGTGCCCCCAAATACTGAATGTAGGAGTTAGTTACTGCCAGAAGGTAGCCAATAGGCTACCTTCCTTTAGGGTAGCTACACTCGTGTCCCCTCCCTTTGGGAAGGGGCATCCCCTAACCTGATTGGTTAAAATCCTTCCATTCAAGATGGAGGATTTTCTAAGGAGGGGCACCTAGTTCCAGGGCACCTTTGGGGTAGTGTTGGCAGAGATGGGGCTCACTGCTCCGCACTAATTTTCCCGCCGACCTTGACGCCAACAGTGAGGCTTAGTCAGGCAGGGTGGGAATCTCCACTAGCAGGAGAGGCCCTGGCTAGCATAACAAAGGGCAGGAAGCCTTTGAGGCTCACCGCCCTTAACACGGTTTCTGCTTGGGGGGGGGGGGGGGGGGGGGGGGGGGTGTAGGTGTGGAGCACCTCCACCCCAAGCAGGCTTTGTCTCTGACCCACAAGATCACACTGGGGCTCCCACCTCAGGGGGTCCGAAACATGTCTGGGTGTGGCAGGCTGGTGCAGACCAGTGAGCTGGACACAAGGGAGTTGGTTGTATTTCAGGGGGCATCTCCAAGATGCCCTCTGAGTGCGTTTTGTAATAAACCCAACACTGGCGTCAGTGTGGGTTTATAATGCTGAGAAGTTTGATTCCAGACTTCTTAGCATTCAGTAAAGCCATCATGGAGCTCGTAATGTCAAACTCCCAGACCATGTACTCAGTATGGCTACACTGCACTTACAATGTCTAAGAATGGACTTGGACACTGTAGGAACATATTGCTCATGCAGCTGTGCCCCCACCTGTGGTATTGTTCACAGTTTTACGGGTGTGAGGCCTGCTAGAGGAGTGACCTACATATGCCACAGTCAGAGTTTGGTGGGCATAGGTTTTGTCTGCACCAAAACAGTGTATTGGCAGTATGTATGTGTTTGAGGTGTCTCTGAGGGTGGCACAATAAATGCTGCAGCCTTAAGGAACCCTCTGGTCACAAGACCCTTGGTACCAATGGTACCTTTTACAAGGGACTTTTATGTGGCCCAGAGGTGTGCCTGTTGCAGAAACAATTGTACAGTTTTGGGAAAGAACACAGGCACTGGGAGCACGGTTAGCAGGGACCCAGTGCACATTCAGAGTGCATCAGATATCAGGCTAAAAGTGGGGGTAACCATTAAAAATGGGAACTTTCCTATAGTCATTCCACAGATCCACCACTGGAGGTGTACAGCTTTAGGATGTATTATGAAAGTGACAAGTCTGAAGAACGTTATTTACCTCACCACCCTCCCTCCCTCCTTATTCTGTGGAATGGGCGCTTTTTCCATTGCAAAAGGTCTTAAATTCGAGATTTGCACACTGGCACAATTGGTGTTTGGGCACCATGCCAGAGGGCATGGACAATGTCCAGAAAGAAACTGACATCGCACTTGGGTTGTGCTTATGTGCAGCACCAGCTGTCGCTTTTGGGGCGTAATGGGACTTGCTGTGGAGGTGCACAAAGCTATTCATTGGTGTGCACGGGCTATGCAGAAAAATCTTACAGATCCACTCTGGCGCCTGGGGATATTCTAAAGGTGATTAATCTGCAGTTCTAGTATCCACGAGAGACCATTACCCATGGCTAGTAACTTATCCTTCAAGTCTGGCGCCTTGAAGACATTCTAAGGCAGCGGTCTTCAGTCTGTAGGCCTTGATCCCCAGGTGGGCCCTGGAGTCCTGAGAAGGGGTGCGTGCATTCCCCAGCTTCACTTGTGACTGCAATCAAAAACATTTGCTTTAATTTTGGAAAAAGACAGCTGTCCTGGGATGGCTGATTTAGATAGTTAATCAACAGAGTCTCTAGTGCTGGAAAAGCTTTCGTGCCATGGTGTCTGCTTGCCTAAATGAAATTCAAATGTGCCTATCAGTTAATCTGCAAGTGTAAAGGGTGCTTGGAAGCCAGGTCTGGCTTTAATTGTTCAAATCACACCAAGCTTTGTGATGACAAAGATACTGTTTTTTGAGTGGTTGTGCAAAGAGCTAACTGGGCTGCGAAGTGCTTGCTTTTAATTTTAACTGCATTTACACAGACCTTAGTACCTCTAAAGAGGTGTTGAAGGGACATTTATGAAAATAAATTGCATTTCTTATGCTCTGGTATTACTCAAATCTACATTTTAGAAGCACTGTTTTATTGTAAAACTATTTGCACGTTTTGCAGCACTCTATATAACACTGTGTAAAGTAAGTATAAAATATTGACTCACATATTCACAGTGCTTTCTATCATAGGCTGTGACCTCGGAGCTGTAAAAGCACACCTACCTATTCTCCACTGCACCAATCGAGATTTACTTCTGTGGCTCTCTGGTTACACAGACCTCTTCAGTGCATTAATAAATAAAGGTTTCGTAATGTCCTTCAGTGCATTTCCCTCTAAGTACCAACTTTTTAAATTTACTTTTCATTACGCTGCCCATTATTGATGGTGAAAGACCTAAAAAAAAAAAAAGTACTGAATATTTTGGGGCTTATTTAGGAGAGACTTGCATCGCCAGAGGAAGCATCTCAACCATACCTATGAGACGGTACAAAGTCGCTCTGCGTAGCTTTAATAGCCTCATAGATGTGGAGTAAGACATAGCAGCGCTGGTCATTGTGTTGCCTTACTCTGCGTCAAGGAGGTGATCCATGGGCTTTGCGTGGGGTTCCCATGCCACACCTAATGGATTTTGATGCTGCCCCATATTTACAAAATCAAGTAAACCTGGAGCAGCTCCAAAAACAGACTCCTCCCCAGCAGAGGCGTAACAGGGAGAAATTCTTTCATTTCTCCTCATTCTTTCCTCTTTCCATGTGTGCTGCATTCTGCAACTCAAATAGAAAGAGGAAAACACCTCTTGGGATTGTTTGTACAAAAACAATCCTGCCTGTGTTGATGCTACGCAGCAATTTGTGCACAAGGGAATAGGACACAAATGCACTGTATTTTATAAATCGTGTTATCCAGCCCTCTCACATTGGCATAGGGCAGTACAGCAAGAAGACTTACAGCGCTGCCCTAAGCCAATCCCTCATTAATTAGGCCCTTTGTATTTAGCTACACCTTTGACTACACCCCCACGCTCACTGACCTATGGGTTTGCTAAATACTGTTTAATTTCCCCACCGTCAAAATTATTTGCTGTGGGAATTGGGGCATTTATGATTGTTGATAGTTGTCGATAAGGAGTACCAGGTTCTAGAAAGTTTTATCAGAAGGGGGTCCTTGAACCTAAAAAAAAAAAGGGTCTCGGCATCAAAAAGTTTGAAGACCTCTGTTATAAGGTGAGGTATCTTCAGTTAGACAATCGACCAGAAGGAGCTTTACCTGAAGTAATTTGTTCCTTACTTCCATAGCCTTTTCTAGACCATTTATTCTTTTACATTGTGACCATGGCACATGCCTTTGAGTCCTTGCAGGCGTAATGGAGACTTAGAGGAAAGCAGACATCAGCAGTACAGGTTTTTACATTTTTTTTATTTAAAATGGATGGTCCATATTTTTCCTCGCTAAGATTTGGCGTTTTGATATGTTGTATTGCAATCTTTGTATAGGTGAGAAGTCTCCAGCAAATATTATTGATAATAGGAAAATAAGCTGCTTACTGCATTGGCTGTAATCTTTGTTCTGATGGGTAGTCCATCTTCCTGCCAATCCTCCCCCTCCCAAACTCTCCTATGTGGTTGGTGTGCATATTGGTTTCTCTGCCTGCCGGACTGGTTAAGTTGGGCCAAGTTGATATTTGGAACAGCACTGTTTTGGGCAGGTTGCTTTCAAATCTCTATGCACATGTGATGACCAGGAATCTTTCTGTGGACAAGTAATCTGCAGGAAAAGCTTTAATAAAGGTTAGTATCTTATCATTCATCCTTCACAATTATGAGATTTGTAGTATTGCAATCGAGGAAATTGACTAGAAATCTTGTGTGCCAGTTTTCTCCATGCAAATTTCACCTAATTAAATCAAAGCACTGGATGCTGAAAGGGTTTGTTCATCGGATGGAGTTGGGTGTTCATGCAGTGGTATGTGATGGTTCCAGGCCAGGACTATATTTCATTGAATCAAGCGGCATAACTGTTCAGCTTATCCAATGGTTCAATAAATCAATCAGGATTTGTATAGTGCGGCTGCTATACCCGTGAGGGTCTCGAGGCGCTGTTGCTTCTTGCTACTAACTGCATGTCTTCCAACTAGGGGACTCTTGGTGTATTAAGTAACCCACAATAAGTTCAAGATAATGTAACTGTTAACAATTTTTTTTTCTTTAGCAATTTCTTCTCATTTGGCAGAGGTGACTTGTGCCCCTTCATCTACCAGCACTGTGACACATATGTCCAATAGTAATGGCGAAGAGCTGGGGCCTTCGGTTTATCTGGAGAAGTTGAAGATCCTTCGTCAACGCTGTGGTCTTGACAATGCAAAGGTATCACATCGCTAGGGCACTGCAGAGAGCTGAACTGATCCCAGAATCATGTACCTGTTACATGGCAAAACAAATGAGTTGGGGGGGGGGGGGGGGGGGTTGGGTGCAGTTCTTATGGTAAACCTTTTTGCTCTACCTGCAAAGCTTTAGGTAGTCGTGCTTTTCAAGGCATTTCCAGATGTGAAGGTGAGGATTCTGAGAGTAATATTACCAACATCTCACTTGTAACTTACACATAGTTTCCTTTCTACAAACATACGCCCAAGCAGCTGTCTTGATTTTTTTGATTCACGTACTAGCCTGGATCCTGCTGCTGCTCTTCCTAGAAATATAGATGTTTCTCTAATGCAAAGCGTTTCTTTTTTCCTTTTGTAATAATCCTTTGCTAGCTGACTCTGAGCTTGTCACTTTCTGAACTTGTATAATCTTGCTGCACTTGCTTGTATTGGTAGACAGATGAGATGGAATATAGTGTTCTTGTACCAGTTCTGTTCTGTTGCCCAAAGGAAACCGATTCTTCCCAGTATGGTTCGACTCCTTTAGGACAATATTTTTCTCTCTGTATTCTGAGCTATGCAATTTCTTAGAACTAAACAGGAGTTTGAGGGCCAGGGTGCTTGTGGATTTCTGCTACGTATCTCCTTTGTTGTTAAAAAATAGTCATTTTACAAGGTTGCCTAATTTTTTGCCCTCACAGGAAGACCGGCCACCCGTTTCCACCCTGCTTTCGAAATCCTCTGTTCCTGCTGTTGCTTCATCCACTGACATGCTTCAAAGTAAACTTTCGCAACTGCGTGAATCCAGGGATCCGTATCAGCATTTGGACCTGGACTCTAACCAGACCCTCTCTACTGGTGTCACTAGCACTGCTGCTTCCACTGCAACAAACATTGACGAATTGAAAAAAAGACTGGAAAAAATCAAAAGCAGTCGCAAATGAAATCGGGCTTCTAGGGGTTCTCGTGCTGCTCGGCGGTCTCATAATGTACTCGACTAGCAACCTTCATAGTAATTGGCCCTGTCAGCCTGCTGTAAACAAACTGGTTTATGTAGAAAACTGTGGGTTCTGCGAGAAGTCAAGTTTATTGTGGCACAAGTTTATGTAAATATTCTTCTCTTTGAGCTTTCTCAAAGAGGCTATCAATGTATGTTTGTGTACAGACTGTCAAATCTGTCTTTTCTCCTTCTTTTAATATCTCATCCGTTTTGTTTTTAAAAGCGTTGTAAATTATTTTTTCATGGTTCTTATTTGTTCAGCATTCTTCTGCTGATCTTGCTTTTTTGTTTTCTTTTTTAAATTTTGAGACGTACTGTAACCCTAGACATGTTGGTTCTCTTTGGAATCGAATGGCATGAAATAACTAATTTAAGTGTTATTTTTTGTAAATAAAGTTTGCATTAACTACAGCCCTTGTAACCAAAGCTGAACAGTTTGTTTTCTTTGGCGCCCCTTTAACACTGCTAAAATCTATCGAAGACTTGCCACACTTGGCTACTGGTCGAAGTGGTTTAGCAGTGGGCACCCACCTATGGTTAACTTGTCTAACTCCTCCAAACTGGCTCTAACTGCTGCAGAGTTGTGATGTATAATGTGAATATTGTCTGCTACCCTCCCATTGCATACAACTTTAGTATTTCTGTAACTCTTCCCCCATTGTCACTTACCAACGTCTTACATACCTTTGACCTGCTAATCTTTGGTACTCTGCTGAATATTTCTAACTGAAGATTTTTCACCCTAAGAATATTCCCCGACTTCAAACTGAGAATTTTCACAGAAGTACTTCCAGGCACCATGTGGTTCTGCTAAAACTGTTACCCCCTGGATATGACAGTGCAGAGCCATATGAAATCAACACTCCTGATGTTAATTGTTTTCTTTCCATGTTGATGAGTTCTGGACCTACATTTCCAACATGTTTTATTTTTTTGTCTTCAAAATAGTGTGTGCCAGGTATGAGATCTCATCTGAGAAAATAGAAGTTAGCCTTTGATGTGACTTCAGGAAGCATTGTCGATCCTAGACCTGCACAACGTGTGCTTTTATTGCTTGGGTTCAAGGAAGGTCTTGAATTTGTGTGACAAATGTACCTAAAGATGAAGCAAACTTAAGAAGTAGTAATCGTCTAAAAAAAAAAAGATCAGTACTCCAAATTGCTGCTGCTCTCAATCCCATTCCAAGAGTGGGTGCTGGAACAAGAGTCCCAATCCCACTCAAAGCCTTTCAGTAAGTCAAATCAAAGGTTGGTTCCCTGAGCAATAGCAAACAGTATAAGTCTCTATAAAATAGAGTTTTCAAACATAAATTCATAGAAGGTAATAGTGTCCAATATTCGTTCAAAATCTTTTTCAAATTCCGTAGTCTCTCATGGAAGACTTGTTTATACACAGATTCCGTTCTCGGATCATACAGCCAACATGTGTTTCGTCAATGGTTACAATTTCCAAAAGACTTCCTCAGGGCTTAAGCAACTATTACTATAAAGATAATCCTTAATTCATCAATATCTCCATAAATCCATAAAATCATATGCCAGGTATGGTGCTTCCTATTTCAGAGAATAAATTCAAAATTCGCAATCTTTCCAACGGACAGCGTGTCTCAAACTTCTTCTTATTTAATATCAGCAGAGGAGTATTTTCGTTTTCGTTACTCGGTTGATTTTAGGTGAATGTTTTTAAAGTTTAGAAACTCCACACTTAAAAGAAATTTCAAGAGGAACCAGTAAATGTTACCCTATGGAAGAAAAGTGAGTTATCGGCTTTTGGGTAAGTACTCAACTGGCAGAGTTAAGGTTCTGGGCATAGACTCGGGGGTCTCCCAGGGTCAGGTAAGTACAGTTGTTGCACCCTTAGCGGCACAGGGGCATCTGGGTGCAGAGTGAGTTAAGCCCAATGTTATCCTATGGCAGGTAGGGGGCCCTTGGTTGGTGGCTGCTGACTAGCAGGCCACGCGGCTGTGGGAGCTGGGCTCCTGGTCACTTGCTCAGGGCAAATAGGGAAGTAGGTAGGAGTAGAAGTTGCACTGCCAGGGCCACTCGGGCAACTGGGTGCAGGGTCATTTTGAGCCTTCGGGTGCTCAATGGATTGCAATGGAAAAGCTCAAGGACGAACAAAGGCTGCAAGCTCGGGGACGAAGATTCTTCAGGTGTGCCCACCCCTTTGAGAGTTAAGTTGGGTAGTTGGAGGATAGGTAGGTACCCAGGAGTCGGGCACAAGGGGCCGCAGGGCGCCGGGTGCCTTTTGGTGTCGGGAAATCTTACCCTCTGTTGATCGCGGTAGGGGTGGGGGTCCCTGGTTCTGAGGCTCTGAATTTCGATTCTCCCGTTAATGTCCCGTATCATACGTTACACCTATGCTTTTCGTTAGATACTTCTCCATTTGTACAGACAACTACTACGGCGATCACCCTCCGGGGACAAGCGGGATACCTCAAGCGTAATAGCCAGACTCTCTGACCATCCCTTCTGGCCTAGCGCATCGGAGGGATCGCCGCATGTACCTTCGGGGAATTGGCTGACAACTGTTACTAGTTATAAACGCAATCACCGAGTCTGCACCACCATGTTCAAATGTCCATTGGTGTAGTTATGCTGTTTCAGACGCTATTCCGTTTAATGTGCACAGGTTCACCAAGCACTTTTGCCATGGCACGTCTGACACAAAAATCCTTTTGTCTTTCTTTGTTTACCTGTCATCCCCTCTAGGGTACCCCTTTGGCTTGGGTCTATCTACAAGTCGTGATTTGCACCACATAACGGGGAACATAGCCCTGTGGTTACCCCCAAGCCACCTCTCACTTATGCGGGTTACCATTTCCACTCCGGAACCCCATTCTTACGTGCACTACTATCACATCAGCTAGGTCCTGAAGAAACGCCATTGATCATTTAGACAAACCAGGCGTGAAATGTGTCTAACTTTTAACAGTTACAAGGGCACTTTAAGCCTTACAGTATCTCACCAACCTTCTGGTTTTTTAATCTACCAGGGGTACCACACTATTAAAGGGTCTTCCTGTGGATACTCCTAGGTAGTTTTATTTACTTATTTTTGGACATCTTTCGCTGCACGCACTTCACCACTTTTGCTACTGGATCCACCTCACACACCCGCACTCACCTACGGCTTTTCTCTTAAAAGATCTCCGTGAAAGTGACCCTTCTGGGGACCCGTCGGGCATTGCAGCGCTGGCACGACTAGGAGCTAAAGCCCGATGAGGAAGCATGACATCCTTTGGGGTATGTGAGGGCAACTAAGAGGCAAGACTCGGCCCTCCCCTTTGGGATTGGATCCTTGATACTGGGGATGAACCTCTGCCTCTCTTTCCTCCTCCTCTCACCATCTACTCTATTCTCAATCTTTCCTTTTGTTGATTGGGTGACACTTTGCACCCTCAATTCGGAACAGTGTCCCCTATAATTTAACACATCTGTGTGCCATGCCTACAACCCGCTGCCCTGGCATAGATCAGTCACCCCTCTAGCTGGGTGCACTATACCAGTGGTGAGGGTACAGATGCATGAGCCCTGTACACCAACAGTGTCTTAAGTCCATTCTTAGACGATGTAAGTGCAGTGCTGCCATTAAGAGTATTTAGTGCTTGGAGTTTGTCATTGGTATCAAACTTCTCAGGACATTAAACCCACACTGATTCCAGTGTGGGATTTAATGAAAAATGCACACAGAGGGCATCCTAGAGATGCCCCCTGAAAACTAACCCACCACTCGTGTGCAGGCTGAGTGGCTGCTTTAACCTGCCACCACCAGACATGTTTCTGGACCCCTGGGTCGAGAGCCTGCTGTTTTCTTTGGCCTGAAACAATGCACATCCTGGGACTAGGTGCCAAGCCTCCTCCCCCAGGATGGGCCGGGTTCATGATGGGGAAGCATCAAGTCTTTGTGAGCTTCCCCAGTCTCTGACCCCCCACTTTGGGCGGGAGAACCAGCGGGAAAAACAAGTGAGGAAGAGAGGTGTGCCCACCTCTGCCAACTCCACCATTCAGGTGGGGAGGGGCAAGGTGAAGCACAACTCCCAGTCCCCGCCGTCTTGCAGATGGGGGGGGGGGGGGACTCAGCCAACCAGGGACAGGCTCATGCTCCCCTCCCACTGGAGGGTGGCATAATGGGGGGGTGTACCCACGCCAGAGAGACCCATTGGTCTTTGCCTTTTACCAACCTGTAACACCCCTAAATCTAGTATTTAGGGGCACCGCTTAACCTTGCTTTCTCAGACCAGAAGAAACTACAAGAAGGAGGACCGAACAGCCATGCAGCAGCCTTGGCCCTTGCCCTACCGGCCTGTCTTCCCCTCGAACCTTCTCCTGCAAAATCTCGGTGTCCTGCAGCCAGCAACCTTGAAAACCCTGGAGGACCTGCCTGCCTGCAAGCACAAAGACTTTGTCTCCTGCAAACACCGGATTTGTTCATCCGCAACCTCTGGCTCCGGCCAGACACCGTGATTCCACCCCACTCTGTACCCGCCGTCCATAGCCTGAGCTCGAGTGGGCAAACACCACTCGAGGTCCCCCTGGCAATCCTGACCCGAGATCCGGCGACCACTGACCTGCCTCCAGCCGACGCCTGCATCCTAAATCCAGAAGGTCCCCCCAACTGCGACCAGGTGCTGGTAAGAATATCCGACCCCAAAAGGCACCCCTGCACCCGATGCCCCACGGCCTTGGGTGCCCAAACTGACGGTGCCTAACCAACCTCTTACTTCCCAACTTATCTCTTGAAGTGGTGGTCGCACCCAGAAGACCTTCGTCCCCAAGCATGCAGTGCCTTTGCAAACCAGAGGTTCCCCATTGAAACAGACGTCGAAACAGCACCCTGCACCCAGCCGCACTAGTGCCACTGAGGGTGCACCTTTGGTGCTACTTTGTTTACCCATTTGCCCTGAGCTAAAGTTCAGGCGCTTTGCTCCCACAACCAAGTGGCCTGCTTGCCAGCAGCAACCAACCAAGACCCCATATCCCCCATTGGATAACATTGACCCTTTGCACTCGGCTGCCCTAGTGCCACTGAGGGTGTAACTAGAGTGCATCCTTGACACTGGGGGAGCCCTGAGTCTACTCCAGAACCTCAACTCCCACGACCAAATACTTACCTCAGAATCGATAACACTGACTGTGTTTCTTGGAAATGTTTCTAAGTGTGGAGTTTAAAAACCTTAAGAAATTGCACTAACAAAAAAGATTTTACTTACCTGTTTGCAGGAAATATCCCAGGGTAGTATCCAGGTATACTTCTCTGAGTAAGAAAAGTAATCTCAAAAGTAACTTGCATACAAAAACAATTGGCCTGAAGTTCAGTCTGATTGTGTGAATTCATTTGCTGACTGTGTGTACAACAAATGCTTATCACTGTCCTCTGATACTGCCTTACTGCTCGACCACACTGCCACAAATAGTTCTATCTAACTTTACCTCTGCCTACCTTTGGGGTTTCACTGGACTCTGTGCACAGTATAGCTCACTTTGGTATAGTATATACAGAGCCAGCTTCCTACGTTGGTGGATCAGTGGTGGGATATACAACTTTGCATTTGCTGGACTACTTGGTTACCACCTGATCACATGACAGAACTCTTAAATTGTCTTTAGAATTCTGATTTTTCAAATTGGCAATTTTTTCCCAAAGTTAGTAAAAGTCTTGTTAGGGCCTTGGTTAAGTCCCTTTAGAATTTTAGAAAACTAAGTCACTGTAGCTAGGGTTAGAGGGGTTAGAAGTTTTTTTTTTTAACTGTCTCAAAACAAGAACCCAGCTGTTAGCGAAAATAACCACAAGGACATAGATGTCTTGGTTGAAGAGCTTGACCTCACCCCTTACCTTCACTTGTCTTTCAAGGAGTAAGGGTCCCTATGTAAAATTAAAAACATAGCTATGGAGTCCCATCCCACCAAACAAAAGCTCCAGGAGCTGTTGGCTGGTTATGCTAAGGACCACCCACCTGAAAATGGAGAAGACCAGTCAGATGAGGAAGGAGATGATTGGGCTGACCTAGTAGATCAAGCCCCTCCACTTCCTAGGGAGAAAAGGGTCCAAGTACCCTTGACTCCAAGAATCAACCTCTCAGTACCTAGATCCTCCACAGGTGGGTCAGGTACCACTGAGGAAAACCTCAATGAGGACAGCCTTTTAGTGAGGCTGACCAAAAGACTGGATCTAGAGAACAGGTTGCTTGCTCTAGAAAGAGAGTGCGCAGAGATGGGCCTAGCACCCATCAATGGTAGCAACAATTTACTTAATAAGGATAAAGAGCAATCTTATGATCCTAAAATCCCGAAAGGGATTGTCCCTAAATATGAAGAGAGTAATGATATCACAAAACTGTTCACAGCCTTTGAGAGGGCTTGTGAAATGGGAAAAGTGAAGAAGTCACACTGGGAGCACTCCTTTGGGAACTGTTCTCTGGTAACTGCAGAGACAGACTCCTGATCCTTACAGGGGCAGATGCTGGGTCTGATGACCTCTTGAAGAGAACTCTGATTGAGGGATTTGGACTCCCAACTGAGGAATATAGAATTAGATTCAGGGGGGCTCACAAAACCCCAAACCAATCCTGGATTGCCTTTGTAGACTACTCAGTTAAAACACTAGATGGTTAGTTAACTGAAGACAATGTGCATGGTTTCAATGGACTTTACAATCTTTTTATGAAAGAACATATTTTAAGTAATTGCACTAATGAAAAGTTACATCAGCATTTGGTAGACCTAGGTCTAATTTCTCCCCAAGAATTGTCAAAGACAAACCACTGGGTCAAGACAAGGGTGACAAACAACCACTGGGGGTGACCAAAAGAAAAGGGTTACAAAACCTCCCCAGTGGAAAGGTGGGGAGAATCCCCAAGATAAAAAGCCTGAGTCTTCTAAAGGGCCCCAAAAACCTACATATGGGGGTGGGTCCCAAAACTTTTCCCAGTCCAATAATAGGTACAGGGGAAAGAACTGTGATCCTTTAAATGCCTGGTGTAACAACTGTAAGAAGTTGGGACACCTAACTGGAGATGCTGCTTGCCCAAACAAGAAGGCCCCTAGTCCTACTACACCTACTCCTGGGATAGCAAGTCTCCAGATGGGATCAACAGTTTGCCAAGAGCAAATCGGGTTGGACCCCGAAGCAGTTATAGTTTCAGAAGGGGAAGTTGAGTTTACCACTGTAGCTCTGTGGCCACCCAACCTTAAAGTATTTACAATACACTTGGATTAATGGAACTAGCATAGGAGCTCTGAGGGATACAGGTGCCAGTGTCCCTATGGTGAGAGACACACTGGTTTCCCCCTGAGCAATACTTGATTGGGAGAACTTACCCATTCACCAATGATGACAGTGTTACCACAAACCATGCAATGGCTATAGTGACAGACTGCGGGGGGTGGTGTTACTGGCCTGTAACAGGTAGTGGTCTCTCCAAAGCTACCAGCTGCATGTCTGCTTGGCAATGACCTGGAAACCACAGCATGTGCTGAGGTTGGACTGAAAACGCATGCAGCAATGCTGGATATCCCTGAATTGGTGTGTGTAAGAACAAGAGCACCGAGCAAGAGACAGGGTCAAAAAAGTGTTGGAGCCTGAAAGTATGGCCCAACCTTCCAAGAGAAAAGGTAAGAAGACCGGGGAACCAGCTTCTGTACAGCAAGATGATCAGGACCCCTCTCCTCAGGGAGGGGACTTGGACACCCCAGAGGCAACTGAGCCTATGGAGCTTGACCCTTACCAGGTTGAACACTTAGGCCCAGGGGTACCCTCTAGGGAAGAGCTGGGCCTTGGACAGCACGTCTGTCCAACTCTTGAAAGTCTGAGGCAGAAAGCTGCTGCACAGGAAAAAGGAGATGTCAATGGTACCCACAGAGTTTGAGAAGAGGGACTACTGTACACTGAGGCCAGAGACCCCAAACCTGGAGCCACTAGGAGAGTGATAGTGCCTCAGAAGTACAGGGAGTTTCTCCTAACCTTAGCTCATGACATCCCCCTAGCTGGACATCTGGGTCAAACCAAGCCTTGGCAAAGACTTGTTAGTCCCTTTTACTGGCCCCAGATGCGCCAAAAAGTAAAGGGGTTTGTCAGCTCCTGTGTCACCTGTCAGGCTAGTGGAAAGACAGGTGAGCCCTCAAAGGCCCCCTTATACCACTACCTGTGGTGTGGGTTCCCTTTGAAAGGGGAGATGTGGACATAGTGGGTTCATTTGAACCTCCCACAGCATCAGGTAACAAATTCATTCTAGTGGTAGTGGATCATGCCACTAGTTACCCTGAGGCAATTCCTCTCAGGACTACTACAGCTCCAGCAGTAGCCAAGGCCCTCATTGGTGTCTTCACCAGGGTAGGGTTTCCTAAGGAGGTGGTTTCAGACAGAGGTTCCAACTTCATGTCTGCTTACCTCAAACACATGTGGAAAGTGTTGAGTGCAGTGCAAGTTTACTACACCCTATCACCCACAAACCAATGGCCTTGTTGAGAGATTCAACAAGACATTGAAAGGCATGATTATGTGGCTCCCTGAAAAACTCAAAAGGAGATGGGATATCCTCTTACCGTGCCTGCTTTTCACTTAGAGAGGTGCCACAGAAGGGGGTAGGGTTTTCCCCCTTTTGAACTTCTGTTTGGCCGTCCTGTGAGGGTGTGGTAAATAAAAATACCGGACTGAATTTCATACGGGATCTTAAATAAAGTAAAATAGCTCAAAATAACAAGAGGCAGAATCCGTGGTATAAGAGGTTTTCTAATGGGCTTTATTCCATTCAAAATGGCCGACTCGAGTCGCGGCCTTCAGGTTCCGTCACCACGAGGGTTCAGGAAGTGAAGTACAATATTTTATTGACAGACATGTATTTTTATAATAAATGCATTACAATGAAACGAATGTAGAAGGCGTAACATTTGATAAGAAAAGTGACGTGACAGTGACATAATCGAAACTAGGCGTAATAAGGAATAAAAGAAACATGATTGGTTAGGATTATCAGACATAGGTGGATCTATAAGATAATACTTGGCATAGATGCGCGCGCAGCAGCATGACGTGTAATTGACGTGCAACTAGGGGGTGAAGGGGACTTGACATTTAGCTCTACATGTGGAGACGAGAAGTCTGGGGGGTCAAGTCAACCTAATCCCAAATCATATCTACCATCCTATGTTTGGAGAACTATGTTATCCACAAGGAAGGACTCTCGGACAGAATCTAGTCTATACTGACTGTGTGTGCGTGTACAAGCGTCTAAGTGTCTATATGAGATGCGAGGGGCAGAAAACTTTCCATGGCAGCAGGGCTATGAATCACTTGCAGGAGGACGGAAAGGCTGAGTCCTTTGCTTGTGAGCTAAAGGAAATGTTTACCTAAATCACTAGACAGGAATGCATCGGCTGGAGAGCAAAATAGATAATTCGAAGGTGAAATACAGCTTCTTGGCAGGCATGCGAAAACTGGCCGAGGCAGGCACCGTTAGCTGCACAGGGAGTAGGACAAAGTTCATGGATACAGATGCGAGCTCAAGCTGAAGCTGTCAGAGACAGAGAGCAGGGAAAGGCTTTGAGGACAGAATCGGGCCTACTTGCCTGAACTGTAAAAATGGAGTAACTTAGCCATATAAAGTCGGTGGCCTTTCATACTTGGGAATCGAATATCCAGCCCATTGATGGCGGATCTGACAGAGAACATGTTGACGGTAGACACACATATGTTTGCGTCTTGGAAACTGGAACTGGAGGGAACATACATGTACTTGTAACATGCATATAGAACCGTTGGGGTCCAAGATAGGGGACATAACTGATCAGGAAAATCCACATTTCCACATTCCCTCCTTGTCCCCTTCTTGCCCTTCACGAGACATCAATCTTCATCATTCCATCGATTTGCTCATGGAGCATCATTTCTTCTTCCTTCTTCTTCCGGCATTTTGAACGAGAACTGTGATATGGAATGCATGATGTGGCACACAGACCACAAATCGCTGGTCCACATTGCAGGCATAAACAACAACTGAAGAGCATAAGAAGGCCAATACCTAGGAAGGATAAAACTCTCCATCCCCAGGCTGATATCACACTCCAAAACCACCCGGACCACGTCCAAGTGCCTGGATTTTCGTGTATCTGGCTTACAATCTTATGAAGGCGTGTTATAGCTTTATATACAGATGGCGAATTTTCTGGTATGAATATGCAGCAGCTGGATCCGATGACCCTGCAAGCTCCGCCCCTATCGGCCAGGATGACGTCAAGGACAAGACGATTCTGGAGAACAACAATTCTCATCACTGATTGTTCCTCTGTCAGATTGCCTAGGGCGGCTATAGTCTCGTTTACTACAGCTTCAAGAGTCTTGGTGAGTCTGCGTATCAGCTTACTATTAGATATAGTACCTATATAGGGAAAGATACCTTTATTGAAATCTACATATTTGTCCCATGCTGTCTCAGTATAATCGACAACTGGGAGATCTCTTCGCTCTCTATTGTGTACTAAATGAACATTTCGATAATAATCAGGGGGAGCTAGGAAAACAGGTGGCAAAAGGAATGCTATGTAACAGGTACCATCCCAATCTAGAGGCAGACGCATATATGCCGTCTGACCACATATAAAGTAAGAATGGCGAGAAGCTCTAAATGAAGATTTACCTTGATCACTATATTCTATTGTAGTAACGCATTGGCTATGGCCCATATGTATGGAACCAACTTTTCTTACACATAATTCACCCTTAACTGGAAATACTGACATAGTGGGCAGAATTAGTTCAACTTCGGATTTGACATTCAGAATCATAAGATTAGGCGTAAAATTACCTAATTTATACACTTCATTTTCTAAATCAGTTCCTGTTCTACTGGGGTGACCCTCCTTATTGGGGTGACAGACTTTGAATAAAACTAGATTCAGATTTCCCCATATCCAATGTTGTTGATAAACTGCTGTGTCTGGGTCTATGGAATTTAATAAACTAAACCATGCTCCACAGGAGCCATTGTGTGTGAACGGATGTGGAAAGAAAGGCAGAACTCCTTTGTTATTCTGATAGGGAGGGAGTCGGCCACACACCCAACAATTGGTGGCATTACTAGTCTGATGGGAATGATGTAACATACTAATGAATGTGTTATTACGCAGCGCAAGTCTATAGGACAACTCATGTGGCGGTAGGTCACTAAAAGAATGTTCTGCAGCAACATTATAAACATGTCTAGAGATAGGATGATATATGTGCAAAATCACACTCGTAATAATTACTAAAACACTCAATAAAAACAAAATTAATAATGTCCTCATACAGTAGCTACGCAGTGATTTACAATACGCCTGTCGTTTCAACATTTCTCGGGTATTTTCTCTACTCAGGTCCAAGGGATACATGTCGGAGACAATTCAACCGCTTCACCTTGGAGAGGACTTAAACAATCAAATTGCTCGACTGTTTGGGCCTAAGCTTTAATTTATAGCACTGAGAGTCATTCTGTTCAACAAAAGGAAGTTTTGAATCAGTCTGTGAGGGAGTGCAGGGCACAGTGTCTATATCTGAAGGTAGTCCATGAAATTTTTTTATGTGATTGGAATGAATCCACCCTTTGCGTCCCTCGATCTTCACGGCTGTTCTTGTGGTCAACAGGACCAACTTGGGTGCTTTCCACCTGGGCTCCAGTTGATTTTTCCTGTCGAAATTTCTCACAAAGACAAGATTACCCGGAACAACGTCATGGGGTTTCGCCTCAGTGTTGTCGGGAAAGGCTGCAGCTACCTGTGAACGAGAAGATTGTAGTGCAGACATCAAGGAAGCCAAGTAATCTGTCAGCATGTTACAGTCAATGTCAGTTATTTTGCGTGGTATAGGCGTCCCCCACATATTCGGCGGTCTACCGAAGATCACCTCATACGGGGATAGCCCTGTTCTAGAGTGTGCTACCATTCTCATGTAAAAGAGTGCAACTGGTAATGCTACTATCCAGTCGACACCTTTCTCTCTACATATTTTGGACAGTCTGATTTTCAGTGTCTGGTTATGTCTTTCTACGAGACCTGCTGCCTCGGGGTGTCGGACACAGTGGAATTTCCACTGATATCCCAACAAGAGTGAGACATGTTTCATTAATTCGGATGAGAAAGGCTGACCGTTATCTGAATATACAACACGTGGTAAACCGTACCGTGGGAAGAATTCTCGAACTAGCTGCTTGGCAGTAGTCGGGGCAGTGTAATCTGATACGGGATACGCCTCTGTCCAACGGGAGAGAGCGCAGACAACTACGAGGACATATTTGAATCCTCGACAACGTTCCATCTGAATATAATCCATCTGGAGGACTTCAAAAGGATGGTCAGGAGGCTGAAATCCACCCTGCTCTACGGGAACACTCTTTCCTGGATTAAACTGACAACATATCATACAGGTACGAACTTTTTGTTTAGCTGCTGCTCGTAAATGTTTATTGAACCAAATGTGCTGAATGCTGTCTAGCATAGCCTTCTCTCCTAAATGTGCTGGACTGTGAACTGTAGCTATAATGGCTTGAACCATGGAATCAGGGAGAAACCATACAGATTTCTCCTTCGTCATCCATCCTTGATCTGTCTGGATCCCTCCTAGTTCAGTCCACTTCTTTATTTCTTCTGCTGTGGCATGTGTCTGTATGTCAATTACGTCAAGTGTGGGATCCTTAATTGTCATACACTGTGTTGGTGTCTGAACTATTGGCTTTGTCATGTCTAATGTGCGATTCTGAGCAGTCTGTTTAGCTGTTTTGTCAGCTAAATCATTGCCTTGAGAAATGGTATCAGTAACCTTCGTGTGTGCTTTACATTTCATAATCGATATAGCAGTGGGTAGATGTATTGCGTCTAACAAAGCATGAATGAGGGGTCCGTGCTGAATGTGGGCACCATGGGAAGTTAAATAACCTCTCTCTCGCCACAGCACGCCGAAGTAGTGTACAACTCCGAATGCATAACGTGAGTCAGTGTATATATTAACTTTCTTATATGTGGCTTGAATACAGGCTTGTGTTAGGGCAATAAGTTCTGCTGCTTGGGCTGACAAAGTATCTATACAATGTGTCTCAATAACTTCAGTGTCTGTTGTGACTGCATACGCGGCCACTAAATCTCCTGTACTTGTTCTCATGCACGATCCGTCTACATACAACGTCAGGTCTGGATCTAACAATGGAACGTCTGTCAAGTCTTGTCTAGGTTTCGTCTTTATTTCAATGATTTCAACACAATCATGAGCTAGTGGGTCTGTTCCAATTACAGGTAATAGTGTAGCAGGATTCAATGTATTACACCGTCGGATCTCTATGTGTGGTTGAAACAATGTCAGTTCATAACCGGTAAGTCTTGCTATGGTCAAGTGTTGTGTTTGTGTTCGGTTCACAAGAACCTCTACTGCATGTGGTACTTGAACTGTCAATGGGTGTCCTAATACTATGGCATCGCTTTGTCTGATTGCTAAAGCTGTCGCTGCCACTGATTTCAGGCATGCAGGCAAAGCCTGAGCTACGGGATCTAATGTACTGGAAAAATAAGCACATGGCTTGCGTGATCCTGCTTGATCCTGAGTGAGTACTGACAAGGCAGTACCTTCGCGTTCTGTAACAAAGAGTGTAAAATGTTTGCTATAACATGGTGTTGCTAAAACAGGTGCTTGACATAAAGCTTCCTTTAGGCTTTCAAAAGCTTGTGTATGTTCCTGAGTCCAAGGGAGAACAGTCGATGTGGCTGCCTCCTGTGTGGTTAACTGAATGAGTGGTTTTGCTAGAAATGCGTATTGAGGGATCCACTGCCTACAATATGAAGTGAGGCCTATGAAAGCCCGCACCTCCTTTTGTGTCTGGGGTATTGACATGTTAGCAATTAACTGGATGCGATCTGGTGTAAGCTGCCTTCCCTCCTTGGACAGCGAGTGACCAAGATAAATAACTCGCTGAACACAGAATTGCAGCTTAGAAGGGGACACCTTGTGCCCCTTGTCGGCTAGGAAATGTAAAACTGTCAGAGAAGCTTTTTCACATTCTGGCTCGCTTCTCGCGGTGATCAGCAGATCATCGACATATTGAAGCAGTGCAGTATTGACTGGCATGTGGATACTGTCAAGTTCTCGTTTCAATGCTTGGCTGTAGATGCTGGGGCTTTCTGTAAATCCTTGGGGAGCGCGTGAGAATTTAAAGCTGCGCCCATTTAAACTGAATCCGAACAAGTATTGGCTTTCCGGATCTATTGGGACGCTGAAAAAGGCATTCTTGAGATCGATTACAGTAAAGAATGTTGCTTCGGAATCAATTGCTGTCAACAATGATGATATATCAGGGACCACAGGAAATTGTGGTACAATACACTTGTTTAGTTCACGCAAATCAATAACCAATCGGTATACTGGTGGAGCAGTAGGATCAGTTCGTTTAAGAATCGGAATTATCGGTGAATTACATACATTGGAGTCTGTTTCTACAACTACTCCCTGGGCAATCAGCTCATCAATTATTTTCAGCAAAGCCACTACAGCATCATGCGGTAACTTGTATTGTCGCATTCGTGGTAGTACCACTCCTGCTTTCAATGTAACTCGATAGGGTGTAATGTTCATGCAGCCAACATCCGTAGGGCCTTGTGCCCATAGATGTACTGGTAAAGTCTGTAGTCGGGGATCCATGTCTCTAGACACATAGTGACCTTTAAAATCACGCAAAAACAACCTTACTCCTTCCGGAGAACAACATATTATGGCTCCTAGTGCTTTCAGAGTTTTAATTCCTAACAGATTTTCTGGGCATGATTTAGTAAGTAATAAGTCTGTAGTTCGTGTCAAAGGTCCTATCGTAAGTGGTAGAGGCTGTGATACTTCATTAACAATAGGTTTTCCCGAAAAACCAAGGGAAACATTTTGAGAGCCTGAGAGGGGTGCCCCTGGAACTTCACTACGTTTTATTGTTGTTCGACTTGCCCCTGTATCGAGTAAGAATTTTCTATCTTGACCTAATAATTCACTATGTACATAAGGTCCTTCTTGATCTACAGGAATCTCGATAAGCGGTAAGTCAACTTCCCTCTCTAGGCTTGTTCATGCGTAACGCTGATACTCAGGGTATTCATACTGTGCAGTCTGATACATTTGTCGTGTTGTGGTTTGTGTGGCAGTAGCAGGCAACGGTGGTGCAGCTGGCACAAACTGTATGGGTTGCTGTGAGGCTGGCATGGACTGTTGCTGAACTGGCATGGACTGTCCATGCTGCATAGCTCCTTGTTCATTCTGATCTTGTCTAACTAATCGTGGTCTCTCCTTTGCAATACCTGTAGCTATATTACGTTTCAGGACTGGACAATCATGTACATAATGGCCTAGTTGTTTACAGTAATTGCAGGTTCCTTTTACAGGAACTGCAGAATCACCAGAATGTGTCATACCCTTTTTGTGACCATCTGCTGGTACTGTCTGAGAAACTAGCATTTTCATTTTTGTATCCTTCATGCGTCTATGCTCGTGTTCTTGTTCATCCCTAATTCTATTGTGATGATACTGTAACATTTGTAGCATTTGCGACGGAGTGTTACTTTGCCAGGTACTCTCGAATTTCAATATTCTATTCTTCACTGGGGGCAATGCATTTTCCACTAATTTTGTCACAAATAAATGTGGATATGAGTCACTACTTGCTTTTATACCACTATTTATACCAAAACATTTTTCAAATCGAGCATAATAATCGCTTGTGTCTTCATCTTGCTTTTGTTTGCAGGCTGTGATTGCACCCCAATCTTCCTTTTTTGTAGTTAATAAACGTGGCAGTACCTGTACTAGTAAACCTGGTAACAGTTTAACTTTATCCCCGAGCCCTGAACCTGCAGCTCGGCCCCTTTCTTCCTCTGCTAATGCTGTCCAGTCTATCTTTTGGTCTCCTACTTCCCACTCTTTTTCTTTCAGTTTTTCATAAATGCCAGCAGGCAAAAGCACCTTTAATATCGTCATAATATCAGGAAAGGTGTACTCTCCCATCAGTAACATGTCTTTAATTTCTCGGTGGAAACCCGCTGGGTCTTTGTCATGACTAGGTACTACTTTTTTCATTTCTAATAATTCCATTTTTGATACGGGTGTGTAAACAAATACACGGTGAAACTCATTGTCTTCGCCTTTTATTGGGTGCACTTCCCGTAAAGGATTTTGTCTATCCATATAGTACGGCGTTCTTTCTCTGCGGGGCAGCGAGAGAGGATCCGGACTTACAAAAAGGACATACTGCTTACGTGACACTAATATCTCTTTAATTAGCTTGTTACTAGAACCTCTCCATCTGTTTGTGAGTAGTTCCGTTAATATATCAGGTAAAGGACCAGGGTCAGCATGTTGGCACTTATATAATATGAGGAGTTGCTGAATCATATAGATTCCAGCTAAGCGTTGTTCATCTGTACTGAGATTGAGAAACGTGTGTGCTACGGTCTCATCACCGTATTTTTCAGGACTGTCAATCCAGTGAACGGCTGATCTGGCTAATTCTTGCTCATCCATGGAATCGAGGAGGTGGTAACCCCTTCGTTCTCGTAGTATCTTATCTGCGGCTTGAAACGAATGTTCAGGAGACTTCAGATTTATTACAGGCGTCGGATACGTTCTGCTATTATTTGGACATACAGAGTGTATGGGATCAGAAAAACATCTAGTACTTTCACAGTATCTTCCTCTGCCTACATAGGCTATGGTCTCTGACTGTCTTGCGGAATTCCCTGATTCGGACACTTCATCTTGCTCAAACTCGTCTGTTCCCAATCTTTCTTCATGAATACGCTCTATCTCTTTACGTATTTTTCGGCACATGGCTATTATACAATTTTGCTTATCGTGTCTCCCTTCTGATATATTCTGACTCCATCTTGTAAGAATAAGCATTGCATTCGGGTCTACCCCCGGACGATCTTGATTTCTGATTACACAGTTTATGAGGAAACGTAACAGTTCCCCCTGTATCTCTACTTTCTGGAATTCCATAGCTCTGTTAATACATCCTGGATCTCGTCCTGTTTGAACAAAATGATATATGTTGTCTAGATGCGTAGTCATCCCTGGTAACCTTGCTAAATACTCTGCGGCTCGCCTGATACGTAATGATGCCAGGACCATTTCGTCCTCTTTACCAACCACCGGGTCATATCTACAATTTACAAGGAGTTCCTTAAGCGTACGTTCACTTACGAATTTAGGTGTACGTGAATGTGCTGACTCTTGAAAAACAAGTTTATTTATTCTAGGTGGTGTGAAGGTACTGCTAGCACCTCCCGTGGCCCCATCTGGGGCGTCGGGTGTGAATGGATTCGTTGAACGTGACACAGCAACTATGGGTGTCGATACCCCTATAGGATCGACTGCGGAGACAGATGCGGAAACAGATGTGCTTGCCGAAGCTTGTATCGGGACTTGCTGTTGCACGGGGACAGATACCTGATCCTGACGTTGAACCCCTCCGCCAGACGGTCTATGTGGTGTGGCGTTAGCATACTCGGGGGCTGCGTCGTCTAGATATGAGGAAAGAAAAACATCTTCTGCGGTTCTGGGATGCCCCTTTGGATGTACCTTAATTGGAAATAATGGGGGTGGCAAGTCTTTTGGCATCTCTGGAGCAGCCTTAGGTAGTCCTTCGGCTAGAAGGGGATACATACCATTCATAAGAGCATTTCTTTGTCTATTTACTTGTTCTGATTTCACTCGGATACCTTCCTCAATTAATAGATTTTCTTGAACTTTATTTGAACTTTCTTTACTCCTCTCTTCTTGTCTACGTGCTTTTTCTGTTCGTCTATGAGATTCTTTACGCCATAACTCAACAGCGTCTTTCTGTGACTGTCTGACCTTTCTTTTCCATAACTCTTCCTCCACTTTCATGATGCACTCTGCATCCCAGGTTCCCGCTATGGGCCACCTTTGACTTTCCGGTAATCCCTTGGTATAATCTACCCATAGATCAAGAAACAATATGGCATCTAAGCCATGTTTATGGTACATAAAATGCCCTGGAGTGTCCCTAGGAGGAATAGGAACTGCTTCTTCAAGCACCCCTTTTCTGGTAGTAATCTGTCTTAACTTCGAGAAGAGCGGCATATTTACAACTGATCTGATACTTACTCTTGAATTTTCTTAATACGAAAAACACAATAATGAACGGTGAACAATGAACAATCATTCATACCACAATATGCAAGACATTTCTGAATACTTTAAACATTAAACATTAAACATTTTAACAATGATCGACAATGATGACAGTCTGCCTAACTAATCACCACGCTGAATTCTTGACAATAACTGAATACTTCGGAATACTTGATATACTGCTAAACAGTACATATACACTGCTAAACAGTGCAGACCGGATTTGTGTACCCAAATCCGTCTTGACCGGCACAACCTATGTGCGCGTCAACACGCCTCCCCGGCGATGGTACTCACCGAGTAGCTCCTTGAAACGGAAGGCCTCAGAGAATGGACAGGACTCGATAACTGCGGACAGCGGACCCTCTGGACGTCGGGATTTCGGAAAACCTGGTGGGCCTCTGTATACCTCGGATCTTGCTCTCTCAGCTAGGCTCTGGTCGGGATACTTCGCACTTCTCACCGCCTCGTCTGGGTTGATCGCAGCCTCAGTCGCCCCCGCTTGACCGGAGGGAGCTTACAGGAAATCCTGCTGGTACGCGTTTATGGTCCGTCCAGCTGTGGCAGGAGACCGGGCCTGCAACGCACCGCCGGCGCGTGAGATGAGAAAGTGTCCCTGTTCGGGCGCCATTATGTGGTAAATAAAAATACCGGACTGAATTTCATACGGGATCTTAAATAAAGTAAAATAGCTCAAAATAACAAGAGGCAGAATCCGTGGTATAAGAGGTTTTCTAATGGGCTTTATTCCATTCAAAATGGCCGACTCGAGTCGCGGCCTTCAGGTTCCGTCACCACGAGGGTTCAGGAAGTGAAGTACAATATTTTATTGACAGACATGTATTTTTATAATAAATGCATTACAATGAAACGAATGTAGAAGGCGTAACATTTGATAAGAAAAGTGACGTGACAGTGACATAATCGAAACTAGGCGTAATAAGGAATAAAAGAAACATGATTGGTTAGGATTATCAGACATAGGTGGATCTATAAGATAATACTTGGCATAGATGCGCGCGCAGCAGCATGACGTGTAATTGACGTGCAACTAGGGGGTGAAGGGGACTTGACATTTAGCTCTACATGTGGAGACGAGAAGTCTGGGGGGTCAAGTCAACCTAATCCCAAATCATATCTACCATCCTATGTTTGGAGAACTATGTTATCCACAAGGAAGGACTCTCGGACAGAATCTAGTCTATACTGACTGTGTGTGCGTGTACAAGCGTCTAAGTGTCTATATGAGATGCGAGGGGCAGAAAACTTTCCATGGCAGCAGGGCTATGAATCACTTGCAGGAGGACGGAAAGGCTGAGTCCTTTGCTTGTGAGCTAAAGGAAATGTTTACCTAAATCACTAGACAGGAATGCATCGGCTGGAGAGCAAAATAGATAATTCGAAGGTGAAATACAGCTTCTTGGCAGGCATGCGAAAACTGGCCGAGGCAGGCACCGTTAGCTGCACAGGGAGTAGGACAAAGTTCATGGATACAGATGCGAGCTCAAGCTGAAGCTGTCAGAGACAGAGAGCAGGGAAAGGCTTTGAGGACAGAATCGGGCCTACTTGCCTGAACTGTAAAAATGGAGTAACTTAGCCATATAAAGTCGGTGGCCTTTCATACTTGGGAATCGAATATCCAGCCCATTGATGGCGGATCTGACAGAGAACATGTTGACGGTAGACACACATATGTTTGCGTCTTGGAAACTGGAACTGGAGGGAACATACATGTACTTGTAACATGCATATAGAACCGTTGGGGTCCAAGATAGGGGACATAACTGATCAGGAAAATCCACATTTCCACAAGGGGACCACTCTGTCTTGTAAAAGAGGGTTGGGAGAAGCCTCTCTGAGAACCCAAACAAGATATTGTGGACTATGTGCTTGGCCTAAGGTCCAGAATGGCTGAGTATATGGAAAAGGCATCCAAGAAACTTGAGGCAAGCCAGGAGCTTCAGAAACACTGGTATGACAAGGTGTGGAGCCAGTGGCACCAAGGGCACTCCAGTACAGATGGAGCGGCCCTTACCCCATCCTAGAACAAAAGTGAGGTCACCTACTTGGTTTACCTGGGCACAAACAGGACACCCAAAAGGGTTATCCATGTGAACCGCCTAAAGCTCTTTCATGACAGGGCTGCCATCACCATGCTGATGGTGACTGATGAGGATCAGGAGACAGTGAATCTCTCCATGACCACCTCTCATACAGCCCAAATGATGAGTCAGTGGATGGAGTTGTCTTTTCAGACACCCTCTCTTCCCATCAGCAGACTGATTGCAAGCAAGTCTTGCATCAGTATGCAAAGCTATTTTCCTTGACTCCTGGTCAGACAAACTGGTATACCCATGATGTGGACACTGGTGACAGTTCACCTGTCAAAAACAAAATCTATTGACAGTCTGATCAAGTCAAAGAAAGCATCAGAGCTGAGGTCAGCGAGATGCTGGAGTTAGGGGTTATTGAACCCTCTGAGAGCCCCTGGGCCAGCCCAGTGGTGCCAGTCCCCAAACCTCTTTCACCGGGTAGAAAGAGAGAAAAGAGGTTCTAAGTTGACTATAGAGGTCTCAACTCTGTCACCAAGACAGGTGCTCACCCTATCCCAAGAGCAGATGAGGTGATAGACAAATTGGGTGCAGCCAAATTTTTAAGTACCTTTGACTTAACTGCAGGGTACTGGCAAATTGGCATGGCTCCAGGAGCAAAAGAAAAGACAGCACTCTCCACAGCTGGGGGGCATTATCAATTTACTGTTATGTCCTTTGGTATAAAGAATGCCCCGTCACCTTCCAAAGGTTGGTGAACCAAGTACTTGCTGGATTGGACTCCTTTAGTGCAGCTTATCTAGATGATATTGCTGTCTTTAGCTCCACCTGGCAGGATCACCTAATCCACCTTGGGAAGGTTTTAAATGCCCTGCGAACTGCAGGCCTAACTATCAAGGCATCCAAATGCCACATAGGGCAGGTAACTGTGATATACTTGGAACACCTTGTTACAGCCCAAGATCCAGGCCATCCTAGACTGGGCAGCTCCAACAACCCAAACGCAAGTCAGGGCATTCATTGGCTTGACTGGGTACTACAGGAGGTTTGTGAATAGATATGGGTCCATTGTGGCTCCCCTCACAAAACTCACCTCCAAGAAGATGCCCAAAAAGGTAAACTGGACAGTTAATTGTCAAAAGGCTTTTGACACCCTGAAAGAGGCTATGTGCTCAGCACCAATTCTCAAAGCTCCAGACTATGCCAAGCAATTCATTGTGTAGACTGATGCCTCTGAGCTAGGGATAGGAGCGGTCCTATCTCAGACCAATGATGAAGGCCAAGACCAACCTGTTGCTTTTATAAGCAGAAGGCAGCGTTGGAGTGCCTTTGAGAGGGAGGCCTTTGCTGTGGTTTGGTCCCTGAAGAAGCTGAGGCCATACTTGTTTGGTACTCACTGTAGGAGAGTAGGGTCTGCTATCCTATGGTCACCCCAAATGTTTGCTTTTTGCTTCACTGGTTTTTGACATATTGAGGCTGTGGGCCTGCCAATCAGACCCCCAGCCTGCTGTTCTCTCTACTAAATTTACACTATGCACCCTAGGTGCATAACCAATTGGAAGTGGATCACCCTGTGAGCCCCTGTACCAGTGTACACTAGGTACCCAGGGCATTGGTGTATCTAAGGCCTACCAGGGGCTGAAGCATGTATTGTGCCACCCCTGGCCTGGCCTAACAAATTTGACACAACTGGCTGATCACTCAGCTGGGGTAAGTTGGTGTAACCACCTCTTACTTAGGTGTAGTATACCTAACCTTAAATGGAACACATGGTAACCTATCAGCCACTCCTATAGCAGGCCTTGACAATCCTGAAGGCAGAGTGCTTGGTTCCATGTGAGATGGTGCTCTGGCATGAGCTGAGCCTGTCTGCAGTGGTCGGAACCACTTCCTTCTACTGTTTCCAGATATCGTCATACCATATACTCTTAAGTGCATTATGAACCTCGCGGTTAAATGCTATCTTTGGTTTGGCTTTATCAAAACATGTCGAGTAAGGTGTCATACGAATTGGAATACTAACCCCTTGCCAATTCTGGCAACGGGGTTAGCATTCCACCCTTCAAGAGGGACACGACATGTACAGTACCTGAAACCCGGGTAAAATCAGACATAGCCTCAGCTCCACAAAATGGATGCTGCCACCACAGACACAAGTCTGCCCTCCTGCTGCTGGGAGTCCTTCCAGCTTGGGAGACGTGGACAAAGGGTTTCCTGCCAGGGGAGGTGCGAGCACCACCCCAGACAGGATTTTGTGTATTGGTCAGGTAGGGCTTGAAAGAAACCAGACATGCCTGAGGCTCACAAGGAGCCTCGGTGCATATGCCAGTTCAAACCGGTCCTGGGGCACACCAGCCCCGGACCTGGGGCGAGCTGGACAAAGGATTGGGGGTGTAACCACCCCCCTTCCTGGTCCCACCCTTAGGGAGGGACCTAGCAGGTAGTCCGGCCCCTAGAATCCGCTTAAAGGTAGGAGCTGTGTCCTAAGACTTCAGACATCCTGGAATCAACTTAACCACAAGAAGAAGACGGGAACTTCGTCGCTCTGCGGCACAGAGGACTGAAGGAAATCTCCCCTATGGTCAGGGAGTGACCATCTTGCTAACGCAAGCACCAACCAGCTATTGAACGTCTGTTTTGCCGCGGCCTCCTGCCGGAGCCCAAGCCCAGAGCCCGACAAGACCTGGACCTCCAGACCTCTCACCGCCCGATCCACAGTCCCTGCAAAGAAGGAACCCGTGGAGGCACCGAGACACGTGGAGCCAGCCATCTTGAAAGACCGACGACAAGCTGCAAGCGCAGCGACAGAGGCTCCCTCCAAGTTGTGCTTTGGGTCCTGAGAAGCCCAACCATCGAGCAGCATCTGCACCAAAGGTGAGCCCTCCAGCATCTCCACGATCTGCGTGGGGCCCCCTCTGCACTTTGCATCTCGACGCGCCTGCCCGGTCCCTGGCCCGTTGGCTAGTGGCCATTTTGGCGACGTAACTTGAAACTAACGACGCTGGTCTGGTTGCTCCAGACTGGCCCTAGCTGCTCTCCAAAAGAGCAGCCCCTCTGACCTTGCTGGTCAGAACAATCAGCTTTCCTCTCTTTCCATGACTCCTGCCTTTGCCAAGGCTTGTTTGCTGCTTTCGAGTCGTCGACACCGCCGACAGCGAGAGCCTGCGTGGGACAGCTCGTGACTCGACTCCTGGACGTCGTCGACCTTCAGGGACCACGTGGCTGCGGAAACAAGCTACACCTCTTTGCCTGTTTGCACCCGACATCGCCTGGTACCTACCTGGTGCCACGCCGGTCACTGGCTAGTGACTGTGAACACTGTCCCCTCTGGTTTCAGGTCTTCTACAACTCCCATCCACCCTTGGATCCACCGCATCTCTTCTGGACCGACCGCCTGCAGCATCTTTGTCGTCAGGCTCCATTGAATCGATAGAAGAAACCCGACGCACTTCGAGACCTATGCACCAGCTTCCTGTGGGTGAGGTAAAGCTGGCACTCCGGTGCCCAAGTGTAGAGAATCATCTCTAGTGTCTGTGTTTTGAATCTTAAGATCGTAGTCCAACCAGAAGACCCTTTCTGCAGTAACTTTGTAACTTTTACGCACCCATTGAAAACCTATGGGAGCCCGCGTGTAACTTTCCTCACTGCACACGCGACCCGTGGACCTCCTGGTCACTAACTGAAGTTAGCTCCTGGTAGGCCCAGCGATTCTAGAGGCCCTAGGCCTTTTCCCTTTCCTGTTCGTAGTACTTATACCACTATTTTAGTATATGGTTTGAGTGGCCACCAGGGCCCATCCATATAAAGTGCAACTTCTGTATATTGTAATACTTTCTTGTTTAACGATTTGTGCTCCTGTGCTCATAAAGAGTCTAGGGGATACTTTGAGAAATAAATACATATATATTTTCAATATATATCTGTGTGGTGTCCTTTCATTGGTAAAAGCGGGGTTACATTTGGTAAAACAGCCTGCTTAACACGCTTTAACGAGTTTAGCCTCAAAGACTGCTTAGCCTACGCTACCACTAGGGCAGCTAGTCCGAAAAGGTTGACTTACAACCACACCATAAGGGTTGCTTGGCATGGTACAAGGTGGTCACTTTAACTAGTGAACATCATATACCAGGCCAACTTCTCACACTCACTTCCTAGTTCAAACTGATTGTAGACCTCTCAGATGGCTAATGCAAATAAAAGGTGAAAATCCTAAACTGTTGAGGTGGTCCATCTCCCTACAGGGAATGGACTTTGTAGTGGAACACAGACCTGGGACTGCAAATGCAGATGGACTTTCCAGGTTCTTCCTCTTAGAAAATGAAGACTCTCTAAGGAAAGGTTAGTCTCACCCTCTTTCGTTTGGGTGCAGGGAGGTTGTGTGAGAAAGTGCCCTCTTTCTGCATGGTTACCCCCACTTTTTGCTGAATTGCCGATGTGCTTTGAGTGTGCCCTGGGCTACTGCTAATCCGGTACCCAGGGCCTATGTTCTTTCCCTAAAACTGCATTGAAGCCTAAACCCAATTGGCATCTCTGGCCACAGGTCAGCCTCAGGTAAATGGTACCCTAGGTACCCAGGGCCTTGTGACCAGGGAAGGCCTCTAAGGGCTGCAGCACTCATTGTGCCACCCTTGGAGGCCCTGTACCCTTACACACAAACGTTAAGAGTCGACATGGCACACATCTGTGTGCCATGCCTACAACCCACTGGCCTGGCATACCTCAGTCACCTCTCTAGCTGGGTGCACTATACCAGTGGTGAGGGTACAGGTGCATGAGCCCTGTACCCGTACAGTGTCTTCAGTCCATTCTTAAACATTGTAAGTGCAGTGCTGCCATTAAGAGTATATGGTGCTGAGAGTTGGTCATTACGAACTACACAGCACCATAATGGTTACACTGAAAAATGAGAAGTTTGGTAACAAACTTCTTCGCAGCACATGAAATCCCACACTGGCATCAGTGTGGGTTTAATGAGAAATGCACACTGATGGCATCTTAGAGGCCACTTGCTGCTTTCAGCAACTGATGCCCACTGGTTCTGCCCCTGACTTTGGGCGGGAGAATCGGTGGGAAAAACAAGTGAGGAAGAGAGGTTTGCCCACCTCTGCCAACTCCACCCCTCAGGTGGGGGAGGCAAGGTGAAGCACTACTTCCAGTCCCTGCCATCTTGTAGATGGGGGACTCAGCCAACCAGGGATAGGCTCATGCCCCCTTCCCACTTGAGGGTGGCATTATAGAGGGTGTACCCACCCCAGGGAAGGGACCCATTGGTCCCTGCCTTTTACCTACCTGTAAAGCCACTAATCCAGTACATAGGGCCTCCCTGAACCTTGCTTCCTCACACAAGAAGAAACTACAAGAAGGACGGAACACCCATGCAGAGCGAACAAGAGGAAGACGCCCACTGACTTGGCCCAGCCCTACCGGCCTGTCTCTCCCTCGAACTTTCTCCTGCGAAATCCCAGTGTGTTCTGCAGCCAGCAACCTCCAAAACCCCGGAGGACCTGCCTGCCTTCAAGCACATAGACTTTGTCTTCCACGAACGCTGGATTTGTTCATCTGCAACCTCTGGCTCCGACCGGACATCGCAAATCCACCCCACTCTGCACCTGCCGTCCACGGCCCGAGTGGGCAAACACCACAAGGAGGTCCCCCTGGCAATCCTGACCCGAGATCTGGCGACCCCTGACCTGCTATTGTGGCAATGTGCCTTTTTAGGGGCACACCGGTGCAGGGTTCACCCTTCAGTTTGCCCACAGGTCCTTAAACCAAAAAAGAAGAGATTGGCACTGAAGCTGGAATTCAAATAAGTGTATTAATCACTCATGAGTGGGACTACATCAATGCAACACCCTCAGGTGCTGTAGGAGGCAGTACATGGAATACAGAAACTATGGGCCTTTTATACACAGTTTGTTGCAGAGTAAGCATGTAGACTCAAATAGGAAGTACAGGCCTACACAGGAATAGATGCTGACAAACATGGGCAGATGAATATCACTTAATGAGCAAAGTGGGAGGGGAAACAGAACTGCTTACATCAGTAGGATATGATACAGTTACATTCTCAAATAGGTGTATTCTAGCTGCTACAGGCCTTTCTGAGCTCATACGTTGCTCTGGCTCAGTACAGAAGGTTGATGAATCGAGCAGAATAGAAAAGCAGGCAACAGTGAAGACGGCAGAATCACAAGGCTAACAAAATGGAAGCTGCAAACAAGATGGCTTCAGCTCATGCTAACAGCAATTCTTTTCGATTTCCACAGACGGCCCTTTTAGCATTAGCTGAAGACATCTCTATGATTTAGAAGGAGCATGGAAGTTATCATGGACATCAGTCATCATTAACTCACTAATTTCTTGGTCTGTTACTAGTCGGGCATTTACATTCTTGACATGTTTAGCTGGTATACATGAGGTACAGGTAGAAGCACAAAGGGAACAGAGCATCGGGCCACATTGGATACATAGGCAACAGATAAAAAGGATTGCAAAAAATATACATATCGCTGACTATCTTCCAGCCTCATACAGTAAACATAGTCCATAGTATCCAGTCAAAGTCCACATTCCTGAATCCTAATGGATTTCATTGGCTATCTTGTGCAGTTCAGAAATTGCTTCAAAAACTGAACGGGCGTGGTCCGGGATATAGACACAACTGCTGCTTCTGATGATGCGGCATGCTCCACCACGGTCTGCCAAGATACCATCCAAAACCATCCTGTTTTGGAGCGCCACAATTCTCGCAATTTGTAGTTCTTCCGTGATATTTCCAAGTACCATGGCTGTCTGATTGGTTACAGCCTCTACAACACTTGTCGAGCGCCTTATTTTTCTGCTATTTAAGGCCGCACCAACAAAGAACAGTCCCAAATTAAAGTCAAGGTACTGCTGCAATGCAGTATCAGTCTGATCCACCTCATTGTGATTTATTGTCCTCTTAAATCGACTCTTAGCAATGTCATTAAACAGTTTATAGTCTTTGTGGTAGGATGCAGGTGCCAAGAACACAGGTGGTAGCAAAAAGGACACATAGCAGCTACCTGACCAACCAATAGGTAGGTGGTAATAGCCTTTACTTCCACAAATGAAATAGGTGTTATGTGATGACAAAAAACGACTGTTTTATTCCAGTAATGTTCAGCACTGTAGTACAGTCACTTTTTCTCACAGGGATACTGCCCCTACTGCTCACACAAAGGTCTGTTCGAGCTCTAGTAACCGCTAGAACAGGAGGTCCATTACCCTTGACAGTTCGGGTGTTAGGGAAAACATAGTGCGTGGAGAAATTTCCTCGGCGATACTCCCATTTCCCATACAGTTCCTTTAGCTTGTGGATCTCCTTCCTCATCAGGGTAACAGACTATTTAACTGAGTGTTAAGTCTTGCTACATCAAAGTTGTTAATATTACCTATATGAGATGCTCACAACAATGCAAACCAGGCTCTGCAGGAGCCATTATGTGAAAACGGCAAAGGAATAAAAGGTGTTCCTCCCTTTTTTTTGATGAGCTGGCATCCTTCCACACACCCAACAGTTGGTAATGTTAGTAGCATTATGGGTGTAATGCAACATTTGAAAAGTGTTATTGAGATAGGACATCTGGTGTTTCTTCTCATAAGGAAGAGTGTAATAGTGGTGCTCAATGGGGACAGGAGTAGTAGCAGTCAGTAGATTTCAAGCAGGAGCTACTCCCTCTACATCCCATGTTATTGTATCAATTAGAACAATAATTGAAGTAAGTCCAATAATGAACATACTGTTTCGATCACAAACTTTTGCAGCAGTTAATTTCTTCTCCGTAGGCATGTTCATCTCGACGTTGAACAGCAAAACAGATGGTGCACTAAGGTTATGGGCAGACGTTGGTTTCTTCGCTGAGATTGAGACGAGTGGTCACTAAAAGGTTACCATCCCCCCCCCCCCCCCCCCCTTTGTAACTGTCTTTCACTATCCAGGACAGTGGCTCAAACAGTCTTTTTCAGCAACAAAGTGTCTCCCGGGGTCGCAGCTGATATCGAGATATACCAGGGATCGTGTGGTCCGGGAAGACTTCCTCAGGTCCTTCAGGTGACATAGCTTGTCCTTTCTCTTTGTCCAGGATGTCGCGTTAATCTGCCAACACAGCTGGGCTCACTAGGTCCTGCAACACCTTCTGACAATGGGTTGCGTGGACCCAGTTCTTCCAGTTGGTCACTCGAACTGCAGTCCTGGTAGCCAAGAGCACCTGCTCAGGGCCACGCCAAAGGCTCCAAGGAGCTGGTCCGTTGAAAGGACTTCGTTAGGACAAAGTCCCCAGGCCGTAGATCATGGCCATTACCCTGTGATAACCTTTTGGAAAAGTCTCCCGAACCTGTGGATAAATAGAAGACAAACTGCCAGTCAACTGAGACAAATAGTCGTTCATCAATACATAGGATACATCATGTATAGGGCGTGGCTTAGGAATCTCCCCCAATATTCATTGGCCTTCCAAAAACCACCTCATACAGTGTGAGGCCAGATCATGTATGTGGTACTGATCTAATGGATGGTAATGCTAAGGGCAGTGCATCAGGCCATTTCAAAGATGTGGAAGCCTGTATCTTGGCCAATTTTAGTTTTAGGGCAGAATTGTAACGTTCCACTAGCCCTCCTGATTGTGGGTGAAAAGCAGCATGGAACTTCTGTTTATTTCCTAACCCTTTCATGAGGTAATCAACAACTTGCCCAATGAAATGGGGTCCGTTATCACTCCACAAAACTCGACAAATTCCAAATCTGGGTAAGAACTCCTTTAGGAGCACCTTCGCCGTAGTAAGAGCTGTATTATCTTTCGTGGTGTATGCCTCCACCCATTTACTGAAGGTGCAAACCACTACCAAGACATACTTTAGGTTGTTACAACGCTCAAACTGTATGTAATCCATTTGCAGGACCTCAAAAGGTGCAGTAGGTATGGCAAATCCTCCTGCTGGAGTTCGTGTTCCCTTTCCAGGATTATACTGGAGACAGATCAGATAAGACTGGACTATCTTTTTAGCTGTGCTGGCAATATCTAGATGATCCCAAACTTGCATAAGTTGCTTTGCCATTGAGGATGCTCCAATATGTGCCCGCCCATTTGCCATGTGAATCATAGGATGTAAATAGGCTGTGGGTAACTTCCATTTTGTCATTTCTTTATTCCTCCAACAGCCCTCCTTATCCAATGTTCCTCCCTTAGACCATTGGTCTAATTCATCAACAGAAGCAGATCGTTGCATATCCAGTACCTCTTGCCTGGCATCATGCCAACGCTCAGCCTGTGACTTGACTACATACATGGGTGTAGTTCTTCGCTGCATTGCGGTCTCACGAGCTGTGTGATCCGCAAAGGCATTGCCTTTTCCTATTTTATCAGTCACTTTCTTGTGTTCTACACTTAACAATTGCCACTTTCTTGGGATATGTCGGGCAGTAAGGAGATTGTGTACTAATTCCCCATGCACTATTTGTGTCCCATGTGAAGTAAGAAAGCCTCTTTCCTTCCAGAGTTGCCCAAAATCATGAGCCACTGCAAAAGAATATCGGCTATTGGTGTAGATGTTAACAAGCAGATCTGTACTAAGCTCACATGCTCTTGTCAGTGTCATCAACTCGGCTGCTTGAGCGGATGCGAGCTGTCTCAACTACTGTCTGAAGTGTTGGAATTGCATAAGCAGCAGATGTCATACCATCAGGCAACTTCAGGCAGGACCCATCAACCCAGAGTTCCCAATCAACACTAGAAAGGGGCGTATCTTGTAAGTCAACACAACACTATTCTTCAGTAAGGGATATACAATCATGTAACACTTGTGACTGAGACTGCGTAGCTGGAATTGGCAATAATGTAGCAGGATTCAGAGTCGAGCATCTTTTCAGTGTCATATGAGAAGCCAATAGTGTCAATTCATATCCTGTCAAGCGGACAATAGTCAAATGTGTTTTCGTTTGATTTAAGAAAGCATCAACTGAATGGGGTGCTAGCACAAGCAATCTATGTGACAAGACTATTCCCTCACTCTGACGTATGGACACAGCCGTTGCCGCTCGATAACACCCAGGCAACGCACAGGCGACGATCAAGGACAGCTGAGAAATATTCACAAGGGCGCTGCTTATCACGGTGTGTCTACTAAAACGGAGTGCACAACCGTCCCTCTCGTGTACATAGAGTGTGGAGGCCTTAGTGTAGTCTGGAGTTCCGAATACTGGTGCAGAACAAAGAGCTTGACGCAACTATTGGAAAGCATGCTGGCATTCAGTAGTCCATAGGAGAGGCATCGGATTGTCTTTAGTCAAAAGGGCCAACAAGGGTTTAACAATGTGAGAAAAGCTAGGGATCCAGAGCCTACAGAAAGAAGTAAGGCCAATCAGTGCACAAACATCCTTCTGAGTACGGGGCACCGGCGTGTCTAAAATAGCTTGAATGCGATCTGGTGTAAGTGCACGTCCCTCTTTAGACAGGAGGTTACCTAAATAGGTAACCTGCTGTCTACAATATGGCAATTTCTTCCGAGAGACTTTGTGATGATGAGAGACAAGTATTGATGGCAATAAGTGTTCCTTCACACTGTTCAGGGGTATCGACAGCCAACAAGATGTCATCGACATATTGAATAAGAGCCACCCCTTTTGGTACAGGGAAAGAATCCAGCTGTCTTTTCAATGCCTGGCTATAAATGCTAGGACTCTGTATACCCTTGTGGAGCTCTACAGAATCTGAATGATCGATTATTCAAAGTGAAGCCAAACAAATAACGGCTGTCAGGATGAATAGGTATAGAGAAAAATGCATTCTTCAAATCGATCACACAATGTAGTTGCAGTAGGAGGAACCATAGTCAGAAGTGTCGTCAATGATGAATCTATCAATTTTAGAATCCGTGTCTTTTTTCAAAATAGGAAGAATAGGGCTATTAAAGGTATTGTAAGGGACTTCTTCAACAACCCCCACCTTAATCAAATCCTGAACAATGTGTATCAATGCTTCTTCGCCTTCCCGAAATATTTTATATTGGGGCAGTCGAGGCAAAGAAGCACCTTCTTTAATTTGAATATGTACTGGTGGGATAATCATTTGCCCGGCATTAGTATCTGATGTAGCCCACACAGTACTAGGTAACGATGCCAAAGCAATATCCTCTTTAATAAGACAAGACCTTTCAACCGTTGGATAGTTATCATTTAAGATAACACGCACACCCTCTGGAGAACAACGTATTGTAGAACGAAAATGTTTGAGCATATCGATACCCACAATGTTATCTGGAGTGTTAGCGGAAAGCAGAAATGGACATGTTGCAGTGAATTTATCAAGACTAAAGGCAAGTGTCTGTGACAGTGGGCTAAGTATAGGTGTCCCATCGAACCCTATCTATGTTTTCATTGTGCCTAGGAACCAATTGTTTAGATAGAGCACTACGAGTAGTTCCTGTATCAATCAGAAACTGATCAGTAGAGCCCAAGACGTTTGCATCGACATAGGGACCCCTCTGATCTACTGGGACCTCAACCGGTTCCTTACCCCATCCTAGGCATTCCTATGCATAATCGGAATCCTTAGGACCATCAGCCAAATAATCAAGACATTTGGTATTGGTTTCGTCTATCAAAGGTATTAGAAGAATTTGGATTGTGTTCAACTGCCTCAAATCTGGTACGATTATCCATGCTTTCCCTATTTCCTGAGTTCCCTGGGCGGCCTCATGCTTCCTCAACCTCGCTGATACTGCTGACCTCGCAAAACGGGGCACTTTCTTTACAATAAGCACACTGATCAGAAGACAAAGTTGTTCGAGGTAAAGGGGGTACACTATGGTGATACAATGCACGTCCACCTTGGTGGTAGAGGAAAAGGGGGTACACCACCTCTAAATGGTGGACCATATACTTGAGCCAACATCACTTTCGTTTTTAAATCCTTAAACTTTTTATCCTCCTTGCCTTTGCTTCTAATTCCTGTTGCTCATAATACTGAGCCATAGTCAAAAGGGAGACGGGGGAAGATGTAGTCCATGAACTCTCGCTTGCCTTAAGTAGACTAGCTATTTCTGGCAACATGTTAGCGACAAATTCGTCGACGAACGGATGCTTACCTGTGTCATCTGTCAATGACTGCCCACTAAAATCATGGAATGTCTCTTCAAATCATGTAAAGAAATCAGAAACTGCCTCCTCCTCTTTCTGTTTACAAGACGCTAATGTAGTCCAATCTATTTTCTTGGGTGGTATGAGAGTTTTTAACTTGGTCACAATAGCTTCGGGAGGATCTAATATTTCCTGTTGTGACTTCTACGCAGGCTCTCTAGCCGCATCTATTTGCTCTAAATGCACCCAAGTATCACAATAGGCTAAATTATCATCTACCTTCCGAATTGATCTCCACATATCAGAGGGCAAAATAAGTCCAAAAACCATGTAAATATCTGGCAAAGTCATAGTACAGGAGCGAATAGCCCCTTCCACTTATTCATAAAAAGCGGCCGGATTTTTTCGTGGATCGGGCAAAGCAGCTTTAAGAGCCATACGTCTGCTCTACTCCAAGGAGTGTAGACCCAATTATAAACAAAATATCCTTTTGCATCATCTGAATTTTTATCATCATTCGGTCCTGCTCCCTTTGGGGGAACATACAGAGGTGCTGCTTCACGCATGGGTTTCACAGCAACTTCAATATCACTAGTATCTTTATCTGTCCCCTTAGCTCCCTTTTGTCGCTCCGGAGGCTGAACTGTTTGTTCAGTTGTAGTTTTACCAGCTGCTTTTTTTCTCCTCTCGTAAACGGAACACGTTAGTGCGCAATTTAACCACTCGCCTAATTAGATCAGGCACCTGTGAAGGAAGAAAGGTACCATCACTTAATTGTTTCTAATTAGAATTTATATCAGAGGGCTCTAGATCTGAATAAAATGGAGTATTACTTCCCAAGTAAACGTCTCTACAAATATAACCGGTCTAAATCTTTCCACTGCTGAACCATTGCTACAAGTTCTGAGGCAGAGGCACTCCCACAAGATGCTTTTCAAGCAGCGGATCGAAGAGTGGCCTTGCTTTCAGTAGTCAAAGTAGAGCGAGTTTTCCGCCCATCTTGCTTATCTTTTCTTCTGAAGACAAATGCTCCTCATCAGAACCCTCATTCTCAGGAGCACTAGGGAATTTATACGGGGATGGAGGTCTATCTAACAGGATGGAATCATCCTGAGCTCTATTAAGTATGGGAATAAATAGGGTGCCTAATAGGGTACTGGCCAGTTGCCTCTAAACGATGCTCCCGATCTTCTTTTTCTTTTATTTCCTTCATCTCCTTATTTTTCAATTCCAACGCTTTCGCTGTTCTTTTTCTGCTATAGCTTCTCCTTTCCTCACTCTATCATGCACTTCTTTCTCCCACATTTGTACACAATCAAATATATCTTGTCGACTCTTTCTTTTAAACAGACACTGCTCTACATAATGAATCTTTTTAAAATCAAATTACCCATTTACTGGCCATCGTAGATCAGGACCTTTTTCGTATATTTGTTCCACAGTGTACTATACAATATGGAAGAAATACCATATTTAATATACATGTACCTATTAGGTGTCCCCTCTAGGGGAGCCGGCTGACTACTTTCTAAATCCATTTTGGTACCACCAAGACAGCAACACAACCTACGAAGTGTGCTAGGAGCAGGCATGCTACCAAATTGTAGTAAAATATTACTTATCCCAGATATATCAAAGTAGAGGAAAATCTCCACATTACCTGCCTCTATTTATTGCAATAAACAAACAAACAAAACCAGAATCTTGGCCAAGCAAATCCAAAATCAAGAGTGTTGCTTCAGCGACCTTACCAAACAAAAGTCTAAAACCTCCAACTGCCAATCCCTTGATTGACCTAATGTTCACTGCAAAACTTGCGCCAAAGGAAATCTCAGTCTGGACTGGCCACCACCTGGAGGGTTAAATCAGGAAAACTGGAAAAGCACTTCGGTCTGCAAAGACAAAAGGTCTCCTCGTGCAGGACGTCTCCTCAGTAAGATTCCATTCCTCCGTCAACACCACTCCTTCGGACGGCCGCGTCTCCGATGAGCCCCACGAGTCAGGCGCCAAACTGTGGAAATGTGCCTTTGTCAGGATTGCAAGGCCCCCCAACAGAAAAAGACTTTCAGTAAGCATCATTAGTCTTCGGGTGAGAGTTAAACAAAGAGAAACAGATTTTAGTCTAAGTTGCGAGCAGGTGCCACCCCTAAAATGGCCGCTAAGAGTCAACTTCCCGAGCAGCACGTTAGCGCTCTAGTGCATATCCGCAATCTCGATTGTCCAGGTGCAGTGCCCGCTCTATTGCGCACTTTACCTGACTAAGGAGGAGAACAGATTATCCATGAGGATTGTGCCGCGAAAGTTGAGAGAGGGAAACTTTTGTTGTGCTTCAGCCGAGAGTTTTCGCCGGTATTGTGTCCTGAAGTCATGCCTTAAAGGGAGTACAGTAAGGCAGTTCTTTTTAGTTTAGGAGCATGTGCAATTATTTGAGGTAGTGTAGGAATTAGAGCGTGCGCACTTCGTCGGAGTCTGTCAGCCTAGTTTCGAGAGACAGCACAAGGCCATAGGCTACGTATGGAAGGAACTATGAGGAGAGTTTACTGGACGTTTATTTGTTTCATGAAATTCAGCCTTGGTTGTCACGGAGTGAATTAACTCCACAAGATAACTGAGTTTTAAAAAGACACCGAGTCATTGTACAGAGACATGCAAGTTAAATATTGCAGTTAGTGAAAAAAGATTGAAACAAGATAAATCTACTTACCAGATACAGAATCCCGATAATACAACAGCTGATTAAACTTGAGGTGAGATGTCTGCAAAATAAGAGCGAGAGAGATAGAGATTAGGAATAAACAATCTTGTGAACATTAGTTTTGCAGCATACAGAAACCAAGTTCATCATCAAATAAGAAGAGAAGCATAGGTCACACAGAAAACTGGGTAGGTGCATATAAGGTGTTAAGTTACTTGGAAATATAGAAGTGAGTAGAATGTCTTAATGCATGTTTTGTTTCCTTCTTAGTAAAAAACTTTCCAGTTAATTGCCAGAAGACGACGAGCTGGAAGACGTCTGAAGCTGAAGGAAGATTCAGACGCGAGTGGCTGTCTCTTCTCTGTCCCATCCCCTCTCCCCCCTGGGGTTTCATCGGTATACATGCTACTGGAATTGCATGTTGCTGAGTAATCACGGTGAGGCATTGGGAACTTGTGACATTCTGCTCCTGTGCAATTGTGGAAGGCACGGTCTGACAGAGTGAAGTTCCCACGTTGATATTTGCACCTGAGCAGAATGACGGAAAGTCTTGATTTAAAAAAGCTAGGTGAAGTCCTAGAAGGAATACAAAGGGAATTAATCTGTTAGGGAAGGAAATAGGGTGCTTAGGAAAGAGACTGCAGATCCAACAAAAAAAACCTAAGATCACTACACAAGTTATTCACTCATTGTCCCCTGTGATATCTTTAGCCCCACCTGAGCGTTTTAATGGAGACCCACAAAAGGCTCAAGTGTTCCTCACGCAGTATACTTTACACTTTGTGTCGCCCGGCAGTTTGCCCCGATGCGCAGTCTCGAGTGGCATTTATTCTATCATATCTGAGTGGGGACGCTGCATCTTGGTCTATGCCTTTGGTGACCAGAAATTATCCCATCCTATAGGACCTCGATGAATTCAAGAGCAAATTTTTTCGATTTTTTGACAGGCGAAAGGCTTCGCAAGCGACAGACATTGAATTACTGGAAATTGAACAGGGCAACCAAGATCTGATTTCCTATTTGGCCCAGTTTAACAAGTTGGTGGCAGAAACGGAGTGGCCAGAGAACAAACTAGCAGCGGTGTTCTATCGAGGCTTAAAAGATGAATTAAAGGATGCTTTGGCACAAGTGCCCAATCGACCCATGGATATTTCAGCATTAATCGATTTGGTTCTTGAAATCAATTTCCGACAAAGCGAAAGAAGAGGAGAGAAAAAGAGAGATTTTCACTCCAGTGTTTCGAGATTTGACCGGGCAAAGATTGAAAGTACCACAGAAGATGATACAGCACGTGGTGGAGAAACCTTGCAAATTGGAACAATTCGGGGTCCCCTCTCTAAGGAGGAAAAGGAAAGGAGAAGAATAAATAAGCAATGCCTCTATTGTGGAGGTAGTGGACATTTTGTTTGCAATTGCCCAAAAAAGCCCAAGCAAACACTGTCGGAAAACGCTTCGCACCACCAGTGATTGGAGTTGGACTGGTGGTTGCAGAATCTGAAACAGCTCCAGAAGCGCATACTTTAGCGAATACCTTGCAGTCTGCATCCCGGCATTTGGTAATAATGATGACCTTACAATTGAGAGAGAAAATATTGAAACAGGTGACAGATCTGAAAGAAACACGTTAGTTAGATTCCTCACCTTAGAATATCCCCAGGCGTCAGACTGGATCCGGAAGATTTTTCGTCAGCAATACCCCTTGCGCGTCGCTAGGCGTCGTCTGCGGCTCCGCGTCCGTCGTCGGCGTCGTGCGCCGGGATGACGTCGTCGGAGTACTTAGACGCCGCCCTCGCGCGCTGACGTCAGTTCTTCTTTTTTCCGCGCCAGTAAGCGCAGATCCGGGAGAGCTACCCCTTTTAGTCTTTTTTGACTAAATCTTTTTTGATCATTTTTGATCCTTGTCTGTCGACATCTGGTGCCGGTAGGATGCCTGGGTTCAAGGCTTGCGAGGATTGTCATCGACTGATGTCGGTGACCGATCACCACCGCCGGTGCCTCTACTGCTTAGGCCCCGACCACGACGCGGAGTCGTGCAACGACTGCCAGGCCCTGACTTCGAAGGCTAGGCGGGAGCGGTCCCGCAAGCTTCTCGAGCTTCGCCACTCGGCTCCGCGTCGTGCGCGATCCCGGTCCAGGAGGAGGTCCAAGGATCGCTCGCGGAGCCCTAGCCGACGCCATCGATCGTCCGGCTCCAAGTCGTCGGGTAAGTCCAAACGCTCAAAGAAGTCCAAGAGGCGACACCGCTCTTCGGACTCCCCTCGCCGGTCGCGCGACTCGGCCGAGGGTCAGGGTGGTTCCACCCCCGCGGCTCCGGCGGAGCCGCAGGTGCCGCGTCCGCCCCCATACCTTCCGGTCCCTGGGACTGACGCGGCGCCGGCGGAGATCAGTGCCTTCCTCTCGGCCATGAGGAGCCTGGCCCCGCCGTCGACGCCCGCTGGCGCGCCTTCGGGCCCCGCGGACTCGACTGGGCGATCTTGCCTGCCGGCGGCTCCGGCCCCGGCGCCGTCGACTACTCCGGTCTCGACGCCGCAGGTCCCCGCGGGGCCCATGCCTGGGCCCCAGTCGACGCCGGTTGACCTAGTCACTCCTCCACCGGCGCCGACGCCTGAACCACCGACGCCGTCACCGGCGCCGCCGACGCCTTTGACGCCGACACCCCAGTTTAGCCCTCATCCGGACCCGGCGCCGGCGCGGCGTCGACCGACGCCGCATCCGACGCCGCTTGAGTCCTACCATCTCTACAGTCCGGTTCCGATCATTCCTCCTGTTTATCAGGAATCGGAAGAAGGGGGCGACTGGGAGGGGTTCGAGGACCCTCTGGCTGTTCAGTCACAGCTTTCTCAGGACTGGGCAGATGAACTGGGGGAGGCCAGTGGGCTGGACACCTCGCCAGACACTGGATTCACTTCTCCTCCGACCGTGGCTTCGGAGGAGGGTGCAGCATTTTCTGTGGTGCTGCGCAAGGCGGCCGAGGCCCTTGGGCTCGAGTTGCCTGCCGTGGCTGTGAGGACTAACATCCTCACTGAGGTGCTTCAAACCTCAGCAAGCTCCACTGAGCCTCTGCTGCCGTTCAACGAGGCCCTCACTGACTTTCTGCAGGGCACCTGGTCCAAGCCCTCCACAGTTCCTCCTGTGGATAGGAACGTTGCCAGGCGCCACCGCCCTGCTCCGGGCGACCCCAGTTTCCTGTCCCAACACCCCACCCCCGAGAGTCTGGTTATCCAGGCCTCTACCTCCCAATCCTCCTTCCCGACCGCTCCGCCGGACCGGGATTCCAAGAGACTCGAGCAGTTTGGCAAGAAACTGTTCTCGTCCCTTAGTTTGGGCCTGCGGTCCTTAAATACCGCCTGTCTCTTGGACCGTTATTCCCACTCCCTGTGGGATACGGTGGAGGACGTGCTGCCCCTGTGCCCGGAGGAGGTCCGGACGCGTCTTACCCAGGCTTTGGCCGATGGGAGGGATGCAGCACGGCACGCCATACGATGTGGGCTTGACACCACGGACTCGCTGGGTCGGGCGATTTCAACCACGGTGGCGCTCCGCCGCCACGCCTGGATGCGGTCCACGTCATTTTCCGGGGATGTCCAGACCACCCTCATGGACATGCCCTTTGATGGCACTCGCCTGTTTGGTGAGAAGGCGGACAGTGCGCTGAACCGCTTTAAGGACTCCCGGGCTACGGCCAAGTCCTTGGGCCTCTCAGCTCCGCGGGCGCACACCTCCGCTTTTCGCCCCTTTCGTGGCCAAGGAAGGGGCGCCTCCTCACGTCCGCAAAGCCACCAGCCGCAGAACCAACCTGCGCGCGGTCGCGGACGTGGCTTCCGCCGTGGCGGAAATGGAGGCCGACGTGGTCAGCCCACTTCCACCCCGGCAGCATCCGCCTCAAAGCCCTCCTAGTCCGAGCTTTCAGGCCCATACCACGCCAGTGGGCGGCAGAGTTCGCCATCACCTGCTCCACTGGCGGTCCATAACATCGGACAGGTGGGTGCTGCAAATCGTCCGAAGGGGCTACTCCCTCCCCTTCGAGACGACCCCTCCAGCCATGCCACCGCAGCACCACCGTATCTCGGGGGATCATTTGAATCTTCTCCGCGAGGAAGTTTCGGCTCTCTTGGCCAAGGGGGCCGTCGAGCGCGTTCCGAGCCCAGAAGTAGGTCGTGGTTGTTATTCCCACTACTTTCTGGTTCCCAAGAAGGGCAAAGGGGGCCTACGCCCTATCTTGGACCTCCGGAACGTCAATGCCTTCCTCCGAAAGGACAGGTTCAAGATGCTAACGTTGGCTCAGGTTTTAGCTGCCCTAGACCCTGGAGACTGGATGGTAGCGTTGGACTTGCAGGACGCATATTTTCATATCCCCGTCCTGCCGGCCCACCGGCGTTACCTGCGGTTCACGGTGGGCCAAGAGCACTTTCAGTTTACCGTGCTCCCCTTCGGCCTCACCAGTGCCCCTCGGGTGTTCACGAAAGTGTTGGCGGTGGTCGCAGCTCATCTGCGCAGATCAGGGGTTTCAGTCTTCCCCTATCTCGACGACTGGTTGTTGAAGGCGGGCTCGCCCCAGGCAGTCGTCTCCCACCTCCAGACTACGGCGGATCTCCTGCATTTGCTGGGGTTTTCCATCAACGTGCCAAAGTCACACCTGAGTCCCTCTCAGAAGCTCCTCTTCAACGGAGCGGTTCTCGATTCGGCGCAGTTCCGGGTCCATCCACCGGAACAGCGGGTCCGGGATATACAGGCCCTGATTCCCATCTTTCGGCCTCTATCCTGGGTTTCGGTCAGGCTAGTGTTGCGGCTTCTGGGGCTGATGGCCTCCTGCATCCTACTAGTGCATCACGCCAGGCGGCGCATGCGGGCTCTGCAGTGGGACCTGAAGTTTCAGTGGGCCCAGCATCACGGCAACCTGTCCGACCATGTCTTGATCTCGGAGGGCACTGCACAGCAGTTGCAGTGGTGGCTCACGGACCGCGAGTGGGTCAAGGGCAAGAGCCTCTCCCTTCCCCAACCGGAGCATGTCGTAGTGACGGATGCGTCCCTCCTGGGTTGGGGTGGCCATATGGGGGAGGCGGAGATCAGAGGCCTCTGGTCTCCGGCGGAGTCTCGTCTCCACATCAACCTGTTGGAGTTGAGAGCGATCCGGCTTGCACTGAAAGCCTTCCTTCCCTCTGTCAGGGGAAGTGTCGTGCAGGTGTTCACGGACAACACCACCGCCATGTGGTATTGCAACAAACAGGGCGGGGTGGGTTCGTGGACCCTTTGTCAGGAGGCTCTGCACCTCTGGACGTGGCTGGAACACCAGGGCGTCACCCTAGTGGTTCAACATCTGGCGGGCTCTGAACGCCAGAGCAGACGAACTCAGCCGCCGGTGCATGATGGATCACGAATGGCGTCTGAACTCCGAAGTGGCGCAAGGTCTCTTTCAGCAGTGGGGAGAGCCTTGGTTAGATCTATTCGCCACCGAAGAGAACGCGCAATGTCAGCAGTTCTGCGCGTTGGAATTTCCAAGGCGGCGCTCGCTCGGCGACACTTTTCGTCACGAGTGGAGTTGCGGTCTGTTGTACGCCTTTCCGCCTATACCACTTCTGCCCAGAGTGCTGAAGAAGATCAGGCACGACCGGGCCCAAGTCATCTTGGTGGCTCCGGATTGGGCACGAAGATACTGGTATCCCGAGCTACTCAGTCTGTTGACCGATCCCCCGATACGTCTGCCCCTTCGGGAGGATCTTCTGTCGCAGCAGCAGGGGACGGTCCTCCACCCGAACCTGTCCAGCCTCCACCTCCATGCGTGGAGATTGAGCGGCGGCAGTTGATGCCATTTGACTTGCCTCCTGAAGTCTGTGATATCATTCTGGCAGCCAGGCGTCCCTCCACAAAGTCGGTATACGCCTGCCGGTGGAACAAATTTGTGGCATGGTGCACAGCAAAGGCTGTGGATCCCCTTTCCGCCCCTCTTTCTGAGGTTCTCCTCTTCCTTCTTTCTCTGGCCCGGCAGGGCTCTGCCCTGGGCACCCTGAAAGGTTATCTTGCTGCCATCTCCGCCTTCTTGCGGCTTCCTGATCAGCCTTCTCTTTTCAAGTCCCCTGTGGTTACACGCTTTCTCAAAGGCATTACACACACGTTCCCTCCTGTCCCTTTTGTAATGCCTCAGTGGGACTTGAATCTGGTATTGACATTCCTGATGTGCGCTCCCTTCGAGCCTCTTCACAATTGCCCTCTTCGTCTTCTAACTCTAAAGACTGCTTTTCTGGTAGCCATCACCTCGGCTAGACGGGTGAGTGAGCTCCAGGCTTTATCTTCAAAGCCTCCTTTTCTATCTGTTCATCCGGACAAGGTTGTCCTTCGGCCTCGTCCCTCCTTTCTTCCTAAAGTGGTGACTCCATTTCACCTTGGGCAGTCTGTCACCTTGCCCACCTTCTTTCCGCCTCCGCATCCTTCCAAAGAGGAAGAGAGGCTCCACCGTCTGGACCCAAAACGTGCGCTCTCCTTTTATCTGGACCGCACAAAACAGTTCCGGGTGGACGACCAGCTTTTTGTTGGGAACGTGGGCGCTAAGAAGGGGAAAGCTGTGCACAAACGAACCATCTCTCGGTGGGTCGTTTTGTGTATAAAAATTTGCTATTCCTTGGCTAAAAAGGACCCTCCTGTTGGGCTGCGTGCCCATTCTACTCGGGCCACGGCGGCTACTACTGCCTTGGGACGGGGAGTCCCTTTGCAGGACATCTGTCAGGCGGCGACGTGGGCTTCGCTACACACGTTTGCCAGGCATTATTGCCTTGACAGCCAAGTCCGGAGGGATGGCTTCTTTGGCCGTTCTGTCCTCCAGGACTTTCTGGTGTGATCTTGGTTCGCAGACCCACCACCGGGGATGGTATTGCTTGGGTATCTATTCTAAGGTGAGGAATCTAACTAACGTGTTTCTTTCAGATGAACAAGTTACTTACCTTCGGTAACGATGTATCTGTAAGAAACATTAGTTAGTTAGATTCCTCACCGACCCTCCCATCCTCCCCGTTCTGCGAACTGACATCTAGGGTTAAGGTTGTCCTTTCAGGCCCCTAGATTTTATTTTTGGCACCAGTGTCGGTCTTTGCATGGCTCTGCGTTCCTGGCGCGGAAGGCTATGTACAAGAACTGACGTCAGCGCGCGAGGGCGGCGTCTAAGTACTCCGACGACGTCATCCCGGCGCACGACGCCGACGACGGACGCGGAGCCGCAGACGACGCCTAGCGACGCGCAAGGGGTATTGCTGACGAAAAATCTTCCGGATCCAGTCTGACGCCTGGGGATATTCTAAGGTGAGGAATCTAACTAACTAATGTTTCTTACAGATACATCGTTACCGAAGGTAAGTAACTTGTTCTTATGGTAGATTCGGGAGCCACGGACAATTTTTGCGACTTGAAATTCGCTGATAAGATTGGTCTGAGGGCGATAAAGAAGGAAAGAAGCGAAGCTGTCCATGCAGTCGATGGGACTAACCTTTCATCTGGACCCATCGTGAGTCATACGGAGCCAGTAGAGTTGGAATATGAGGAAGGACACCTAGAAACTTTGCAGTTCAATTTGATAGATGCTCCGCAGTTTCAATTAATACTGGGTCTGCCATGGCTCACCGAACGTAATCCTACTATTGATTGGGGAGCTCGGTCAATAGCCTTGGATTCAGAGTACTGTAAGGAGAATTGTTATAGGAAATGTAAGAGAGACTATGTGAAGACTCCAGCGTGTCACCTAAGTGAAAAGGAGGCAACAATTTGTGTGATAACAACAGAACTACCCTCAGAGTACACAGAATTTCGTGATGTTTTTAACAAAATTGAAGCTGAAAAACTCCCACCGCATAGGGACTTTGATTGTAAGATAGATTTGGAACCTGGTTCAAATCTTCCATGCAGTAGAATTTACGCTGTAAAGGAATGGGAAGATGAACATCTAAAAAATTATCTGCAAAAATACCTTGAAAATGGATTCATTAGGCCGTCACAATCCCCAGTCTCTTCGTCACTTTTTGCATTCCGAAGAAAAATGGAGAGTTAAGGACTTGCATAGATTATAGGGCAATCAATCGAATCACCATCAAGCATCGATACCCTTTGCCCTTAATTTCTGTACTATTAGATCAAGTAAAAGGAGCGCAAATCTACACCAAATTGGATTTGAAAGGGGCATATCATCTAGTCAGAATCCGAGAAGGTGATGAATGGAAAACGGCCTTCAGAACCAAGCATGGACTCTTTGAATACCAAGTGATGCCTTATGGCCTATGTAATGCTCCAGCTGCATTTCAGCATTTCATTAACGATGTATTAAAGGAGTTCATTGATCGGAATGCAATAGTATACATTGACGACATTCTAATTTATTCTGATACGGTGGAAGAATATGAAGAACACGTTAAGAAGGTGCTACAGAGATTGCGAGAAAACAGTCTGTGAAAACAGTCTGTTAAGTTAGAGAAATGTGCATTTAATGTCACTACTGAGGAATTCCTTGGGTTTGTGCTCTCACCAAGAGGGATCACCATTGATGAAAATAAGAACAAGGTGGTAATTGATTGGGAATTTCCTATATCAGTGACAGAAATTCAGTTTCATTGGATTCGCAAACTTCTATAGAAGATTTATTCAAAAAAAAATTACAAAGTTGATACCTTCAACCAGATTAGTGACGAAAGGTGCTAGTTTTGATTGGTCGAAGGAAGCAGAGGAAGCTTTCACCCAGTTGAAGGATTTCACCACAGCACCAATTTTGCTTCACCCAGATCCATCGGAGCCTTTCTTTGTGGAAACAGACTCTTCCAATCTGACGTTGGGAGGAGTGCTGTCTCAAAGACACAAAACTACAGGACAATTGCATCCAGTGGCTTTCCGTTCAAGGAAATTAACCTCTGCAGAAGTCAATTATATGATAACCGAGAAGGAACTATTGGCCATCAAGGATGCATTTAAAGAATGGAGACACTACTTGATGGGTGCTAGGCATGTGGTCACCGTTTATACAGATCGAAATCAAAAAATGTTAGTCAGCCAGAACATTGCGTTGGTCCCTATATTTCGCTGATTATGATTTTGTCATTACTTACCGACCAGGCTCGCAAAATGGGAACAGATATCAGATAAATGAGGAAAAAAGCTCACGCCAATAAAAAGTTTGCAATTTGGTAATTTAAGGGAATAAAGTATTATGGGCTGTCGTAATACATAAGTTCAAAAGAGCAAAATATTGGTGACCTGTGGTGATAAAGTGACATGTGATGATAATTACGGCAGCCCATAATATTTTATTCCCTTAAATTACCAAATTGCAAACTTTTTATTGGTGTGTGCTTTTTTCCTCATTTATCTGATATCTGTTACATGTAATGAATATTTTTTTAACTTTCTAAAAGAAATTAGAAATTCCAGACAGAACCATTGTATTCATATAATACGCCCACCCAGGTTCTGAGGGACACCGGGTCACCCCATTATTTTTGCTCAACGCAAAATGGTCAGGCTGACGCTTTATCCAGATTGGGTACCGAAGGAGAGTTGGAGGAGGTCAAGGATCATAAGATCATACCAGAAGAAAAGGTGATCGGAGCCGTTTTAAAGGAGTCCATGGAAGAAGAAGCTCAGAATTTAATGACAGTGGAAGAAATGAGGAATTGGGTGAAGGAAGATTCTAGACGAGAAATTCAAGGATGTTTACTGTATCAAGATGGAGCACTCTATTTGCCCACACTCAAAATGCAACAAAGGGCCTTGTCATGATGTCATGATAACATATTGGCAGGCCATAAAGGAATCTTAAAGACTACAGATTTGGTGAAGCAACGTTTTTGGTGGCCAAACATGCTCAAGTATATACGTCAATATGTGGCCACATGTGAGATCTGCCCAAGGGTAAAACCAGAGAGACAAGCTCCCAAGCCTTTGCCCACCTCACCTTACCCATGGCATACCGTAACTTTAACTTTAGATCTAATAGTAGAATTGCCATCTAGCCAATGGTTTGATACAATACTAGTTTGTGTAGACGCTTTTACAAAAATGGCCCATTTTGTACCTTTAAAGGGGTTGCCCACAGCCAGAACATTAGCACACACTTTTAGTCAAAGAATAGTTCGAGCTCATGGTATACCTAAGGTTCTAGTATCTGACAGGGGTTCCCAATTTCTATCCCATTTTTGAAAGGCTTTCACTGAGGGGTTGAAAATTGAAACTAGGTACATGACTAGTTATCACCCAGAAACAGATGGCCAAACAGAGCGAACAAATCAAGAGCTGGAACAGTACCTTAGATTGTGTTTATTGGATTAAGAGAGTGATTGGCCAGACTACCTGTGAGCAGCTGAGTTTGCGCATAATAATGCAAAAAATGTTTCCACTGGTTACTCTCCCTTTTATTTGAACACAGGAAGGCATCCTAATAAATCCTTAAGTTTTCAAGAGGTAGACGTTCCAGCAGTAACACATCTAGTTGAACACATGACACGAGTGCATAGTATAACAACTGACAATTTAACCAAAGCTAAAGAAAGTTACAAACTTTATGCAGACACGAAAAGATGTAAGGAACCAGATTTACAAGTAGGAGATACAGTTTGGTTAAACACTAAAAATCTAAAACTCAAAGGAAACAGGAAGTTACATATAAGATTTGTAGGCCCCTATTTGATTGAGTAAAGATTGAGTACCTTGACTTATCAGTTGAAACTACCCAAGGGGTTACAAGTTCACCCGGTATTTCATGTCTCCTTATTAAAGAAGGTTACAAAAGATGTAAGAATAAGTAAACATCCAAGACCAATCCAAACAGAGAAAGGAGAGGAATTTGAGGTGAAACAAGTTTTGGATGCTAAGATACGGAAAGGGCAACTGTACTGCTTGTTAGTTTGGAAGGGTTATGGGCCTGAGGAAAGATCTTGGGAGTTGTCTTCTGATGTTCATGCCCACGACTAACTTTTACAAAAAATTCCCAGACAAGCCCAAGTTGGGAGGGACTACTTTGAGGGAGGGTACTGTCAGGATTGCAAGCCCCCCCCAACAGAAAAAGACTTTCAATAACCATCATTAGTCTTAGGGAGAGAGTTAAACAAAGAGAAAACAGATTTCAGTCTAAGTTGCGAGCAGGTGCCACCCCTAAAATGGCCGCTAAGAGTCAACTTCCCGAGCACCACGTTAGGGCCCTATCGCACCTCAGCAATCTCGATTGTCCAGGTGCCTGCTCTATTGCGCACTTCACCTGACTACGGAGGAGAACAGGCCGTCCATGAGGATTGTGCCGCGAAAGTTTAGAGATTGATCTTGTGCTCATGACAAGTCCAGCTCGTCATGACACCCAAAACCGGAAATCCGCACCGGAAATCCCTCTGGTGCGGGCACCAGAGGGATTCCCTTTTATCCCCTAAAGCCTCGGAAGCTGGGGGAGAGCTTCCCCAGCTCCCGAGCCCCCCCCCCCCCCCCCCTGTTTACCTGAAATGACGATCGGCGCGCACGTTGCGCTGATGTCATTTCAGTGAAATTGAAATGAGCCAAGAGGCTCATTTCAGTTTCTACGTGCTCAGAGGGCTATCGCAGCCCCCTGAGCACATAGTAACTCAGGAGATGTATCGTTGGAAAGGGGAGGATCTCCCCTTTCCAATGGTACCCCTCCCTAGTGGATCCACCCACTAGGCACCAGGGAGGGGGGAGCGGCCCCTTGGGCAAGGGCCTTTGCTTCCCCCCATAAACATTTTGGCATAATTAGTTGTTGTGCCCCCCCTGGGGGGTAGATGGGGGGCATTTGGATATTTATTAGGGGTGGGGGCTGCCCAAAACGGGCATGCCGATGCCCCCACCCCCGGACATAAATTTAGTCTTTTTGCCCCCCTGGGGGGCAGATGGAGCAGTAGCCCCCAATCTGCCCCCCCCCCAAGGGGGGGGGGGGGCAGAAAGACCACTAAACACCAGGGATTTCTTTTTGCACCATTTATTTTTAGGGTGGGGGCTACTCAAAATGGGCATGCCAATGCCCCCGCCACCATTACAACCTTTCTGCCCACCCCGGGGGGGTAGAAAGCCTACTTGAATTGTTTTCCACACTATTTTTTTTTAGGGTGGGGCAGCCCGAAACAGGCACGCCAGTGCCCCCACCACCATTAGCCTTTCTGCCCCCCCCTGGCTGCAGCCCCCAATCTGCCCACCCCGGGGGGGGGGGAGGTAAAAAGCCCACTAGATGCCAGGGTTATTTTGGGGCAAATCTGAATTGAGGTGGGGGCTTCCCCCACCCCCTCCGCTGCAAAAATTACTGCCCCCCCCCCGGAGGCAGATGGGCCAGTAGCCCCCAATTTCCCCCCCAGGGGGGCAAAAAGCCCACTAGATGCCAGGAATTTTTTGGGGCAAATTTTTATTAGGGTGGGGGCATTGGCATGCCCGTTTTTGACAACCCCCCACCCTAATTAAAATTTGCTCAAAAAAATCCCTGGCGTCTAGTAGGCTTTCTGCTCCCCCTGGGGGACAGATGGGGGCATTAGCCCCAATCTGCACCCCCGGGGGGGGCAAAAAGCCCACTAGTCGCCAGGGTTTGTTTGGGCGCAGATTTGAATTAGAGTGGGGCTGCCCAAAACGTGCATGCCCATGCCTCCACCCCCTCCCCTCCCTGCGGGGTAGATGTTATAATGAGTTTTGTTAGAATGAGTTTTATACCGCGCTCAAATACTCGAGTGTCCTGGCGCGCACAGTTACCAAAGCCCAGTGGAGCGGAATGTGTGAATCAGCTAGTTCAAAAGGAAAGTTTTAAGTTGTGTTTTAAAAAGTCTACAATCCTGAATATGTCGTAGTTCCATTGGAAGGGAGTTCCAAGCTATAGCTGCTTTAACAAAGACGGACTGACCTCCCAACCGTGACCTACGGAATCGGGGGATAATGATCTGTCGGTGGGTGACTGAACGCAAAGATCTGCCAGGGACATAGAAAGCAAACCGCTTCCTAATGTACATTGGCCCCAGACCATGCAGGGCTCTGTGGGCCAAAGTGAGAGCTTTGAATTGCACTCTCTGGGCCACAGGAAGCCAGTGCAGATCTTGTACATGCTGTCTTACGCTAGATCTTCCAGAGATGTTGAACAGAAGTCTAGCCGCGGCATTCTGTATAGTCTGCAATTTTTTTATCCGGATCTCCCGATAAAAATGGTGCCACACTCGTGTGGGAGGCCCAAGTGCCCGCGACAGGCAAGGGCCCAAAACATGTTGTGATAGGCAATTCTGATGTTGCCTCAATACGTTTTGGGCCCTTGCCTGTCGCGTGGACTTTGGCCTCCCACACGCCTGAGGCACCATTTTTATTGGGAGACCCGGGGGAACGCTGGGTGGTAGGAAATTTGTGTCTGCCTGGTGATGCCACAACTTTCCCACACAAAAATGTGTGAAAAAAGTGATTTTTTCAGCTATAATTGAGGTTTGCAGGGGATTCTGGGTAAGGAACTTTGGGGGATCCACGCAAGCCATACCTCCCAGGAATCCCCCGGGTGTCTAGTTTTCAGAAATATGTGGGTTTGGTAGGTTTCCCTAGATGGCTGCCGAGCACGGGGCCAAAAACCCAGGTGACCCCCCTTGCAAAACCAGGTTATTTTGTGATAGGCAATGTTCATGTCGCCTCACTACGTTTTGTGCCCTTGCCTGTCGTGGGTAGTTGGGCCTCCCACACGTGTGAGGCACCGTTTTTACCGGGGGAACGCTGGGTGGTAGGAAATTTGTGTCAGCCCGGTGATGCCACAACTTTCCCACACAAAAATGTGTGAAAAAAGTGATTTTTACAGCTAAAATTGAGGTTTGCAGGGGATTCTGGGTAAGGAAACGTTGGGGGATCCGCGCAAGCTATACCTTCCTGGAATTCCCTGGGTGTCAGGTTTTCAGAAATATGTGGGTTTGGTAGGTTTCCCTAAATGGCCGCCGAGCACGGGGCCAAAAACCCAGGTGAGCCCCCCCCCCCTTGCAAAACCAGGTTGTTTTGTGATAGGCAATGTTCATGTCGCCTCACTACGTTTTGTGCCCTTGCCTGTCGTGGGTAGTTGGGCCTCCCACACGTGTGAGGCACCATTTTTACCGGGAGACCCGGGGGAACGCTGGGTGGTAGGAAATTTGTGTCAGCCCGGTGATGCCACAACTTTCCCACACAAAAATGTGTAAAATAAGTGATTTTTACAGCTAAAATTGAGGTTTGCAGGGGATTCTGGGTAAGGAAACGTTGGGGGATCCACGCAAGCTATATCTTCCTGGAATTCCCTGGGTGTCTAGTTTTCAGAAATGTGTGTGTTTGGTAGGTTTCCCCAGGTGCCGACAGAGCTAGGGTTAAAAAACTACAGCTAGGCACTTTGCCAAAAAAGGCTCATTTTTCACTGCAAAATTGAGGTGTCCACGTTGCATTTTGCGCCATATCCTGTCGCGGGCACTAGGCCGACCCACACAAGTGAGGTACCATTTTTCTCGGAAGACTTTGGGGAACGCGGGTGGGTGGAAATTTGTGGATCCAGGTGGATTCCAGAACTTTCCACCACAGAAATGGGGGCAAAATGTATTTCTTTTCACCATTTTTTAGGTTTGCAAGGGATTCTGGGTAACAGAACCTGGTGGGAGGCAGTCAAGTCACCCCATCCTGGATTCCCCTGGGTGTCTAGTTTTCAAAAATGTATAGGTTTGCTAAGTTTCCCTAGGTGCTGGCAGAGCTAGGGTTAAAAAACTACAGCTAGACACTTTGCAAAAAAAGGGTAATTTTTCATTGTGAATATGTGGTGTGTTCACGTTGGGTTTTGAGCCATTTCCTTTCGTGGGCACTATGCCTACCCACACAAGTGAGGTACCATTTTTATCGGAAGACTTAGGGTAATTCAGATTTGTAAAGCAACTGTTATTACCTATTGACTTTTGATGCATTTCTGCCTTCCAAATGAGAGACATTGTGAATAAAAAAAGTCATTTTGAATAATTCTCAAGCTAGTATGAGTATTCCCAATTTCGAAAATGTGCAAATATCTACGGTTTCTAAACTCTATAATTTGTTCCCATTTCAGAAATACATAGGTGTAGGAGAGTAGGGTCTGCTATCCTATGGTCACCCCAAATTTTTGCTTTTTGCTTCACTGGTTTTTGATATATTGAGGCTGTGGGCCTGCTATTCAGACCCCCAGCCTGCTGTTCTCTCTAACTAAATTGACACTATGCACCCTAGGTGCATAACCAATTGGAAGTGGATCACCCTGTGAGCCCCTGTACCAGTGTACACTAGGTACCCAGGGCATTGGTGTATCTAAGGCCACCAGGGGCTGAAGCATGTATTATGCCACCCCTGGCCTAACAAATTTGACACAACTGGCTGATCACTCAGCTGGGGTAAGTTGGTGTAACCACCTCTTACTTAGGTGTAGTATACCTATACCTAACCTTACATGGGACACATGTTAACCTATAAGTCACTCCTATGGCAGGCCTTGACAATCCTGAAGGCAGAGTGCTTGGTTCCATGTGAGATAGTGCTCTGGCATGAGCTGCGCCTGTCTGCAGTGGTCGGAACAACTTCCTTCTACTGTTTCCAGATATCGTCATACCATATACTCTTAAGTGCATTATGAACCTCGCGGTTAAATGCTATCTTTGGTTTGGCTTTATCAAAACATGTCGAGTAAGGTGTCATACGAATTGGAATACTAACCCCTCGCCAATTCTGGCGACGGGGTTAGCATTCCACCCTTCTAGAGGGACACGACATGTACAGTACCTGAAACCCGGGTAAAATCAGACATAGCCTCAGCTCCACAAGATGGATGCTGCCACCACAGACACAAGTCTGCCCTCCTGCTGCTGGGAGTCCTTCCAGCTTGGGAGACGTGGACAAAGGGTTTCCTGCCAGGGGAGGTGCGTGCACCACCCCAGACAGGATTTTGTGTATTGGTCAGGTAGGGCTTGAAAGAAACCAGACATGCCTGAGGCTCACAAGGAGCCTCGGTGCATATGCCAGTTCAATCCGGTCCTGGGGCACACCAGCCCCGGACCTGGGGCGAGCTGGACAAATGATTGGGGGTGTAACCACCCCCCTTCCTGGTCCCACCCTTAGGGAGGGACCTAGCAGGTAGTCCGGCCCCTAGAATCCGCTTAAAGGTAGGAGCTGTGTCCTAAGACTTCAGACATCCTGGAATCAACTTAACCACAAGAAGAAGACGAGAACTTCGACGCTCTGCTGCACAGAGGACTGAAGGAAATCTCCCCTATGGTCAGGGAGTGACCATCTTGCTAACGCAAGCACCAACCAGCTATTGAACGTCTGCTTTGCCGTCGCCTCCTGTCAGAGCCTGAGCCCAGAGCCCGACAAGACCTGGACCTCCAGACCTCTCACCGCCCGATCCACAGTCCCTGAGAAGAAGGAACCCGTGGAGGCACCGAGACACGTGGAGCAAGCCATCTTGAAAGACCGACGACAAGCTGCAAGCGCAGCGACAGAGGCTCCCTCCAAGTTGTGCTTTGGGTCCTGAGAAGCCCAACCATCGAGCAGCATCTGCACCAAAGGTGAGCCCTCCAGCATCTCCACGATCTGCGTGGGGCCCCTCTGCACTTTGCATCTCGACGCGCCTGCCCGGTCCCTGGCCCGTTGGCTAGTGGCCATTTTGGCGACGAAACTTGAAACTAACGACGCTGGTCTGGTTGCTCCAGACTGGCCCTAGCTGCTCCCCAAAAGAGCAGCCCCTCTGACCTTGCTGGTCAGAACAATCAGCTTTCCTCTCTTTCCACGACTCCTGCCTTTGCCAAGGCTTGTTTGCTTCTTTTGAGTTGCCGACACCGCCGACAGCGAGAGCCTGCGTGGGACAGCTCGTGAACCGACTCCTGGACGTCGTCGACCTTCAGGGACCACGTGGCTGCGGAGACAAGCTACCCTTCACCACCTGTTTGCACCCGACATCGCCTGGTACCTACCTGGTGCCACGCCGGTCACTCGCTAGTGACTGTGAACACTGTCCCCTCTGCTTTCAGGTCTTCTACAACTCCGATCCACTCTTGGATCCACCGCATCTCTTCTGGACCGACCGCCTGTAGCACCTTTGTCGACAGGCTCCATTGAATCGATAGAAGAAACCCGACGCACTTCGAGACCTATGCACCCGCTTCCTGTGGGTGAGGTAAAGCTGGCACTCCGGTGCCCAAGTGTAGAGAATCGTCTCTAGTCCACCCAGAAGACCCTTTCTGCAGTAACTTTGTAACTTTTACGCACCCATTGAAAACCTATGGGAGCCCGCGTGTAACTTTCCTCACTGCACACGCGACCCGTGGACCTCCTGGTCACTAACTGAAGTTAGCTCCTTGTAGGCCCAGCGATTCTAGAGGCCCTAGGCCTTTTCCCTTTCCTGTTCGTGGTACTTATACCACTATTTTAGTATATGGTTTGAGTGGCCACCAGGGCCCATCCATATAAAGTGCAACTTCTGTATATTATAACATTTGTCTTGTTTAACGATTTGTGCTCCTGTACTCATAAAGAGTCTAGGGGATACTTTGAGAAATAAATACATATATATTTTGAATATATATCTGTGTGGTGTCCTTTCATTGGTATAAAAGGGGGTTACATTTGGTAAAACAGCCTGCTTAACACGCTTTAACGAGTTTAGCCTCAAAGACTGCTTAGCCTACGCTACCACTAGGGCAGCTAGTCCGAAAAGGTTGACTTACAACCACACCATAAGGGTTGCTTGGCATGGTACAAGGTGGTCACTTTAACTAGTGAACATCATATACCAGGCCAACTTCTCACATTGGTGAGCAGCGGTTGGATTTGAGCTTGCTGTGTTTTACCATTGTAATCTCTTGGTTACCAATTGAAAGATCACATAGGTACCTGTAGGTACATATAAAACAAGATAGATATACTTAAGTTCTACTGAACTTAGTTGTTGTAGAGCAAAGGGAGTAGCACACCCTGACTACAACTACTAGATAGGTTTAGTAGGTAAACCCAAGTGTAGGTAGATTGCAACACATCCACCCACACTTAAGAGCAATGGAGGGGGCAGAGGGGTCCAAGGTACCCATCTCTGTCGAGAGTGACCCCCAGAGGGCACCAACTCTCTTTGCTACCCTAAATCAAAATGAGCTCAGGCAGTTGGCAAATATCAGGGGCCTTAAACAGCCCAAGAATCCTTCTTCCGCTGAACTCAGGGAGCTTTTACAAGCTGATGAAGATCAGAAAGCTCTCAAGAAAGCCTCCCAGTTAGGCCCCTTAGGGACTGGAACAGGAGGCCCCCCTTCTGAAGATGCTACTGAGGTACCCCTTTCCAATAGTCACCCCTTAGATGAGATTCATACTACAGAGGATGAAAGTGAGAAGGGTACTGATACAGAAGGTAGTGAGGATGAAGGGAGAACTAGCCCAGTGCCAAGTGTTATACGTGGCCCAGCTAACCTAAGGCTATTGGGGACTGACAATGGGATCATCCCATTGGATCTCCCCAGTGGACTTAACCAGGGGCTTGGGAGGCAAAGGAATCTCTCAGGTGAATCTAATGCTTCTCATACCTCTAGAGGCTCTCAGGGTCACTCCAGGAGAAGGATGACCACCCCTCAGAGGAGGGAACATGAGGCCAGAATGCAGGAAGCTCAGCTGAGAATCACGAAACAGGAGCTAGAAGTAGCTCTGATGGAAGAGAAACTGAGTAAGGCTAGGCAACCTAAAGAGAGTGGGTCTATACCCACTGGTGGCAGCATTGTCCCTAAGGACAAAGATAGGGTCTTTGATAATAGGAACCTGTCCAAGGTTATGCCCCCCTACAAAAGTGGGGATGACATCCACAAATGGATGACTGCTCTTGAGAGAGCCTGCAAAGTGCAGCAGGTTCCTGAAGACCAGTGGGCAGCAATCTTATGGCTCTCCTTTGAAGGAAGAGGCAGAGATAGACTCCTCACAGTTAGGGAGGAGGATGTCAGAAATTACAGAGTCCTGAAGAGTGTCCTAGTTGATGGGTTAGGCTTAACCACTGAACAGTACAGGTTAATGTTCAGAGACACCCAGAAGACACAGACTCAGGACTGGTCTGAATACATCGAATGTGCCACTAAGGCTTTGGAGGGTTGGTTGCTGGGAAGTAAGGTACCTGATTATACAGGATTGTACAATTTGATGATGAGAGAACAGATTTTAAATAACTGTCAGAACCAGCAACTGCATCAACACTTGGTTGACTCAGATCTGACCTCTCCCCAAGAATTGGGAAAGAAGGCAGACAAATGGGTCAGAACCAGGGTTAAGCAAAAGAACCAGAACCAGGGCCAAGGGGGTGATCAGAAGAAAACAGACCAAAAGGGTGGAGATCAGAAATCTAAAGACCAGAAGTCTTCAACAGGGCCCCAAACTAGTACTAACGAGGGTGGGTCCCAGCCTAAAAGGAAGAAGAAAGAAGGTCCAAAGAAACCCTGGTGCAAATTTTGCAAGAATACAACTCACTGGACCAGTGATTGTAAGAAGGGTGGAGCCCCCAACACTGTTGCCCCTAAGGCACCTGCTCCCAGTACTACTGTTAGCAGTGTTGGTCCCCAAACAAAGGGTGTAGTGGGAATCACTACGGGAACTGAAGGAGATTCTGACTTAGACAGAACCCTGACACAGGCAGTCTTGATCTGTGATGGGGACATAGATTTGTCCCTGACTGTGAGCCCCAGTAACCTGGGCAAGTACAGACAGACTCCTTTAATTAATGAAAAAGTGGCTCAAGCCTACAGGGACACATGTGCCAGTGTCACTATGGTGACACCAGGCTTTGTGGATCCTGGACAGTACATACCAGGTGAGAATTACCTGGTGACCAATGCCAGCAATGCCACTACTTCACATAGTGTGGCAGTTGTTAACTTCTCATGGGGAGGGGTAACTGGCCTCAAAAAGGTTGTGGTTAGTGCAGACCTCCCAGTAGAATGTTTGTTGGGCAATGACCTAGAGAGTTCTCTATGGTCAGAAGTGGAGTACAGGACACATGCAGAGATGTTAGGTATATCACCACATGTCCTTGCTGTGACCAGGTCACAGGCCAAAAAGTGCCTTACTGAACCACAGGTCTTGGATCCTGGAACAATGGACCAAGCACCTACCAAGAAGAAGAACAGGAGGGTTAAGGCTGTGCCTTCCCCCCTGCCTCAAGGTGATGATCAGCCTTCCCAGGAAGATGATCTAGAGGACCCTGAAGGAACTGTCCCTGAAGAGCTTGAACCTGATCAGGTTGAGTTTCTGGGGACAGGGGGACCTTCCAGGGCTGACTTGGGGCAGGCTCAGTTATCCTGTCCCTCTCTTGAACCCCTCAGACAGCTGGCTGCTGCTGAGGCTGCTGGGAATGCTCAAGGTACCCATAAAGTGTATTGGGATGAAGGGCTCCTTTATTCAGAGGCTAGAGACCCAAAACCTGGTGCAACCAGGAGGTTAGTTATACCTCTGCAAATTAGGGGCTTCCTTCTTACCTTGGCCCATGATATTCCTTTAGCAGGACACTTAGGCCAGAACAAGACTTGGGACAGACTTGTCCCTCACTTTCACTGGCCTCACATGAATGAAGATACCAAGGAGTTTTGTCGCTCCTGTGTGACCTGCCAAGCCAGTGGCAAATCAGGTGGCACAGCAAAGGCCCCCCTAATACCACTACCTGTGGTGGGGGTCCCCTTTAAAAGAGTGGGAATAGATATAGTGGGTCCCATGGATCCTCCCACTGCATCTGGGCACAGATTTATACTGGTGGTAGTGGATCATGCCACCAGGTATCCAGAGGCAATTCCCCTTAGGACCACTACAGCTCCTGTTGTGGCCAGGGCCCTACTGGGAGTATTCTCCAGAGTGGGGTTTCCTAAGGAGGTGGTTTCTGACAGAGGTACCAACTTCATGTCAGGATACTTGACAGCTATGTGGAAGGAATGTGGTGTCAACTACAAGTTCACCACCCCTTATCACCCACAATGCAATGGGCTTGTTGAGAGATTCAACAAGACCCTAAAGGGTATGATCAAAGGATTACCTGAAAAGCTCAGGCGAAGATGGGACATCCTTCTACCCTGCCTTCTGTTTGCTTACAGAGAGGTCCCACAAAAGGAGGTTGGCTACAGCCCCTTTGAATTATTGTTTGGGCACCCTGTAAGAGGCCCACTGTGTTTAGTGAAGGAAGGATGGGAGTTACCTCTCAAAAAGCCTAAGCAAGACATAGTGGACTATGTACTTGGTCTCCGCTCCAGGATGGCTGAGTATATGGAGAAGGCATCCAAAAACCTTGAGGCAAGCCAGGCCTTGCAGAAAGCTTGGCATGACCAAAAGGCTGTCTTGGTTGAGTTTCAGCCAGGACAGAAGGTATGGGTGTTGGAGCCAGTGGCCCCAGCAGCACTCCAAGACAAATGGTCTGGACCCCATACAATCCTGGAAAAGAAGGGAGAGGTCACCTACTTGGTGGACCTAGGAACTCCCAGGAGTCCCCACAGGGTACTCCATGTTAACAGGTTAAAAGCATATGTTGACAGGGCAGACATGGGCTTGCTCATGGCTACAGATGAGGGACAGGAGGAAGAGAGTGACCCTCTCCCAGACCTGTTGTCTCAGAACACTGAGGATGGTTCAGTTGAAGGAGTGACCCTTGGAGGCAACCTCACTGATCATCAGCAGATTGAATGTAGACAGGTTCTACAATCATTTCAACACATGTTTTCCTTGATACCTAGCCAAACTGACTGGTGTACCCATGTGGTGGACACTGGTGACAGTCTGCCTGTGAAGAACAAGCTTTACAGACAACATGACCACGTCAGGGACTGTATAAAGGTTGAGGTACACAAAATGCTGGAATTAGGTGTCATTGAACCCTCAGAGAGCCCCTGGGCTAGCCCAGTGGTTCTGGTCCCCAAACCTCACACCAAAGATGGCAAGAGAGAGATGAGGTTCTGTGTGGATTACAGAGGACTCAATGCTGTCACCAGGACAGATGCACATCCTATCCCAAGGGCAGATGAGCTCATAGACAAACTAGCTTCTGCTAAGTTTTTAAGCACATTTGACTTAACAGCTGGCTATTGGCAAATCAGATTAGCTGAGGAGTCTAAGGCCAAAACAGCATTCTCAACCCCAGGTGGGCATTATCAATTTTTGGTGATGCCCTTTGGTCTGAAGAATGCACCTGCCACCTTCCAAAGGTTGGTGAATCAAGTCCTTACTGGGTTGGATGACTTTTGTGCAGCATATCTTGATGACATTGCTGTCTTTAGCACCACCTGGGAGGATCACCTGATCCACCTGAAGAAGGTACTTGAGGCTCTGCAAAAGGCAGGCCTCAATATCAAGGCTACTAAGTGCCAGATAGGGCAGAGTAAGGTTGTGTATTTGGGCCACCTTGTAGGTGGAGGCCAAGTTCAACCACTGGAGAGTAAGATACAATCCATCAAGGACTGGTCTCCTCCAACCACCCAGACTCCAGTTCGAGCTTTCTTGGGCTTGACTGGGTACTACAGGAAGTTTGTTAAGAACTATGGGTCCATTGTGACTCCTCTTAATGATCTGACATCCAAGAAGATGCCCAAAAAGGTTCAGTGGACAGTAAGCTGTCAAAAGGCATTTGATGACCTGAAGAAGGCCATGTGCTCTGCACCTATCCTGAAAAGTCCTGACTACTCCAAAGAGTTTATTGTCCAAACAGATGCTTCTGAGTTGGGTGTGAGAGCTGTGCTGTCACAACTTAATGTAGATGGTCAAGACCAACCCATTGCTTTTATTAGCAGAAGGTTGACCCCCAGAGAGAAGAATTGGTCAGTTATTGAGAGGGAGGCCTTTGCTGTGGTGTGGGCCCTGAAGAAGCTGAGGCCATACTTGTTTGGCACTCACTTCAAGATTCAGACCGACCATAAGCTCCTCTTGTGGCTAAATCAGATGAAGGGTGAAAACCCCAAACTGCTTAGGTGGTCCATTTCCCTACAGGGTATGGACTTTACAGTGGAGCACCGGCCAGGTACAGACCATGGGAATGCAGATGGTCTCTCCAGGTACTTCCACTTAGGACATGAAGACGAGACTGGTCAAGGCTAGTTTAATGTCCCTGCGTTTGGGGGGGGGGTTGTGTAGGAGAGTAGGGTCTGCTATCCTATGGTCACCCCAAATTTTTGCTTTTTGCTTCACTGGTTTTTGACATATTGAGGCTGTGGGCCTGCTATTCAGACCCCCAGCCTGCTGTTCTCTCTAACTAAATTGACACTATGCACCCTAGGTGCATAACCAATTGGAAGTGGATCACCCTGTGAGCCCCTGTACCAGTGTACACTAGGTACCCAGGGCATTGGTGTATCTAAGGCCACCAGGGGCTGAAGCATGTATTATGCCACCCCTGGCCTGGCCTAACAAATTTGACACAACTGGCTGATCACTCAGCTGGGGTAAGTTGGTGTAACCACCTCTTACTTAGGTGTAGTATACCTATACCTAATCTTAAATGGGACACATGTTAACCTATAAGTCACTCCTATGCCAGGCCTTGACAATCCTGAAGGCAGAGTGCTTGGTTCCATGTGAGATAGTGCTCTGGCATGAGCTGAGCCTGTCTGCAGTGGTCGGAACAACTTCCTTCTACTGTTTCCAGATATCGTCATACCATATACTCTTAAGTGCATTATGAACCTCGCGGTTAAATGCTATCTTTGGTTTGGCTTTATCAAAACATGTCGAGTAAGGTGTCATACGAATTGGAATACTAACCCCTCGCCAATTCTGGTGACGGGGTTAGCATTCCACCCTTCTAGAGGGACACGACATGTACAGTACCTGAAACCCGGGTAAAATCAGACATAGCCTCAGCTCCACAAGATGGATGCTGCCACCACAGACACAAGTCTGCCCTCCTGCTGCTGGGAGTCCTTCCAGCTTGGGAGACGTGGACAAAGGGTTTCCTGCCAGGGGAGGTGCGTGCACCACCCCAGACAGGATTTTGTGTATTGGTCAGGTAGGGCTTGAAAGAAACCAGACATGCCTGAGGCTCACAAGGAGCCTCGGTGCATATGCCAGTTCAATCCGGTCCTGGGGCACACCAGCCCTGGACCTGGGGTGAGCTGGACAAAGGATTGGGGGTGTAACCACCCCCCTTCCTGGTCCCACCCTTAGGGAGGGACCTAGCAGGTAGTCCGGCCCCTAGAATCCGCTTAAAGGTAGGAGCTGTGTCCTAAGACTTCAGACATCCTGGAATCAACTTAACCACAAGAAGAAGACGGGAACTTCGACGCTCTGCTGCACAGAGGACTGAAGGAAATCTCCCCTATGGTCAGGGAGTGACCATCTTGCTAACGCAAGCACCAACCAGCTATTGAACGTCTGCTTTGCCGCCGCCTCCTGCCGGTGCCCGAGCCCAGAGCCTGACAAGACCTGGACCTCCAGACCTCTCACCGCCCGATCCACAGTCCCTGAGAAGAAGGAACCCGTGGAGGCACCGAGACACGTGGAGCCAGCCATCTTGAAAGACCGACGACAAGCTGCAAGCGCAGCGACAGAGGCTCCCTCCAAGTTGTGCTTTGGGTCCTGAGAAGCCCAACCATCGAGCAGCATCTGCACCAAAGGTGAGCCCTCCAGCATCTCCACGATCTGCGTGAGGCCCCTCTGCACTTTGCATCTCGACGCGCCTGCCCGGTCCCTGGCCCGTTGGCTAGTGGCCATTTTGGCGACGAAACTTGAAACTAACGACGCTGGTCTGGTTGCTCCAGACTGGCCCTAGCTGCTCCCCAAAAGAGCAGCCCCTCTGACCTTGCTGGTCAGAACAATCAGCTTTCCTCTCTTTCCACGACTCCTGCCTTTGCCAAGTCTTGTTTGCTTCTTTTGAGTCGCCGACAGCGAGAGCCTGCGTGGGACAGCTCGTGAACCGACTCCTGGACGTCGTCGACATTCAGGGACCACGTGGCTGCGGAGACAAGCTACCCTTCACCACCTGTTTGCACCCGACATCGCCTGGTACCTACCTGGTGCCACGCCGGTCACTGGCTAGTGACTGTGAACACTGTCCCCTCTGCTTTCAGGTCTTCTACAACTCCGATCCACTCTTGGATCCACCGCATCTCTTCTGGACCGACCGCCTGCAGCACCTTTGTCGACAGGCTCCATTGAATCGATAGAAGAAACCCGACGCACTTCGAGACCTATGCACCCGCTTCCTGTGGGTGAGGTAAAGCTGGCACTCCGGTGCCCAAGTGTAGAGAATCGTCTCTAGTGTCTGTGTTTCAAATCTTAAGATCGTAGTCCACCCAGAAGACCCTTTCTGCAGTAACTTTGTAACTTTTACGCACCCATTGAAAACCTATGGGAGCCCGCGTGTAACTTTCCTCACTGCACACGCGACCCGTGGACCTCCTGGTCACTAACTGAAGTTAGCTCCTTGTAGGCCCAGCGATTCTAGAGGCCCTAGGCCTTTTCCCTTTCCTGTTCGTGGTACTTATACCACTATTTTAGTATATGGTTTGAGTGGCCACCAGGGCCCATCCATATAAAGTGCAACTTCTGTATATTATAACATTGTCTTGTTTAACGATTTGTGCTCCTGTACTCATAAAGAGTCTAGGGGATACTTTGAGTAATAAATACATATATATTTTGAATATATATCTGTGTGGTGTCCTTTCATTGGTATAAAAGGGGGTTACATTTGGTAAAACAGCCTGCTTAACACGCTTTAACGAGTTTAGCCTCAAAGACTGCTTAGCCTACGCTACCACTAGGGCAGCTAGTCCGAAAAGGTTGACTTACAACCACACGATAAGGGTTGCTTGGCATGGTACAAGGTGGTCACTTTAACTAGTGAACATCATATACCAGGCCAACTTCTCACAATAGGTGTCTTTCATACCGATTTTTCCATGTATACATTTTCCCACAATAATTGCTATATACCCAGTACATAATAAAAAAGCCATTGCAAATTGCTGCTCCGTTTTTGACTCTGGGTTCGTCGGGTTCTTGGTGAACCTACAAGTTCTATGTATCCCCACAACCAGAAAGGTCCAGCAATGGTATATTGCTTTCAAAGAGCTGTCATAATTAGAAGAAGTTACAGATGAAAACGCACAAAAGGCTGTTTTTTTCAACTAATTTTCGATTTTTCCTATATTTAACTGTTAGTTTCTATAGAGAAACCTTGAAGGATCTATACAAATGACCCCTTGCTGAATTCAGAATTTTGTCTACTTTTTTAAAATGTATAGCTTTCCAGGATCCATTATTGCTTTCATACCCATTTCTCCCATTAACTGGAAGGAGGTTTAAAGCACAAAAAATAGCAGGAATAGGCTATGTCCCAGAAAAATGCCAAAACTGTGTTGGTTTTCTGACAAAAGTCTGTCATTCCCTAAAAGCTGGGAAATGGTGATTTCAGCCCCACAAACCCTTTTTTGATACCGTTTGCAGGGGAAAACCCAGACGCTTTCATTTGCAGCCCTTTCTTCCCATTTCCCCCCATAACCCCCCCCACCCCCCCCCCAAGTTTTTATTTTTTTTTGCTGTGTTTTGGCTAATTTCTGGGACCCCTCCAGGGGAATCCACAAACTCTGGGTACCTTTAGAATATCCATAATGTTGGAAGAAAAGGACGCAAATTTGGCGTGGATACCTTTTGTTGTCAAAAAGTTATAGGGGCCTAAGCGCGCACTACCCCAAAAAAAAGGCTTAGCACCGGGTGGTAAGGCCTAGCAGCGAAGGGGTTAAACAAACAAAGAAGAGATTGGCACTGAAGCTGGAATTCAAATAACAAGTTTATTAATCACTCATGAGTGGGACTACATCAATACAACACCCTCGGGCGCTGTAGGAGACAGTACACAGAATACAGAAACCATGGGCCTTTTATACACAGTTTGTTGCAGAGTAAGCATGTAGACTCAAATAGAAGGTACAGGCCTACACAGGAATAGTTACTGACAAACATGGGCAGATGAATATCACTTAGTCAGCAAAGTGGGAGGGGAATCAGAACTACTTACATCAGCAGGATAAGATAGAAAGTTACATTCTCAAACAGGTGCATTCTAGCAGCTACAGGCCTTTCTGAGCTCATACATTGCTCTGGCTCAGTACAGAAGGAGTTAACTAAGGTTGATGACTCAAGCAGAATAGAAAAGCAGGCAACAATGAAGATGGCAGAATCACAAGGCTAACAAAATGGATGCTGCAAACAAGATCGCTTCAGCTCTTGCTAACAGCAATTATTTTCGATTTCCACACCTCAAGCTTCCCGCTGACTCCTGCAGCCTAAATCCAGAGGTTCCCCCCAACCGCAACCAGAGCTGGTAAGAAGACCTGATCCCAAAAGGCACCCCTGCACCCGACGCCCCAGGGCCTTGGCTGCCCAAACCGACGGTGCCTAATCAACCCCTAACTTCCCAACTTACCTCTCAAAGTGGTGGTCGCACCCAGAAGACCTTCGTCCCCAAGCCTGCAGTGCCTTTGCAAACCGGAGGTTCCCCATTGAAACCAACAGGGCGCCCGAAGTTGAAACTGCACCCGGCCGCACTAGTGCCACTGAGAGTGCACCTTTGGTGCTACTTTGTATACGCTTTTGCCCTGAGCTAAAGTCCAGGAGCTTTGTTCCCACAACCAAGTGGCCTGCTTGCCAGCAGCCACCAACCGGAGCCCCCTTATCCCCTATTGGATAACATTGGCCCTCAGCACTCTACACCCGGCCGCCCTAGTGCCGCTGAGTGTGTAACTAGAGTGCATCCTTGACCCTGGGGGACTCCTGAGTCTACCTCCAGATCCTCAACTCCCACTACCAAATACTTACCTCAAAACCGATAACCCTATTTTCCTCCATAGGATAACATTGACTGTTTTTCTTGGGAAAGTTAGGAGTTTGAAAACCTTAAGAAATTCTTTAAAATTGCACTTACTTACAAAAACGATTTTACTCCGAGTAAGAAAAGTAATCTCAAAAGTAACTTACCTGTAATTTTACTAAATAGCCCATTCAAGTCGTTATGTACTGTATTTACAAAGTATTGCATTTCTCTGAAACCATACTGTAAGTCAAAACAAAGTGAGTATACAATTTGAATTCAAACAGTTTACAAACTGCAGTACTACTATAAATTATTTATCGCTTATCTGTGCCAGTCTTGCTTGGTTCTAGAATATAAAATAACTAAAAGAATATTTTCATACAAAATCAATTAGTCTGAAGTTCAGTCTTTGAGTGTGTGAATTCATTTGCTGACTGTGTGTACAATAAATGCTTAACGCTGTCCTCTGATACTGCCTTACTACTCCACCACACTACCACGAATAGAGAGTGAGGTGCTATCTAACTTTACCTCTGCATACCTTTGGGGATCCACTGGACTCTGTGCACACTATACCTCACTTTGGTATAGTATCAATCAATCAATCAATCCATTTGTAGAGCACTCTACTTACCCGTGAGGCTCTCAAGGCGCTGGGGGGGAGGGGGCTTGCGGGGGTGCTGCTACTGCTTGAACAGCCAGATCTTGAGGAGTCTCCTGAAGGCCAGCAGGTCCTGGGTCTGTCGTAGGCGGATGGGGAGGGTGTTCCAGGTTTTTGCGGCAAGGTGAGAGAACTATCTGCTGCCGGCAGTCGCTCAGCGGATGCGGGGGACGGTGGCGAGGGTGAGGTCAGTGAAGCAAAGATGGCGGTTCAGGGTGTAGAAGGTGAGTAGTTCATTGAGGTACGCTGGTCCAGTGTTGTGGAGAGCTTTGTGAGCGTGGGTGAGGAGCTTGAAGGTGATCCTCTTGTTGACGGAGGAGCCAGTGCAGTGGGGATGTCGAGGATGAGGCGTGCAGAGGTGTTCTGTATACGTTGTAGTCGTTTCTGGAGTTTGGCTGAGGTTCCTGCGTAGAGAGCGTTGCCATAGTGCAGTCTGCTGCCTATGAGGGCCTGGGTGACTGTCCTTCTGGTACCGGTGGGGATCCATCTATAGATCTTGCGGAGCGTGTTGAAGCAGGAGGAGGAGACGGCGTTCACTTGCTGGGTCATTGACATTGCAGAGTCCAGGATGACTCCAAGGTTGCATGCGTGGTTAGTGGGCATCAGTGCAGCTCCCAGTGCGGCCGGCCACCATGAGTCGTCCAAGGGGGTGGATCCGATGATGAGGACCTCTGTCTTGTCCGAGTTTAGTTTCAGGCGGCTGTTCGTCATCCATTCGGCGATGGCCTTCATTCCTTCATGTAGGTTGGTTTTGGCGGGGGCCTTTGTGCGGGAGAGGATCAGCTGAGTGTCGGCATATGAGACGATGTTGAGGTTGTGCGATCTGGCGATGTTGGCGAGCGGTGCCATGTAGACGTTGAAGAATGTCGGGCTGAGGGACGATCCTTGGGGTACGCCGCAGATGATCTTGGTGTCTTTAGATCGGAATGGGGGGAGGCGGACACTCCGGGTTCTGCCGATGAGGAAGGAGGTGGTCCAGTCCAGTGGTTTGTCATGGATCCCTGCGTTGTGGAGGCATGTGTGGAGGGTGTGGTGGCAGACAGTGTCAAAGGCGGCCGAGACGTCCAGGAGGATGAGGGCCGCGGTTTCTCCGTTGTCCATCATGGCCCTGATGTCGGTGGTGGCGATGAGCGCTATTTCGGTGCTGTGGTTGCTTCGGAATCCGGATTGGGACGGGTCCAGGATGTTGTTCTTTTCGAGGAAGGCAGTCAGTTGCCTGTTGACGATCTTCTTGATGACTTTCGCCGGGAACGGGAGGAGGGAGATGGGCCGGAAGTTCTTGAGATCCTTGGGGTCAGCTTTGGGTTTCTTGAGTAGGGCGTTGATCTCTGCTTGCTTCCAGCTCTCCGGGAAGGTGGGGGTCTCGCAGGAGCTGTTGATGATCTTGCTGAGATGGGGTGCGATGGTGGAGCTTGCTTTGCTGAAGATGTGGTGTGGGCAGGGGTCGGATGGTGAACCGGAGTGGATGGTGTTCGTGATTTTGATAGTGATAGGTCCAGGAAAGCAGGGGGTCTATGTGGCTGGGGGGGCGGTGAGTCTGTGGTGACTGTGTCTGTCGGGGGCGCCTGGTTGCTGAAGCTGTCGTGGATGTCTGCGATCTTGCAGTGAAAGAAGGTGGCTAGGGAGTCGCAGAGGTTTTGTGATGGCGGGATGGAGTTGGAGTTGGATAGTTCCTTCACGATGTTGTAGAGCTCTTTGCTGTTGTGTGTGTTGTTGTCAATGCGCTCTTTGAAGAAGGTCCTTTTGGCGGTTCGTATGAGTTGGTGGTCTCTGCGGATGGCGCTCTTGTAGGCTGTGTTGCGGTCCGGTGTCTGTCTGTGGTGCCACTTCTTCTCGAGCCTACGGCAGGCCTGCTTGGATGCCTAGAGGTCGGCAGTGAACCCTGTGGCTTTTCTGTCAGTGCATCTGTTCGAGGGTTTCTTGAGCAGGGCGAGAGTGTTGATGCAGTCCTCGATCCATTGCCTGAGGTTGAGGGTGGCGGTGTCGGTAGTGTCCATTGGTGGGTTTCGGGCGAGGGTGATGACTTTGCTCCAGCTGCGGTGTGGGGCCCGTTGTATGCAGTGGTGCGTGGTAGGCTTCTCGAAGGTGAAGTGGACGCAGCGGTGGTCGGTCCTGTGGAGTTCGGTGGTGTGGCTGAAGGTGACGTGGTTGCTGGCTGAGAAGATGGGGTTGAAAGTGTGTCCGGCGGAGTGGGTGGGAGTCGTGACGAGCTGTTTGAGTCTGAGGTTGTCGAGCAGGGTGGAGTGGTGGAGTTGCTGTCGTTGGTGTTCTCGAGGTGGAAGTTTAGGTCTCCGAGGAAGATGTAGTCCGTGGACGCGGGGGAGTGCGTGCTGATGAGGTCGGCGATGGAGTCGCTGAAGTGCGGCCGGGGGCCGAGTTGTCTGTAGATGAGGGTGTCTCTGAGGGTGGTGTTGGGGTCGGTGTGGATCTGGAATTGCAGGTGTTTGGCGGTGATGAGCGTGCTGGTCGAGATTCTGAGGGTGTTTCTGTGGACGATGGCGATTCCTCCAACTGTTCCGTTAGTGCGTTCCCTGCGGGTGATCTTGTAGCCGTCGGGGATGGCTATGGCGATGTCGGGTGCCGAAGAGGGGTTCACCCAGGTGGAGTCGAGTAGGTCCCAGAGTTTGATGGCGTGTATGCGTGCGGAGCGGGTGTTGAGTAGAAGGCATTGGAGGCTGTAGCGGCCTACCCCGGTGGGCGTGGTGATGGTTTGGAGGCTGGTGTAGCTGCCGTTCCGGCAGGAGAAGGGCCCATGGGTCCGCTTCGGGGTAGCCTGGATGCAGGTGTGTAATCGTCCGGCGTTGAGTTATGGAAGGTGCTGGCGGGGTAGCGGCGTCAGGTGTCGTGGCGTTCGAGGGGGTCGGGCGCAGACGGGCTTGCCTTCGGCACGCCAGTGGTGCGGCCGCACAGCAGCCACCTTAAGAAGGGGAGGTGGGAGGGAGGAGCAGCTGGTAGGCGGTAGCGGGACGATTGGGCGAGCGGGCTGCAGGGGACTCAGCGGCGGGAAACGAGAGAGCAGAATGGGCGGAGAAACCAAGGGCACAACAATGCAAGGAAATACAAGGAATAAAAAAAAACAAATACAAGCACAATTTAACAGAATACAATAAAATACAGTGCAGGCAGACAGGAAAAGGGGCACATCGAGCACACAGATACCTACGGCCTACCACTAGCCACCAGGGATGAGGTGCAGCTGGTAGCCTGCAGGTGGAGGAGGGCCTCAAACTCACGGCAGTGGCATCAGCAGCGAGCTAGGAGACACAGGCACAACAGGTGGTTCTGTTGCGGCGTGGGAAGCGGCCTGCCTGGAGCAGGGGCAAGGGTCGCTCTCCTCATCACACAGCGGCCGCCATATGAATGGAGGTGGGAGGGAGGAGCAGCTGGGAGGCGGGATGAATGGGCGAGCGGGGGTGGGGACGCAGCTGCGGGAAACAAGAGAGCAGAACAGGCGGAGAAACCAAGGGCACAACAATGCAAGGAAATACAAGGAATAAAAAACAGAATACAGGCACAATTTTAGTGCTGAGTCAAAACGGAAGGCAGACAGAAAAAGGGGCAGATCGAGCGCACAGATACCTACGGTCTACCACTGGCCGCCAGGGATGAGGCGCAGGTGGTAGTCTGCGGATGGAGGAGGTCCTCGAACTCACAGGAGTGGCAGCAGCAGCAAGCTAGGAGACACGGGCACAACAGGTGGTGCTGTTGCGATGTGGAGAATAAAGAGCCGGCTTCCTACAATGAGGCACTAACTTATTTTATGCTGTGCATGTGAGAAGTTGGCCTGATATATGGTGTCACTAATTCTAGTGTACACCCTGCATCAGTCCAAACAACCCTTATGGTGATTGGTTGTAAAGTCAACCTTATAGACCAGCTATCCTAGTGGTAGCATGGACAAGAGCAGTCTTAGGCTAAACTCTGAATGGCATGTGAAGCCAGCTGTTATACCATATGTAATCCCTTGAATACCAAATGAAAGGACACCACAACAGATATATATAAAAATAGAATGTATTTATTCTAGTCAAACCCTCAGCACTCTTTATGAGATTCGAGGTAAGTACAACACAGTCTTATTTAAGCATACATTAAGTCACACAGGTAAGTAATATAGTTAGGCCCTAGGGGTCACGCAAACCATATACTAAGTAAGTGGTATAAGGACCACTGTCACGAACACAGGATAGGCCTAGGCCTAGGGAATCGCTGGGGCTACACTATACTACCAAAGGTTAGGAAGTGGGAGGCCCACGGGATTCAGGTGCAGAGTGGAAACACTCACGCGTAATGCGTAAAAGTTGATAGAAATAGAAGTTATTAGAAATTAACAGTTTTAGGACACTTCTGGTATAGCTAGGAAGTCGAGACTCGGAAACTAGACCCTTGGATAGTCAATTTCCTTGTGAGCACCGAAGTACTCAAGTTACCTAGCCCACGGGCTGCTGGTGCACAGGTGTGAACTTGCATCGGGTTTCGTCGTTGACTCCTATGGATGCCTGAAGGAAAGTTGCTGACAGGCAGTCAGTGAAGAGTGTCCGGTGGATCCCAAGGATGGGATCAAGAAGGAAGGAACCTGCAAGCAGAAGGGACAGAGTCTAGGTCACCAGCCAGGAGCCGGGAAGGAACCAGGCGATGTCGTGAAGATGCAGGTGAAGAGGTGAAGCTTGTCGCAGCAGTCACGGGTACCAGGAGGCGTCGAGGACGACCAGGAGGTGAGCTGTCCCACGAAGGCTCTTGCTGTCGGCGGCGTCGAAGTCGAGTCAGGACCAAACAAGCCTTGGCAAGCGGAACCCACGCAGGATGGAGGACTTGCTTCTGGTGCAGACCAGGAAGGTCTGGGGTGCTTCTCTTTCACAGAGGAGCGGGTGCCAGTCTGGAGGAGCCGGACCAGCAAGGTGAAAACAAAGGTTCGTCGTCGCAGAGGTCACTAGCCAACGGGTCAGCAACCGGACAACACGTCGAGCAACTCAGGTGCAGAAGGGCCCCACGCAGAGCACGTGAAGTGTGGGGAGCTGGTCTTCTTTGCAGATGGTGCTCGGGATGGGGGCTTCTCAATTCCCCAAGCACAGCCTCGAGGGAGCCTCGGAAGTCGCGCTAGTCAGGTACTAGCCACTTTTCCCTCGTCACCGGTCCCTCGTCGCATCCACGGGTCTCAGCTTCGCTGGAGATGTGGATCTGGGTCAGAGGTGTCTGGAAGTCTCGGCGCTGGTCAGTCTCTGCAGTCGTCCCTCGTCGGATCAGTCGCAAAGCAAAGCAGCGGTCGCTGGATGGTGCCTTGTTGCCCAGGGTGGCAACTCCTTGGCCACAAGGGAGATTTCTTCAGTCTTCTTCCTGAGGTCGAATGTCGAAGGTCCAGAGTTTCTGTACAAGTTGCAGATTCAGGTTAATCTAATTTAGCAGGGCTCAGCTACCTACTGATATACTGGGCTAGTGGGCTGGGCTGCCTGCAAGGTCCCTCCTATGGGTGGGACCAGGAAGGGGAGTGGTTACACCCCCTTTCCTTTGTCCAGTTTCGCGCCAGAGCTGGGGCTGAAGTGCCCCAGCGCCGGTTTGAACTGGACTATGCATGGGACACCTTGTATGCCCCAGGCAGTGTCTCGTTTCTTTCATCCCTCCCTGCCCCAATACACTAAGTCCTGTCTAGGGTGGTGCTAGCACCTCCCAAGGCAGGAAACCTATTGTCCAAGCCTCCCGCGCTGGAAGGACTCCCAGCAGCAGGAGGTCAGACTTGTGTCTGTGGCAGCAGCATCCATTTTGTGATGCTGGGGCTCTGGTTAACCTTAACCGGGTAGTAGGTCTTCAACATGTCTTCTCCCTCTAGAAGGGAGGAATACTATCCTCATCGCCAGAAATGGTATGGGTTAGTATTCCAAAGTGTTAGACACCTTACACGACATGTTTTGATAAAGCCAAACCATAGTTACCATAACCGCGAGGATTATAAGGCACTTTAAGAGTATATCAATCAATCATAGCACTTGTATAGCGCGCTACTCACCCGGAAGGGTCTCAAGGCGCTTGGGGGAAGGGGGCCGCTACTGCTTGAACAGCCAGGTCTTGAGTTGTCTCCTGAAGGCGAGGTGGTCCTGGGTCAGCCGAAGGTGGATGGGGAGGGAGTTCCATGTCTTGGCCGCCAGGTAGGAGAAGGATCTGCCTCCGGCGGTGGCTCTTCGGATGCGTGGTACAGCGGCGAGGGCGAGGCTAGCGGACCGTAGCTGGCGGGTGGGCGTGTGAAAAGTCAGGCGGTCGTTGAGGTACTTGGTAGGCGATATCATAGAACAGCTATAAGGACATGGTTCCGAAAGCTGCAGACAGGCTCAGCTCATGCTAGAGCACCATCTCACATGTTACCAAGCACTCTGCCTTCAGGATTGTTAAGGCCTGCCATAGGAGTGACTGAAAGGTACCCATGTGTCTATATATAAGGCAGGTATAGGGATACTATACCTAAGCAAGGGGTGTTTACACGACCTTGCCCCAGCTGAGTGATCAGCCAGTTGTGTCATGATGGAAGGCCAGCCAGGGGTGGCATAATACATGCTGCAGCCCCTGGTAGGCCTAGGGTACACCCATGCCCTGGGTACCTAAGGTACACTGTACAGGGCCCTATAGTGTGATCCTTACCAATTGGGTTATGTACCTAGAGTACATAGTGTGAATTTAGAGAGAGAACAGCTGGGCTGTGGGTCTGATTAGCAGGCCCACAGCCACATCTAAGTCGAAAACCAGTGAAGCAAAAGCAAAAAGTGGGGGTGACCATAGGAAGCAGACCCTACTCTCCTACACAACCCCCCGCCCCCAACTTAGGGACATTAAACTAACCTTGACCAGTTGAGTCTTCATGTTCTAAGTGGAAATATCTGGAGAGTCCATCTGCATTGGCATGGTCAGTCCCAGGTCTATGTTCCACTGTGAAGTCCATCCCCTGTAGGGAAATGGACCACCTAAGACGTTTGGGATTTTCACCCTTCATCTGATTTAGCCACAAGAGGGGCTTATGGTCTGTCTGAATCTTGAAGTGAGTGCCAAACAGGTATGGCCTCAGCTTCTTCAGGGCCCATACCACAGCAAAGGCCTCCCACTCAATAGCTGACCAACGTTTCTCTCTAGGGGTCAGCCTTCTACTAATAAAAGCAATGGGCTGGTCTTGACCATCTATATTCAGTTGTGAAAGAACAGCTCCGACACCCAACTCAGAAGCATCTGTTTGGACAATGAATTCTTTGGAGTAATCTGGACTTTTCAGAATAGGCGCAGTGCACATGGCCTGCTTCAGGTCATCAAATGCCTTCTGACAGCTTACTGTCCACTGAACTTTATATGGCATTTTCTTGGATGTCAAGTCATTAAGTGGTGTCACAATGGACCCATAGTTCTTAACAAACTTTCTTCAGTACCCAGTCAGGCCCAAGAAAGCTATGACCTGTGTCTGGGTAATTGGAGAAGTCCAGTCCTTTATGGTCTGGATCTTGCTCTCCAATGGTTGAACCTGACCCCCACCTACTAGGTGGCCCAGGTACACAACCTTGCTCTGCCCTATCTGGCACTTGGTGGCCTTGATAGTGAGGCCTGCCTTTTGCAGGGCCTCTAAAACATTCCTCAGGTGGACCAGGTGATCCTCCCAGGTGGAGCTAAAGACAGCAATATCATCAAGATAAGCTGCACAGTAGTCATCCAGGCCTGTAAGGACTTGATTCACCAACCTTTGGAAAGTGGCAGGTGCATTCTTTAAGCCAAAGGGCATTACCACAAATTGATAATGTCCTCCTGGGGTTGAGAAAGCAGTTTTGGCCTTTGCACTCTCAGCTAGTCTGATTTGCCAGTAGCTTGCTAAGGTCAAATGTACTCAAAAACTTGGCAGCTGCCAATCTGTCAATGAGCTCATCTGCCCTAGGTATTGGGTGGGCATCTGTCCTAGTGACAGCATTGAGACCTCTGTAATCCACGCAAAACCTCATCTCTCTCTTACCATCTTGGGTGTGAGGTTTTGGCACAAGAATTACAGGATTAGCCCAAGGGCTCTCTGAAGGTTCAATGACTCCCAGCTCCAACATCTTTTGTACCTCAATCTTTATGCAGTCCCTGACATGGTCAGGTTGCCTGTAGATTTTACTCTTCACAGGCAGACTGTCACCAGTGTCCACCTCATGGGTGCACCAGTTTGTCTGACTTGGGGTCAGAGAGAACATATGTCTATAGGCCTGTAGAACTTGTCTGCAGTCCTGTTGCTGATGGTTAGTGAGGCTGTCAGAAAAGACCACACCATCAACTGAACCATCATCAGGGTTCTGAGTCAGCAGGTCTGAGAGAGGGTCACTCTCTTCCTCCTGCCCCTCATCTGTAGCCATGAGTAAGCCCATGTCTGCCCTGTCAACATATGCCTTTAACCTGTTGACATGAAGCACCCTGTGGGGGCTTCTGGGAGTCCCAAGATCCACCAAGTAGGTGACTTCTCTCTTTTGTGCAACAATAGTGTGGGGTCCAGACCATTTGTCCTGGAGTGCTGCTGGGGCCACTGGCTCCAACACCCACACTTTCTGTCCTGGCTGGTACACAGTCAGCACAGCCTTTTTGTCATGCCAAGCTTTTTGGAGTTCTTGGCTTGCCTCAAGGTTTTTAGAAGCCTTCTTCATGTACTCTGCCATCCTTGAGCAGAGGCCAAGCACATAATCCACTATATCAAGCTTGGGTTGTCTGAGAGGTCTCTCCCATCCTTCCCTTACTAGACATAGGGGTCCCCTCACAGGATGCCCAAACAAAAGTTCAAAAGGGCTGTAGCCAACCCCCTTTTGTGCGACCTCTCTGTAAGCAAACAGAAGGCAGGGTAAAAGGATGTCCCATCTTCGCCTAAGCTTGTCTGGTAAGCCTTTTATCATCCCTTTTAGGGTCTTGTTGAACCTTTCCACAAGCCCATTGCATTGTGGGTGATAGGGTGTAGTGAATTTGTAGTTAACACCACACTCCTTCCACATTGCAGTTAAATATCCTGACATGAAGTTGGCACCTCTGTCAGAGACACCCTCCTTTGGAAAACCCACTCTGGAGAATATTCCAAGTAGGGCCCTTGCCACAACAGGAGCTGTTGTGGTCCTCAGGGGTATAGCTTCTGGGTACCTGGTGGCATGGTCCACTATCACCAGTATGAATCTGCGCCCAGATGCTGTTTGGGGGTCCATTGGTCCAACAATGTCTATCCCCACTCTCTCAAAGGGAACCCCCACCACTGGGAGTGGTATCAGGCGGGCCTTTGTGGTGCCACCTAATTTGCCACTGGCTTGGCAGGTGACAGGAGCGACAAAACTCCTTGGTATCTTCTGACATGTGAGGCCAGTGAAAGTGAGGGACAAGTCTGTCCCAAGTCTTATTCTGGCCTAAGTGTCCTGCAAGGGGAATATCATGGGCCAAGGTAAGAAGGAAGCCTCTGAAACTCAATGGTATGACCAACCTCCTGGACGCACCAGGCTTGGGGTCTCTAGCCTCTGAGTACAGCAGCCCTTCATCCCAATACACTTTATGGGTACCTTGAGCATTCCTTGCAGCCTCAGCAGCAGCCTGCTGTCTGAGGGTTTCAAGAGAAGGACAGTCTAATTGGGCCTGCCTCAGATCTGCCCTTGAAGGTCCCCCTGTCCCAAGAAACTCAACCTGGTCAGGTTCCAGTTCTTCTAGGACAGTTCCTTCAGGGCTCTCAGAATCATCCTCCTGTGAGGGCTGATTCTCTAACTGAGGCAGGGGGGAAGGCACAGCCTTAACCCTACTGCTCTTTCTCATGGGTTGTGTCTGGTCCATTGTCCCAGGATCCAGCACTTGTTCAGTGTTGTATTTTTTTGCCTGTGACCTGGTCACAGCAAGGACATGTGCATCTATTCCCAGCAATTCTGCATGGGTCCTATACTCCACATCCAGCCCAAACTGAAGTTTCAAGGTCATTTCCCAACAGACACTCTACAGGAAGGTCTGAACTCACCACAACTTTCTTGAGGCCAGTTACCCCTCCCCAGGAGAAGTTAACAATTGCCACACTATGGGAGGTAGTGGCATTGCTAGCGTTGGTCACTAGGTAATTCTCACCTAGCATGATCTGTCCAGGGTCCACAAAGGCAGGTGTCACCATTGTGACACTAGCACCTGTGCCCCTGTAGGCCTGAGCCATTCTCTGGTTGATTAAAGGAGTCTGTCTGTACTTGCCCAGGTTACTGGGGCTCACAGTAGAGGACAAAGCTATGTTCCCATCACAGATCAGAACAGCCTGAGTGGGTATTCTGACTAGGCCAGAATCCACTTCAGTTCCCAGGGTTAACTCTATTACACCCTTTTGCTGGGAACCACCACTTACAGCTGGACTAGGGGGTACAGTTGCCTTAGGGGCAATGGTGATTGGGGGATTGTCCTTTTTGGTGCATTCACTATACCAATGGAAATTGGACTTACAATAGTTACACCAAGGTTTCTTTTGGCCATCTTTCTTTTTATCCTTTTTGGGACCACCCTCCCCCTGAGCCTTTTGGGGGCCTGGTGAAGACTTCTGGTCTTTTTCTTTCTGCTCATTACCCTTCTGGTCTGCCTTTTTCTGATCACCGCCCTGGTTCTGGTTTTTCTGCTTAACTCTAGTCCTGACCCACCTATCTGCCTTTTTTCCCAATTCTTGGGGAGAAGTTAGGTCAGAGTCAATCAAGTGTTGATGCAGCAGCTGGTTTTGACAGTTGTTAAGGATGTGTTCTCTCATGATCAAATTATACAATCCTGTATAGTCCTTAACCTTACTACCCAATAACCAACCTTCCAAAGCCTTAGTGACACAATCTACAAAGTCAGTCCAGTCCTGAGTCTGTGTCTTCTGGGTATCCCTGAACAACAACCTGTATTGTTCTGTGGTTAGGCCAAACCCATCAATCAGAGCACTCTTCAGGACAGTGTAATTGTCAGCATCCTCATCACTAACTGTGACAAGCTTGTCTCTACCTTTCTCAGAGAAGGAGAGCCACAAGATAGCTGCCCACTGACTGGGGTACCTGCTGTACTTTGCAAGCCCTCTCCAAAGCAGTTATCCATGTGTGGATGTCATCCCCACACTTGTAGGGAGGGACAATCTTGCTCAGGTTTCTATTGTCATAGGACCTGTCTCTATGTTTAGGGATAGTGCTGCCACCAGTGGGTCCTAACCCACTTAACTTTTGCTCTCTGGCCAGAGCAAGTCTCTCTTTGGCAAGGGCAAGTTCTTCCCTTTCAATCCTCAGATTGACTTCCCTCATTCTGGCCTGATGCTCTTTTCTCTGTGGAGAAGTCATTCCCCTGTGAGAAGAGGCATTGGAGCTATTAGAGACATGGGAGTGGATAGATTCCCTGGAAGGGGATCTTCCTCTCCTGCTTCTCTGGTTAAGTCCACTTGAGGGTCTGAATGGGGGGGCCCCATTCAGACTCCCATGTAGGCTTATGTTAGCCTGGCTAAGTCTCCTAACTTGGACCTGGCTGTCTAACTCATCTCCTGAAGTCCCTGCTGGCTCATCTAGATCAGTGTTGTGAGGGGAGTCTTCTGTAGAGGGCAGACCCTCATTGGTACCTAAGGTACCATCCTGGGAGGCTCTCTGAGCATCATACTCTTCTAAGATCTCCACTAGATAAATGAGGGTAGGGTTTGAACCCTGTTTTAACTTTCTGGAGGTACACAATTGTCTCATCTCCTGAAAAGTTAGGGTATCATATCTAGAGGGTATCTTTCTAGGATATGCCCCTCCTGAGAGAGAATCATCTTGATCTCCTCTCAGAGACATGATCTAGTGAGGGTGTGGTGTATGCACCTACCTACACTAGTTGTATCTACTAAAACCTCTCTAGTAGTTGTACTCAGGGTGTGCTAGGCCCTTCAACCTACAACAACTAAGTTCAGTAGAACTTAAGTATTCTAAGATTTTGTTTTATATGTACCTTACAGTACCTAATGTGATCTTTCAATTTGATATCTCAAGATTACAATGGTATTACAACAGCAAGCTCAGATCCCAACCGCTGCTCACCAATGTGAGAAGTTGGCCTGATATATGATATCACTAGTTCTAGTGTACACCCTGTATCAGTCCAAACAACCCTTATGGTGATTGGTTGTAAAGTCAACCTTATAGACCAGCTATCCTAGTGGTAGCATCGACGAGAGCAGTCTTAGGCTAAACTCTGTATGGCATGTGAAGCCAGCTGTTATACCATTATAATCCCTTGAATACCAAATGAAAGGACACCACACCAGATATATATAAAATTAGAATGTATTTATTCTAACATATACCCTCAGCACTCTTTATGAGTTCAGAGGTCTAAGCACAACAATTTCTTAAGTAGCATACGTTAAGTTACACAGGAAAAATACAGTTAGGCCCAGGGGCCACGCAAACCATATACTAAGAAAGTGGTATAAGTACCACGTCACGAACAGGGAGTAGGCCTAGGGCCTAGGGAATCGCTGGGGCTGCACTACCCTACCAATAGTTAGGAAGTACGAGGCCCACGGGAAGCGTGTGCAGTGTGGAAACACACACGCGGGTTACATTAAAGTCAATGGGAATGTAGTAATTAGAACTAGGAAGAATAAGGACACTTCCGAAGTAACTAGGACGAAGCAACTAGAGATTTAGAAACTTGGATAGTCAATATCCACTGGAGCACCGAAGTACTCGAGTTACCTCACCCACAGGAGACTGGTGCATAGGTGTGAAGATGTGTCGGGTGTCGTCGCTGGATCCTATGGATGCCTGAAGAACAGATGCTGGCAGGCGGCCAGGAGGAAGATGTCCGGTGGATCCAAGGGTGGATCTTGAATGAAGAACACCTGCAAGCAGAGGGGACAAAGTCTGGGTCACTAGCCAGTGACCGTGTGGAACCAGGAAGGAACCAGGCGATGTCGTGCAGAACACAGGTGATGGCTTGAAGCTTGTCTCTGCAGCTGCGTGGACCAGGAGGCGTCGAGGACCAGGAGGCGTCGAAGACGAACAGAACCAGGGGACGAGCTGTCCCACGAAGGATCTTGCTGATGGCGGAGTCAACGTCCCGATTGAAGTCAACAAGCCTTGGCAAAGGCAACCCACGCGGAATGGGAAATTCGCTTCAGGTGCAGACCAGGAAGGTCTGAGGTGCTTCTATTTCACAGGGAAGCAAGGGCCAGTCTGGAGGAGCCAAACCAGCGGTGGAAAGTCAAGGGCCTCGTCGTCACTGAGGCTACTAGCCAACGAGCAAGCAACCGGACAGATGCGTCAAGCAGGAAAATGCAGAAGGGCCCCACGCAGAACTCGTGGAGTGTGGAGGGCTGATCTTCGGTGCAGATGGTGCTCGGGGTTGGGGCTTCTCAATCCCCAGAGCACAACTTCGAGGATGCCTCAGAAGCTGCGCTGGAAGCTACTCGCCAATTTTCCCAGGTAGCCGGTCGCTTGTTGGTGCCTGTTTGCACAGGGTGGCCACTCCTTGGCCACAAGGGAGATTCTTCAGACCTGCTAGGTCCCTCCTATGGGTGGGACCAGGGAGGGGGGTGGTTACACCCCCTTCCCTTTGTCCAGTTTCGTGCCAGGACTGGGGCTGGAGTGCCCCAGCACCGGTTTGAACCGGACTATGCATGGGACACCTTGTGTGCCCCAGGCAGTGTCTCGTTTCTTTCATCCCTCCCTGCCCCAATACACTAAGCCCTGTCTAGGGTGGTGCTAGCACCTCCCAAGGCAGGAAACCTATTGTCCAAGCCTCCCTCGCTGGAAGGACTCTCAGCAGCAGGAGGTCAGACTTGTGCCCGTGGCAGCAGCATCCATTTTGTGATGCTGGGGCTCTGGTTAACTTTAACCGGGTAGTAGGACTTCAACATGTCTTCTCCCTCTAGAAGGGGGGAATACTATCCTCATCGCCAGAAACAGTGTGCGGGTAGTATTCCAAAGTGTTAGACACCTTACACGACATGTTTTGATAAAGCCAAACCATAGTTACCATAACCGCGAGGATTATAAGGCACTTTAAGAGTATATGGTAGGCGATATCATAGAACAGCTATAAGGACATGGTTCCGAAAGCCGCAGACAGGCTCAGCTCATGCTAGAGCACCATCTCACATGTTACCAAGCACTCTGCCTCCAGGATTGTTAAGGCCTGCCATAGGAGTGGCTGAAAGGTTACCCATGTGTCTATATATAAGGTAGGTATAGGTATACTATACCTAAGCAAGGGGTGATTACACAACCTTGCCCCAGCTGAGTAATCAGCCAGTTGTGTCATGATGGGAGGCCAGCCAGGGGTGGCATAATACATGCTGCAGCCCCGGGTAGGCCTAGGGTACACCCATGCCCTGGGTACCTCAGGTACACTGTACAGGGCCCAATACGGTGATCCTTACCAATTGGGTTATGAACCTAAAGTACATAGTATGAATTTAGAGAGAGAACAGCTGGGCTGTGGGTCTGATTAGCAGGCCCACAGCCACATCTAAGTCGAAAACCAGTGAAGCAAAAGCAAAAAGTGGGGGTGACCGTAGGAAGCAGACTCTACTCTCCTACACAACCCCCCCCCCCAAACTTAGGGACATTAAACTAACCTTGACCAGTTGAGTCTTCATGTTCTAAGTGGAAATATCTGGAGAGTCCATCTGCATTGGCATGGTCAGTCCCAGGTCTATGTTCCACTGTGAAGTCCATCCCCTGTAGGAAAATGGACCACCTAAGAAGTTTGGTATTTTCACCCTTCATCTGATTTAGCCACAAGAGGGGCTTATGGTCTGTCTGAATCTTGAAGTGGGTGCCAAACAGGTATGGCCTCAGCTTCTTCAGGGCCCAAACCACAGCAAAGGCCTCCCTCTCAATAGCTGACCAACGTTTCTCTCTAGGGGTCAGCCTTCTACTAATAAAAGCAATGGGCTGGTCTTGACCATCTATATTCAGTTGTGAAAGAACAGCTCCCACACCCAACTCAGAAGTATCTGTTTGGACAATGAATTCTTTGGAGTAATCTGGACTTTTCAGAATAGGTGCAGTGCACATGGCCTGCTTCAGGTCATCAAATGCCTTCTGACAGCTTACTGTCCACTGAACTTTCTTTGGCATTTTCTTGGAGGTCAAGTTATTAAGTGGTGTCACAATGGACCCATAGTTCTTAACAAACTTTCTGTAGTACCCAGACAAGCCCAAGAAAGCTCTGACCTGTGTCTGGGTAATTGGAGGAGTCCAGTCCTTTATGGTCTGGATCTTGCTCTCCAGTGGTTGAACCTGACCCCCACCTACTAGGTGGCCCAGGTACACAACCTTGCTCTGCCCTATCTGGCACTTAGTGGCCTTGATAGTGGGGCCTGCCTTTTGCAGGGCCTCTAAAACATTCCTCAGGTGGGCCAGGTGATCCTCCCAGGTGGAGCTAAAGACAGCAATATCATCAAGATAAGCTGCACAGTAGTCATCCAGGCCTGTAAGGACTTGATTCACCAACCTTTGGAAAGTGGCAGGTGCATTCTTCAAGCCAAAGGGCATTACCACAAATTTATAATGTCCTCCTGGGGTTGAGAAAGCAGTTTTGGCCTTTGCACTCTCAGCTAGTCTGATTTGCCAGCAGCCTGCTGTCAGGTCAAATGTACTCAGAAACGTGGCAGCTGCCAATCTGTCAATGAGCTCATCTGCCCTAGGTATTGGGTGGGCATCTGTCCTAGTGGCAGCATTGAGACCTCTGTAATCTACGCAAAACCTCATCTCTCTCTTACCATCTTGGGTGTGAGGTTTTGGCACAAGAACTACAGTACTAGCCCAAGGGCTCTCTGAAGGTTCAATGACTCCCAGCTCCAACATCTTTTGTACCTCAATCTTTATGCAGTCCCTGACATGGTCAGGTTGCCTGTAGATTTTACTCTTCACAGGCAGACTGTCACCAGTGTCCACCTCATGGGTGCACCAGTTTGTCTGACTTGGGGTCAGTGAGAACATATGTCTATAGGCCTGTAGAACTTGTCTGCAGTCCTGTTGCTGATGGTTAGTGAGGCGGTTAGAAAAGACCACTCCATCAACTGAACCATCATCAGGGTTCTGAGTCAGCAGGTCTGGGAGAGGGTCACTCTCTTCCTCCTGCCCCTCATCTGTAGCAATGAGTAAGCCCATTTCTTCCCTGTCAACATATGCTTTTAACCTGTTGACATGAAGCACCCTGTGGGGGCTTCGGGGAGTCCCAAAGTCCACCAAGTAGGTGACTTCTCCCTTCTGTTCAACAATAGTGTGGGGTCCAGACCATTTGTCCTGGAGTGCTGCTGGGGCCACTGGCTCCAGCACCCACACTTTCTGTCCTGGCTGGTACACAGTCAGCACAGCCTTTTGGTCATGCCAAGCTTTTTGGAGTTCTTGGCTTGCCTCAAGGTTTTTAGAAGCCTTCTTCATGTACTCTGCCATCCTTGAGCGGAGGCCAAGCACATAATCCACTATATCAAGCTTGGGTTGTCTGAGAGGTCTCGCCCATCCTTCCCTTACTAGACATAGGGGTCCCCTCACAGGATGCCCAAACAAAAGTTCAAAAGGGCTGTAGCCAACCCCCTTTTGTGGGACCTCTCTGTAAGCAAACAGAAGGCAGGGTAAAAGGATGTCCCATCTTCGCCTAAGCTTGTCTGGTAAACCTTTTATCATCCCTTTTAGGGTCTTGTTGAACCTTTCCACAAGCCCATTGCATTGTGGGTGATAGGGTGTAGTGAATTTGTAGTTAACACCACACTCCTTCCACATTGCAGTTAGATATCCTGACATGAAGTTGGCACCTCTGTCAGAGACAACCTCCTTTGGAAACCCCACTCTGGAGAACACTCCAAGTAGGGCCCTTGCCACAACAGGAGCTGTTGTGGTCCTCAGGGGTATAGCTTCTGGGTACCTGGTGGCATGGTCCACAATCACCAGTATGAATCTGTGCCCAGATGCTGTTTGGGGGTCCATTGGTCCAACAATGTCTATCCCCACTCTCTCAAAGGGAACCCCCACCACTGGTAGTGGTATTACGGGGGCCTTTGTGGTGCCACCTGATTTGCCACTGGCTTGGCAGGTGACACAGGAGCGACAAAACTCCTTGGTATCTTCTGACATGTGAGGCCAGTGAAAGTGAGGGACAAGTCTGTCCCACGTCTTATTCTTGCCTAAGTGTCCTGCAAGGGGAATATCATGGGCCAAGGTAAGAAGGAAGCCTCTGAAACTCAATGGGATGACCAACCTCCTGGAAGCACCAGGCTTGGGGTCTCTAGCCTCTGAGTACAGCAGCCCTTCATCCCAATACACTTTATGGGTACCTTGAGCATTCCCTGCAGCCTCAGCAGCAGCCTGCTGTCTGAGGGGTTCAAGAGAAGGACAGTCTAATTGTGCCTGCCTCAGAACTGCCCTTGAAGGTCCCCCTGTCCCAAGAAACTCAACCTGGTCAGGTTCCAGTTCTTCTAGGACAGTTCCTTCAGGGCTCTCAGAATCATCCTCCTGTGAGGGCTGATTCTCTACCTGAGGCAGGGGGGAAGGCACAGCCTTAACCCTACTGCTCTTTCTCTTGGGTTGTGTCTGGTCCATTGTCCCAGGATCCAGCACTTGTTCAGTGCTGCATTTTTTTGCCTGTGACCTAGTCACAGCAAGGACATGTGCATCTATTCCCAGCATTTCTGCATGGGTCCTATACTCCACTTCAGCCCAAACTGAAGTTTCAAGGTCATTTCCCAACAGACACTCTACAGGAAGGTCTGAACTTACCACAACTTTCTTGAGGCCAGTCACCCCTCCCCAGGAGAAGTTAACAATTGCCACACTATGGGAGATAGTGGCATTGCTAGCGTTGGCCACTAGGTAATTCTCACCTAGCATGATCTGTCCAGGGTCCACAAAGGCAGGAGTGTCCCTGTAGGCCGGAGCCATCCTATGGTTGATTAAAGGAGTCTGTCTGTACTTGCCCAGGTTACTGGGGCTCACAGTAGAGGACAAAGCTATGTCCCCATCACAGATCAGAATAGCCTGAGTTGGTATTCTGACTAGGCCAGAATCCACTTCAGTTCCTAGGGTTAACCCTATTACACCCTTTTGCTGGGAACCACCACTTACAGCTGGACTAGGGGGTACAGTTGCCTTAGGGGCAATGGTGATTGGGGGCTTGTCCTTTTTGGTGCATTCACTATACCAATGGGAATTGGACTTACAATAGTTACACCAAGGTTTCTTTTGTCCATCTTTCTTTTTATCCTTTTTGGGACCACCCTCCCCCTGAGCCTTTTGGGGGCCTGGTGAAGACTTCTGGTCTTTTGCTTTTTGCTCATTACCCTTCTGGTCTGCCTTTTTCTGATCACCGCCCTGGTTCTGGTTTTTCTGCTTAACTCTAGTCCTGACCCACCTATCTGCCTTCTTTCCCAATTCTTGGGGAGAAGTTAGGTCAGAGTCAATCAAGTGTTGATGCAGCAGCTGGTTTTGACAGTTGTTAAGGATTTGTTCTCTCATGATCAAATGATACAATCCTGTATAGTCCTTAACCTTACTACCCAATAACCAGCCTTCCAAAGCCTTAGTGGCACAATCTACAAAGTCAGTCCAGTCCTGTGTCTTCTGGGTATCCCTGAACAACAACCTGTATTGTTCAGTGGTTAGGCCAAACCCATCAATCAGAGCACTCTTCAGGACAGTGTAATTGTCAGCATCCTCATCACTAACTGTGAGGAGCTTGTCCCTACCTTTCTCAGAGAAGGAGAGCCACAAGATAGCTGCCCACTGACTTTGGGGTACCTGCTGTACTTTGCAAGCCCTCTCCAAAGCAGTTATCTGTTAGAAGGGCTTGCCTCAGGGAAGGACAGAATGTGTACCTGGCCACCCTGCGCCCCACCCTTCCGGGAGGAATAGCCGAGCACCGGTCGGAGACCCCCTCAGGGCTGGGTCTCACACCTAGGATCGTACACGCTGACTTTAGCACCAGGCAACACAGAGACACCACACCTTAGATTCTGGAGTACGTATGCTTTATCTAGGAATATCAGGACATTTATGATCCTCAGAGGCGTATATACAAGTAGAGCAAGGGCATCTGGGTTGCTGGGCCGGGTCACTGGAGGCCGCGAGGCCGATGGAAGGGGAAGGGTGCCCGGTGTCGGGAAGATGGAGGGGAGGACGTGGGTAACCCCGGGTTCTGGGTCGGGTAGGCTACGCTAATCAGTGTCGTGTGGGGTGTAGAGGTTAGTCTAGTGTCGCTACGGGTCTGGATGGGCCACCCCACGAGGCCGGGTCCAACAGACCAGCTATCCTAGTGGTAGAATGGACAAGAGCAGTCTTAGGCTAAACCCTGTATGGCATGTGAAGCCAGCTGTTATACCATTATAATCCCTTGAATACCAAATGAAAGGACACCACACCATATAAACTTAGAATGTATTTATTCTAACATATACCCTCAGCACTCTTTATGAGTTCAGAGGTCTAAGTACAAACAATTTCTTAAGTAGCATACGTTAAGTTACACAGGAAAATACAGTTAGGCCCAGGGGCCACGCAAACCATATACTAAGAAAGTGGTATAAGTACCATGTCACGAACAGGGAGTAGGCCTAGGGCCTAGGGAATCACTGGGGCTACACTACCCTACCAATAGTTAGGAAGTGGGAGGCCCACGGGAAGCGTGTGCAGTGTGGAAACACACACGCGGGTTACATTAAAGTCAATGGGAATGTAACAGTTAGAAATAGGAAGAATAAGGACACTTCCGAAGTAACTAGGAGGAAGCAACTAAAGACTTAGACACTTGGATAGTCAATATCCACTGGAGCACCGGAGTACTCGCGTTACCTCACCCACAGGAGACGGGTGCATAGGTGTGAAGATGTGTTGGGTGTCGTCGCTGGATCCTATGGATGCCTGAAGAACAGATGCTGGCAGGCGGCCAAGAGGAAGATGTCCGGTGGATCCAAGGATGGATCTTGAAGGAAGAACACCTGCAAGCAGAGGGGACAAAGTCTGGGTCACTAGCCAGTGACCGTGTGGAACCAGGAAGGAACCAGGCGATGTCGTGCAGAACACAGGTGATGGCTTGAAGCTTGTCTCTGCAGCTGCGTGGACCAGGAGGTGTCGAGGACGACCAGAACCAGGGTACGAGCTGTCCGACGAATGATCTTGCTGATGGCGAAGTCGACGTCCCGATCGGAGTCAACAAGCCTTGGCAAAGGCAACCCACGCGGAATGGGAAATTCGCTTCAGGTGCAGACCAGGAAGGTCTGAGGTGCTTCTCTTTCACAGGTGAAAAGTCAAGGGCCTCGTCGTCACTGAGGCTACTAGCCAACGAGCAAGCAACCGGACAGACGCGTCGAGCAGGAAAATGCAGAAGGGCCCCACGCAGAACTCGTGGAGTGTGGAGGGCTGATCTTCGGTGCAGATGGTGCTCGGGGTTGGGGCTTCTCAATCCCCAGAGCACAACTTCGAGGATGCCTCAGAAGCTGCGCTGGAAGCTACTCGCCAATTTCCCCAGGTAGCCGGTCCCACGTCTCTCGTCGCCTCCACGGATCTCAGCTTGGCTGTGGATATGGATCAGGGTCAGAGAAGTCTGGAGGTCAAGGCGCTGGTCGGGCTCTGCAGTCGGTTCCTCGTAGAACTTAGGCAAAGCAAACGGCAGGTCGCTTGTTGGTGCCTGTTTGCACAGGGTGGCCACTCCTTGGCCACAAGGGAGATTCTTCAGTCTTCTTGTCGTCGAATGTCGAAGGTCCAGAGTTTCGTGTCTAGTTTCAGTTCAGGATAATCCAAAGTCCTAGGGACTCAGCTCCCACCCTTATACTAATCTGGGGGGCTGGGTTACCTGCTAGGTCCCTCCTATGGGTGGGACCAGGGAGGGGGGTGGTTACACCCCCTTCCCTTTGTCCAGTTTCGCGCCAGGACTGGGGCTGGAGTGCCCCAGCACCGGTTTGAACCGGACTATGTATGGGACACCTTGTGTGCCCCAGGCAGTGTTTCGTTTCTTTCATCCCTCCCTGCCCCAATACACTAAGCCCTGTCTAGGGTGGTGCTAGCACCTCCCAAGGCAGGAAACCTATTGTCCAAGCCTCCCTCGCTGGAAGGACTCCCAGCAGCAGGAGGTCAGACTTGTGTCTGTGGCAGCAGCATCCATTTTGTGATGCTGGAGCTCTGGTTAACTTTAACCGGGTAGTAGGACTTCAACATGTCTTCTCCCTCTAGAAGGGGGGAATAATATCCTCATTGCCAGAAACGGTGTGTGGGTAGTATTCCAAAGTGTTAGACACCTTACACGACATGTTTTTATAAAGCCAAACCATAGTTACCATAACCGCGAGGATTATAAAGCACTTTGAGTATATGGTAGGCGATATCATAGAACAGCTATAAGGACATGGTTCCGAAAGCTGCAGACAGGCTCAGCTCATGCTAGAGCACCATCTCACATGTTACCAAGCACTCTGCCTCCAGGATTGTTAAGGCCTGCCATAGGAGTGGCTGAAAGGTTACCCATGTGTCTATATATAAGGTAGGTATAGGAATACTATACCTAAGCAAGGGGTGATTACACGACCTTGCCCCAGCTGAGTGATCAGCCAGTTGTGACATGATGGGAGGCCAGCCAGGGGTGGCATAATACATGCTGCAGCCCCAGGTAGGCCTAGGGTACACCCATGCCCTGGGTACTTAAGGTACACTGTACAGGGCCCTATAAGGTGATCCTTACCAATTGGGTTATATACCTAAAGTACATAGTATGAATTTAGAGAGAGAACAGCTGGGCTGTGGGTCTGATTAGCAGGCCCACAGCCATATCTAAGTCGAAAACCAGTGAAGCAAAAGCAAAAAGTGGGGGTGACCATAGGAAGCAGACCCTACTCTCCTACAGTCGCTGCCCCTCAACCCCATGGTGAGGGTGTCTCTTTTTAAGATGATGCTGCTTCCCCGCTTTCTTTATATGCTTCAGATCACCCCCATGTGCTTTCCCAGGGCCTGGTTCCGTGAACTTGACGGCTTAGCCAGCAAGTTCTTGTGGGGAAGGGGTAGGTCCAGGCTAGCGCTCAGTACTTGCAGGATCCCCTCGTTCGACTGGGGTTTGGGAATGACTCACCTTTACCTATACTACTTAGCCACACAACTTCTTTCCATACATGACTGGTTCAACGGGGGGTGGTCTGACCCGGCCTATAGGCTTGAACTAGCGGAGCTGGGCCTCGCTAGATTCCAATCCTTTCTCTCTATTATCTGCATGCTGCATATCTCACCCCTGCACGCCTTCATCGCACAGGGCTTAGTCCGTCCTCAGCCTGTACCAGGTGTGGATATGACCCTGCTGACTTCCTCCACATGGTTTGGGCCTGTCCCCTCTTGGTGGGATTTTGGCAGGGCATCGAAGAAGAACTCTCTGAGGTCCTGGGGTGGGAGGTTCCACACGACCCTAAACACACACTCCTGGGCATCACTGATGGGCTGGACGGGTCACGCAACGAAAAACTGTTCTTTACTACAGCTATGGTGGTAGCTTAAAGAGACATTGCGGCCTCTTGGAAATGCCCTGAACCCCCAAGTTTGGGGCGTTGGCGGAATGGAGTGGACTGGTGTGCCACACAGGAGAAAGTTATGTATGCAGCACGTGGTTGCCCCAAGAAATACAGAAGAATTTGGGGGAAATGGTTGGGAGGGAGGGTCTAACTGTGAGGGTTTCGACTGTTTACATCTCATTTCTGCTTTATTAAGGTCTACATGTTGGGTATTGAGAACTTGTGCTTGTAATCCTCGATCATGGCAATACGGTGCGGATTGGCTGGTGCTTTTTTCTTGTAAAGTGAATAAAAATTTGTTTATCAAAAAAATAGAAAACTGATAATTTTGACCATAGATACTAATTGTAAACCTTGGGAAATCTTTAATATTATATACACACATTCTTTTTTTTTAAAAACTTTATAATACTATTTTTAATACAATACTGTATTACATTACTCTAACAATACTGTACCTTTTTATTTAAAATAAATGACCTGCAATCTATTTCATAATTAAGCTATATGCGAAGTAACAGTATTTATAAAACGTTTTTTAATACATTACTGTATTACAATACTCTAACAATACTGCTTTTTAAAAAAAAAACTTACCTGCACAGCTATGTTGCATGCATCTCCTCCTCTCCCCGCCGATCCTCCATATGACGTTTATACGTTACTGCATGCAGGATTTCTTATTTAATTAAAGTCGAAAATGGACAATTTTTACCATAGAAACTTATTGTAAACCGTGGTATATCTTTATTCTATATACACATTTTTTTTTTAACTATATAATTCGATTTTTAATACAATACTGTATTACTTTACTCTAGCAATACTGTATCCTTTAAAAAAAAGATATATCCTGCAAACTATTTCCGAAGTAAGTTATATGCGAAGTAACTTTATTTATAAAACGCTTTAAAATACATAACTGTATTACATTAAGCTAACAATACTGCACTATTTTTTATAATAAACTTACCTGCATTGTATTTCAGAAGTAACCTATATGCGAAGTAACAGTTTTTGCGTAGTAGCATAGTAACGGTAGCTGTGAATTAAAAGATGCGTAGAAACGGTAATTTGAAGTAGTGCCCGCGTAGTAAAGGTAGTATACCCCAGTTACAGATCTGGGTTGAATCCATCATGGTTCTTTAGCTCACTTTGTCACCCCAGTTCAGACACAGCTATATGCAAAACAGTCTTGACCCTTTGCCTATTGGGAACAGTCCAGCCCGAACTGCCAAGCCAGGTCCTCCCTGGACTGGAAACAAGCATCCTGGGACCGCTTTCAGGGTGTGTTACCCCTTTATCAGCCAGGCTAGCTTGAATCCAGTGGCACAGTGAGCAAGGGACCCACATCTGAAAGAGACACATTAGTGATAGATTCCTTACCTTAGAATATACCCTGGCGTCAGACTGGATCCAGAAAGTCTTTTGTAGCAGTACCCCTGCGCGTCAGTGGGTGGCGTCGTGCGGCTCCGAGTCCGTCACTGACGTCGTAAGTGCCGAGATGACGTCACAGAGACTACTTAGGCATCACCCATGTGCGCTGACGTCCGTTCTTTCTTTTTCTGCGCCAGCATGCTCAGATCCGGATAGAGCATGTACCTTAGTCACTTTTTGACTACTCTTTTGAGACTTTTTGTCTCCCCGTTTTTCTACTGGTGCACGTAGGGATGCCTGGCTTTAAGTCTTGTGGGGCCTGCCATCGCAGCATGTCGGTGGTGGACCCCCATGATGTTTGTCTCTACTGAGGCCGAAAATGACTCCCGGTCCTGCAGGGACTGTCGAGCCATGGCCCGAAGGCCTTGAGTGAGCGGCGCCGGAAGCTGCTGGAGGTCCGGCACTCGTCCCAACGCCGCTCCAGGTCCAGGGACCGTTCCCGGGACCGCAGTCGTCGCTCCTAAAAGCTCCAAGTCTTCGCCCTCGGATTCCGGTAAGCGACGACATAAAAAGAAGTCAAAGAAGTGTATTTGCTCTCCGGTGTCCCCCTGTCAGTGCTCGGATGCGGACGAGGGGAACAGGGGTTCTGCCCCTGCGGCTCACTTGGAGCCTGGGAGTCCCATGGCCTACCCGCCTTACCCGGGTCCGTCGGCGGCTCCCGAACAGGTGCAAGAGTTTCTTGCCACCATGGACCGCCTTTTTAGGCTTCGGGCTCCCGCCGGCGCGCCTTCGGGCTCCGCGGTCCCGTGTCCAGATCCTGTTGGCCCGTCGGCGTTGCCGGCGGATTCAGTTTCGGCGCCACAGGATCCTACGCCGTTGGCTCCGGTCTGGGTGCCACGAGGTCCGGCGCTGCCAGCTCCGGCCCCAGCGCCGTCCTCGGCTCCGCCTCTGATGCCGCAGTGGGTGCCGTTTGTTCTACCCTTGCCCCAGTTCCAGGACCATTTAGTTCCTACCTGGGATCCGCATTGAGAGACGGCGCTGGCCCGGCCCCGGCTGGTGACGTTCACGGCGTCGTATGTCCCTTCTCCGGCTCTGCCGCCGCGACTGTTCTTTCTGCAACGCAGGTGGAGGATGACTGGGAGGGGTCCGAGGACCCTCTTGCCCGTCAATGTGACTCCGAGCAGAACTGGGTGGACAATCTGGAGGATGCCGGCGACCTCGATGTCTCTTCTGACCCGGGGTTTGCCTCTCCCCACCTACGATGGAGGAGGGCGCTTCTACACGATGGTGTTCCGTCGGGCTGGTGAGGTCCTCAACCTTGATCTTCCCACGGTGGCCCTCAAAATTAACCTTCTTACTGAGGTGCTCCAGACGGCGTCGACTTCTTCGGAGCCACTGCCTTTCCCACAGCTCCACTGGATAAGGACTCTAAGAAGCTGGAGCAGTTTGGTAAGCGGTTGTTCTCGTCGGCCAGCTAGGGGCTGCGGTCGGTTAAAACCGCCTGCTTGTTGGGCCGCTACTACCACGCGGTGTGGGACACGGTTGCTCAGGTGTTACCTCAGTGTCCTGAGGAGGTCCATGCTGTGCTTTCCCAGGCAGTTGCTGAGGGTAAGGATGCAGCTAAGTTCGCCATTCGGTGTGGTTTGGACACCGCTGACTGGGCAGGGCGATTTCTACGACTGTGGCGCTGCGTCGCCACGCATGGATGCGATCCACTGGGTTCTCGCCTGACGTCCAGAGCTTGCTCATGGACATGCCCTTTGATGGCACTCGCCTGTTTGGCGATAAGGCCGACAGTACGCTGGAGCGCTTTAAGGACTTGTGGGCCACGGCAAAGTCCTTGGGTCTTTCCACTAATAACTCCTGGGTTTCGTTCCTTTCGTGGCCAAGGCAGGTGCACCCAGGCACGTTCCTAAAGCAACCCTTTGCAGAACCAGCCTCGCCGCGGCTTCCACAGGTGCGGCTCTGGGAATCAGCGTGGGGGGCAGTCCACCTCCGCCCCACTGCTTCCACCTCTAAACCTTCCTAATCTGAGCTTTGTGGAGCACCCATGCCGGTGGGTGACAGGATCCGCCACCACCTCCACCACTGGCGCGATATCACATCGGACAAGTGGGTGTTGCAGATCATCCGCAGGGATTATTCTCTTCCCTTTCAGTCCTCCCCACCCGCCATGCCACCTCGGTGCCACTGCATGTCGGGGCATCACTTGCTGCTTCTCCAGCAGGAAATTACGGCCCTCTTGGCCAAGGGGGCCATCGAGCACATTCCTGGGCCAGAAGTAGGACGTGGTTGTTATTCTCACTACTTTCTGGTCCCCAAGAAGGACAAATGGGGCCTGCATCCCATCTTGGACCTCAGGAACGTCAATTGCTTCCTCCGTATGGAGAAGTTCAAGATGTTGACTCTGGCTCAGGTCTTGGCTACCCTCGACCCTGGATACTGGATGGTGTGAGAAGTTGGCCTGATGTATGATGTCACTAGTTCTAGTGTACACCTTGTATCAGTCCAAACAACTCTTATGGTGATTGGTTGTACAGTCAACCTTATAGACCAGCTATCCTAGTGGTAGCATGGACAAGAGCAGTCTTAGGCTAAACTCTGAATGGCATGTGAAGCCAGCTGTGATACCATATATAATCCCTTGAATACCAAATGAAAGGACACCACAACAGATATATATATATATAAAATAAAGTGTATTTATTCTAGTCAAACCCTCAGCACTCTTTATGAGATTAGAGGTAAGTACAACACAGTCTTATTTAAGCATACATTAAGTCACACAGGTAAGTAATACAGTTAGGCCCTAGGGGCCACGCAAACCATATACTAAAGAAGTGGTATAAGGACCACTGTCACGGAAATAGAATAGGCCTAGGCCTAGGGAATCGCTGGGGCTACACTACACTAGCAACAGTTAGGAAGTGGGAGGCCCACGGGATTCAGGTGCAGAGTGGAAACACTCACGCGTAATGCGTAAAAGTCGATAGAATTACTAGCAGTTAGAAGTTAACAGTTTAAGGACACTTCTGAAGCAGCTAGAGAGTCTATACTAGGAAACTAAACCCTAGTATAGTCACTACCCTTGTGAGCACCGAAGTACCCAAGTTACCTAGCCCACAGGCTGCGGGTGCATAGGTGTGAACTTGCGTCAGGTTTCGTCGTGGACTTCTATGGATGCCTGAAGGAAAGTTGCTGACAGGCAGTCAGTGAAGACTGTCCGGTGGATCCCAAGGCTGGGATCAAGAAGAAAGGATACCTGCAAGCAGAAGGGACAGAGGCAAGGTCACTAGCCAGTGACCTCGTGGAACCAGGAAGGAACCAGGCGATGTCGAGAAGATTGCAGGTGAAGGGTGAAGCTTGTCGCTGCAGCCACCGGTACCAGGAGACGTCGAGGACGACCAGGACCAGGAGGCGAGCTGTCCCACGGAGGCTCTTGCTGTCGGCGGCGTCGAAGTCGAACTAGGACTTACCAAGCCTTGGCAAGCGGAACCCACGAAAAATGGAGGACTTGCTTCTGGTGCAGACCAGGAAGGTCTGGGGTGCTTCTCTTTTGCAAAGAAGCGGGAGCCAGTCTGGAGGAGCCACACCAGCAGTGAAGATTTCAAGGTGTGTCGTCACAAAGGCCGCTAGCCAACGGGCAAGCAACCGGACAGACGCGGCAAGCAGGAAAATGCAGAAGGGCCCCACGCAAGACTCGTGGAGTGTGGGGGCTGATCTTCGGTGCAGATGGTGCTTGGGGTTGGGGCTTCTCAATCCCCGGTGCACAACTTCGAGGGTGCCTCAGAAGCTGCGCTGGAAGATACTCGCCACTTTTCCCAGGTAGCCGGTCCCACGTCTCTCGTCGCCTCCACGGATCTCAGCTCGGCTGTGGATGTGGATCAGGGTCGGAGAAGTCTGGAAGTCAAGGCTCTGGTCGGGCTCTGCAGTCGGTCCCTCGTAGAACTTCAGCAAAGCAAAGGGTAGTGTCTTGATGGTGCCTGTTTGCACAGGGTAGCCACTCCTTGGCCACAAGGGAGATTCTTCAGTCTTCTTCTTTCGTCGAATGTCGAAGGTCCAGAGTGTCTGTTCAAGTTGCAGGTTCAGGATAATCTAATCTCCTGGGGCCCAGCTACCACTCTTATACTAATCTGGGGGGCTGGGTTGCCTGCTAGGTCACGCCTTATGGGTGGTACCTGGGAGGGGGGTAGTTACACCCCCTTCCCTTTGTCCAGTTTCGCACCAGGACTGGGGCTGGAGTGCCCCAGCACTGGTTTGAACTGGACTATGCATGGGACACCTTGTGTGCCCCATGCATGTCTCATTCCTTTCAGCCCTCCCTGCCCCAATACATTAAAGTCTGTCTGGAGAGGTGCTAGCACCTCCCCAAGCAGGAAACCTATTGTCCAAGCCTCCCTTGCCGGGATCACTCCCAGCAGCAGGAGGTCAGACTTGTGTCTGTGGCAGCAGCATCCATTTTGTGATGCTGAGGCTTTGGTTAGAGTTAAACAGCAAAGTACGATTTTAACATGTCTCTCCCTCTAGAAGGGGGGAATAATATCCTCATCACCAGAAATGGTATGGGGGTATTATTCCAAAGTGTTAGACACCTTACACGACATGTTTTGATAAAGCCAAACCATAGTTACCATAACCGTTTTAGATTATAAGGCACTTTAAGAGTATATGGTAGGCTATATCATAGAACAGCTAGAAGGACATGGTTCCGAAAGCTGCAGACAGGCTCAGCTCATGCTAGAGCACCATCTCACATGTTACCAAGCACTCTGCCTCCAGGATTGTTAAGGCCTGCCATAGGAGTGGCTGATAGGTACACATGTGTCTATTTTAAGGGTAGATATAGGTATACTATATCTAAGCAAAGGGTGATTACACAACCTTGCCCCAGCTGAGTGATCAGCCAGTTGTGTCTGATTGGAAGGCCAGACCAGGGGTGGCATAATACATGCTGCAGCCCCTGGGAGGCCTAGGGTACACCTATGCCCTGGGTACCTAGGGTACACTGTACAGGGTCCAATAAGGTGATCCTTACCAATTGGGAATGTACCTAGGGTACATGGAGTCCATTTTAAAGAGAGAGCAGACAGCCTGAGACCCTGAATGGCAGGATCTCAGGCCAACTAAGTCGAAAAACCAGCTAGACACTAGGCAAAAAGTTGGGGGTAACCATAGTCAGATATCCACCTTCCTACAGATGGTAGCGTTGGACTTGCAGGACGCATATTTTCACATCCCCGTCCTGCCGGCCCACCGGCATTACCTACGGTTCACGGTAGGCCGCAAGCATTTTCAATTTGCCGTGCTCCCCTTCGGCCTTACCAGCACCCCTCGGGTGTTCACAAAAGTGATTGCGGTGGTCGTAGCTCACCTGCGCAGGTCAGGGGTGTCAGTCTTCCCCCACCTCGACGACTGGTTGTTGAAGGTGGGCTCGCCCCAGACAGTCGTCACCCACCTTCAGACTACGGCCAACCTCCTGCATTTGCTGGGTTTCTCCATCAACGTGCCGAAGTCGCACCGGAGTCCCTCTCATCGGAGTGGTTCTGGATTCAACGCTGTTTCGGGTTTATCCTCCCGAGCAGCGAGTCCGGGATATTCAGGCTATGATTCTGATCTTTCAGCCTCTGTCCCGGGTTTCATTCAGGATGACCCTCCAGCTCCTGGGCCTGATGGCCTCCTGCATCCTGCTAGTGCAACATGCCAGATGGCATATGTGGGCTCTGCAGTGGGACCTGAAGTTCCAGTGGGCGCAGCATCAGGGCAACCTGTCCGATCATGTCCAGATCTCGGAGGGCACTGCACGACAATCAATCAATCAATCACTGCATTTGTAAAGCGCGCTACATACCCGTGAGGGTCCCAAGGTGCGGGGGGGGAGGGGACGGGAGGGAGGCTGCTACTGATCGAAGAGCCAGGTCTTGAGAAGTCTTCTGAAGGCCAGCAGGTCCTGGGTCTGTCGTAGGCTGGTAGGGAGAGCGTTCCAGGTGTTGGCGGTGAGGTAGGAGAAGGATCTGCCGCCGGCGGTGGTTTTCCGGATGCGAGGGACTGTGGCGAGGGCGAGGGTGGCAGAGCGGAGGTTGCGGGAGGGAGTGTGGAAGCTGAGCCGGTTGTTGAGGTATGTTGGTCCGGTGTTGTGTAGTGCTTTGTGTGCGTGGGTGAGGAGTTTGAAGGTGATTCTCTTGTTGACTGGGAGCCAGTGTAGGCTTCTCAGGTGGGGTGTGATGTGGCTGCGTCTGGGGACGTCGAGGATCAGTCGTGCCGAGGCGTTCTGGATTCGTTGTAGTTGTCTCAGGAGCTTGGTTGTTGTTCCTGAGTAGAGGGCGTTCCCTGGGTGACGGTTTTTCTCATGTCGGGAGGGATCCATTTGAAGATCCTGCGGAGCATCCGGAGGGTGTTGAAACAGGACGCGGAGACGGCGTTGACTTGCTTGGCCATGGAGAGGGTGGAGTCGAGGATGACGCCCAGGTTGCGTGCGTGGTCGGTGGGTTCCGAGGCTGTGCCTAGCGATGTGGGCCACCAGGAGTCGTCCCAGGCTGATGGGGTGGGTCCGAGGATGAGGACCTCCGTCTTGTCTGAGTTCAGCTTTAGTCTGCTGTTCTTCATCCAGTCGGCGACGGCCTTTATTCCTCTGTGAAGGTTGGCTTTGGCGGTTGGGGGTCTTCGGTGAGGGATATGATCAGCTGGATGTCGTCGGCCTAGGAGATGATGTTGAGGTTGTGCTGTCATGCGACGTGGGCGAGAGGTGCCATGTAGATGTTGAACAGCTTCGGGCTAAGGGAGGATCCTTGTGGGACGCCGCAGATGATCTCGGTGGTTTTGGAGCGGAAGGGTGGGAGGCGGACGCTCTGGGTTCTGCTGGAGAGGAAGGATGTGGTCCAGGCCAGGGCCTTCTCTTGGATTCCGGCGTCATGGAGGCGTGCTGATAGGGTGCGGTGACAGACCGTGTCGAAGGCAGCTGACAGGTCCAGGAGGATGAGGGCGGCTGTTTCTCCTTTGTCCATAAGGATCCTGATGTCGTCGGTGGCGGCGATGAGGGCGGTCTCGGTGCTGTGGTTGCTGCGGAAGCTGGATAGGGAGGGGTCCAAGATGTTGTTGTCTTCTAGGTAGCGGGTGTAGGAGAGTAGGGTCTGCTTTCTATGGTCACCCCCACTTTTTGCTTTTGCTTCACTGGTTTTCGACTTAGATGTGGCTGTGGGCCTGCTAATCAGACCCACAGCCCAGCTGTTCTCTCTCTAAATTCATACTATGTACTTTAGGTACATAACCCAATTGGTAAGGATCACCTTTTAGGGCCCTGTACAGTGTACCTTAGGTACCCAGGGCATAGGTGTACCCTAGGCCTACCAAGGGCTGCAGCATGTATTATGCCACCCCTGGCCTGGCCTTCCATTATGACAACAACTGGCTGATCACTCAGCTGGGGCAAGGTCGTGTAATCACCCCTTGCTTAGGTGTAGTATTCCTATACCTACCTTATATATAGACACATGTGTACCTATCAGCCACTCCTATGGCAGGCCTTAACAATCCTGGAGGCAGAGTGCTTGGTAACATGTGAGATGGTGCTCTAGCATGAGCTGAGCCTGTCTGCAGCTTTCGGAACCATGTCCTTATAGCTGTTCTATGATATAGCCTATCATATACTCTTAAAGTGCCTTATAATCTTAAACGGTTACGGTAACTATGGTTTGGCTTTATCAAAACATGTTGTGTAAGGTGTCTAACACTTTGGAATAATACCCCCATACCATTTCTGGCGATGAGGATATTATTCCTCTCTTCTAGAGGGAGAGGACATGTTGAAACCTACTTACCCGGGTAAAGTTAACCAGAGCCCCAGCATCACAAAATGGATGCTGCTGCCACAGACACAAGTCTGACCTCCTGCTGCTGGGAGTCCTTCCAGCGAGGGAGGCTTGGACAATAGGTTTCCTGCCTTGGGAGGTGTGAGCACCACTCCAGAGTTAGTGTATTGGGGCAGGGAGGGATGAAAGAAACTAGACACTGCCTGGGGCACACAAGGTGTCCCATGCATAGTCTAGTTCAAACCGGCGCTGGGGCACTCCAGCCCCAGCTCTGGTGCGAAACTGGACAAAGGAAAGTGGGGGTAACCACTCCCCTTCCTGGTCCCACCCATAGGAGGGACCTTGCAGGTTGCCCATGCCCACAAGCCCAGTATGTCAGAAGGTAGCTGAGCTCTGCAAAACTAGATTATCCTGAATCTGCAACTTGAACAGAAATTCTGGACCTTTGACATTCGACCTCAGGAAGAGGACTGAAGAAATCTCCCTTGTGGCCAAGGAGTGACAACCCTGGGCAACCAGGCACCATCCAGCGACCGCTGCTTGCTTTGCGACTGATCCTACGAGGGACGACTGCAGAGACTGACCAGCGCCGGAACTTCCAGACACCTCTGACCCAGATCCACATCTACAGCGAAGCTGAGACCCGTGAAGGCGACGAGGGACGTGGGACCGGCTGTGAGAAGTTGGCCTGATGTATGATGTCACTAGTTCTAGTGTACACCTTATATCAGTCCAAATACCCTTATGGTGATTGGTTGTAAAGTCAACCTTATAGACCAGCTATCCTAGTGGTAGCATGGACAAGAGCAGTCTTAGGCTAAACTCTGAATGGCATGTGAAGCCAGCTGTGATACCATATATTATCCCTTGAATACCAAATGAAAGGACACCACAACAGATATATATATAAAATAAAGTGTATTTATTCTAGACAAACCCTCAGCACTCTTTATGAGATTAGAGGTAAGTACAACACAGTCTTATTTATGCATACATTAAGTCACACAGGTAAGTAATACAGTTAGGCCCTAGGGGCCACGCAAACCATATACTAAGTAAGTGGTATAAGGACCTCTGTCACGGAAATAGGATAGGCCTAGGCCTAGGGAATCGCTGGGGCTACACTATACTACCAAAGGTTAGGAAGTGGGAGGCCCACGGGATTCAGGTGCAGAGTGGAACCACTCACGCGTAATGCGTATAATCGATAGAAATAGTACAGTTTTGAATTAGATAGATTTAGGACACTTCCGGAGTAGCTAGGAAGTCGAGACTGGAAAACTAGACACTAGGATAGTCACTATCCTGATGAGCACCGGAGTACCCAAGTTACCTAGCCCACAGGCTGCGGGTGCATAGGGGTGAAGTTGCGTCGGGTTTCGTCGTCGACTCCTATGGATGCCTGAAGAAAGATGCTGACAGGCAGTCAGTGAAGAGTGTCCGGTGGATCCCAAGGCTGGGATCAGGAAGAAAGGATACCTGCAAGCAGAAGGGACAGAGTCAAGGTCACTAGCCAGTGACCACGTGGAACCAGGAAGGAACCAGGCGATGTCGTGAAGATTGCAGGTGAAGGTGAAGCTTGTCGCTGCAGCCACGAGGACCAGGGAACGTCGAGGACGACCAGGACCAGGAGGCGAGCTGTCCCACGAAGGCTCTTGCTGTCGGCGGCGTCGAAGTTGGACTAGGACTCACCAAGCCTTGGCAAGCGGAACCCACGAAGAACGGAGGACTTGCTTCTGGTGCAGACCAGGAAGGTCTGGGGTGCTTCTTCTTTGCAGAGAAGCGGGAGCCAGTCTGGAGGAGCCAAACCAGCGTTGAAGATTTCAGGGTGCGTCGTCACAGAGGCCACTAGCCAGCGGGCAAGCAACCGGACAGACGCGGCAAGCAGGAAAATGCAGAAGGGCCCCACGCAGGACTCGTGGAGTGTGGGGGGCTGATCTTCGGTGCAGATGGTGCTTGGGGTTGGGGCTTCTCAATCCCCGGTGCACAACTTCGAGGGTGCCTCAGAAGCTGCGCTTGAAGATACTAGCCACTTTTCCCAGGTAGCCGGTCCCACGTCTCTCGTCGCCTCCACGGATCTCAGCACGGCTGTGGATGTGGATCAGGGTCGGAGAAGTCTGGAAGTCAAGGCTCTGGTCGGGCTCTGCAGTCGGTTCCTCGTAGAACTGGAGCAAAGCAAAGGGTAGTCTCTTGATGGTGCCTGTTTGCACAGGGTAGCCACTCCTTGGCCACAAGGGAGATTCTTCAGTCTTCTTCTTTCATCGAATGTCGAAGGTCCAGAGTTTCTGTTCAAGTTGCAGGTTCAGGATAATCTAAAGTCTTGAGGCCCAACTCCCACTCTTATAATAATCTGGGGGGCTGGGATACCTGCTAGGTCACGCCTTATGGGTGGGACCTGGGAGGGGGGTGGTTACACCCCCTTCCCTTTGTCCAGTTTCGCGCCAGGACTGGGGCTGGAGTGCCCCAGCACCGGTTTGAACTGGACTAGGCACGGGACACCTTGTGTGCCCCAGGCCTGTCTCATTCTATTCATCCCTCCCTGCCCCAATACACTAAGGCCTGTCTGGGGTGGTGCTAGCACCTCCCAAGGCAGGAAACCTATTGTCCAAGCCTCCCTTGCCGGGATCACTCCCAGCAGCAGGAGGTCAGACTCGTGTCTGTGGCAGCAGCATCCATTTTGTGATGCTGGGGCTCTGGTTAACTTTAACCGGGTAAGTAGGTTACAACATGTCTTCTCCCTCTAGAAGGGAGGGATAATATCCTCATCCCCAGAAATGGGATGGGGGTATTATTCCAAAGTGTTAGACACCTTACACGACATGTTTTGATAAAGCCAAACCATAGTTACCATAACCGTTGAAGATTATAAGGCACTTTAAGAGTATATGGTAGGCTATATCATAGAACAGCTATAAGGACTTGGTTCCGAAAGCTGCAGACAGGCTCAGCTCATGCTAGAGCACCATCTCACATGTTACCAAGCACTCTGCCTCCAGGATTGTTAAGGCCTGCCATAGGAGTGACTGATAGGTACACATGTGTCTATATATAAGGTAGGTATAGGAATACTACACCTAAGCAAGGGGTGATTACACGACCTTGCCCCAGCTGAGTGATCAGCCAGTTGTGTCATAATGGAAGGCCAGGCCAGGGGTGGCATAATACATGCTGCAGCCCCTGGTAGGCCTAGGGTACACCTATGCCCTGGGTACCTAGGGTACACTGTACAGGGGCCAATAAGGTGATCCTATCCAATTGGGTTATGCACCTAAAGTACATAGTATTAATTTAGAGAGAGAACAGCAGGGCTGTGGGTCTGATTAGCAGGCCCACAGCCACATCTAAGTCGAAAACCAGTAAAGCAAAAAGCAAAAAGTGGGGGTGAACAGAGAAAGCAGACCCTACTCTCCTACACAACCCCCCCCCCCAAACTTAGGGACATTAAACTAACCTTGACCAGTTGAGTCTTCATGTTCTAAGTGGAAATATCTGGAGAGTCCATCTGCATTGGCATGGTCAGTCCCAGGTCTATGTTCCACTGTGAAGTCCATCCCCTGTAGGGAAATGGACCACCTAAGAAGTTTGGGATTTTCTCCCTTCATCTGATTTAGCCACAAGAGGGGCTTATGGTCTGTCTGAATCTTGAAGTGAGTGCCAAACAAGTATGGCCTCAGCTTCTTCAGGGCCCAAACCACAGCAGGCCTCCCTCTCAATAGCTGACCAACGTTTCTCTCTAGGGGTTAGCCTTCTACTTATAAAAGCAATGGGCTGGTCTTGACCATCTACATTCAGTTGTGAAAGAACAGCTCCCACACCTAACGCAGAAGCATCTGTCTGGACAATGAACTCTTTGGAGTAGTCTGGACTTTTCAGAATAGGTGCACTGCACATGGCCTGCTTCAGGTCATCAAATGCTTTTTGACAGCTTACTGTCCACTGAACTTTCTTTGGCATTTTCTTGGAGGTCAAGTCATTAAGTGGTGTCACAATGGACCCATAGTTCTTAACAAACTTTCTGTAGTACCCAGTCAGGCCCAAGAAAGCTCTGACCTGAGTCTGGGTAGTTGGAGGAGCCCAGTCCTTTATGGTCTGGATCTTGCTCTCCAGTGGTTGAACCTGACCCCCACCAACTAGGTGGCCCAGGTACACAACCTTGCTCTGCCCTATCTGGCACTTAGTGGCCTTGATAGTGAGGCCTGCCTTCTGCAGGGCCTCTAAAACATTCCTCAGGTGGACCAGGTGATCCTCCCAGGTGGAGCTAAAGACAGCAATATCATCAAGATAAGCTGCACAATAATCAGCCTACCCAGTAAGGACTTGATTCACCAACCTTTGGAAAGTGGCAGGTACATTCTTCAAACCAAAGGGCATTACCACAAATTGATAATGTCCTCCTGGGGTCGAGAAAGCAGTTTTGGCCTTTGCATTCTCAGCTAGTCTGATTTGCCAGTAGCCTGCTGTCAGGTCAAATGTGCTCAAAAACTTAGCAGCTGCCAGTCTGTCAATGAGCTCATCTGCCCTAGGTATTGGGTGGGCATCTGTCCTAGTGACAGCATTGAGACCTCTGTAGTCTACGCAAAACCTCATCTCTCTCTTACCATCTTGGGTGTGAGGTTTTGGCACAAGAACTACAGGACTAGCCCAAGGGCTCTCTGAAGGTTCAATGACTCCCAGCTCCAACATCTTTTGTACCTCAACTTTTATGCAGTCCCTGACATGGTCAGGTTGCCTGTAGATTTTACTCTTCACAGGCAGACTGTCACCAGTGTCCACCTAAGGGGTGCACCAGTTTGTCTGACTTGGGGTCAGAGAGAACATATGTCTGTAGGACTGCAGAACTTGCCTGCAGTCCTGTTGCTGATGGACAGTGAGGCTGTCAGAAAAGACCACACCATCAACTGAGCCATCATCAGGGTTCTGAGTCAACAGGTCTGGGAGAGGGTCACTCTCTTCCTCCTGCCCCTCATCTGTAGCCATGAGTAGCCCCATGTCTGCCCTGTCAACATATGCCTTCAATCTGTTGACATGAAGCACCCTGTGGGGGCTTCTGGGAGTCCCAAGGTCCACCAAGTAGGTGACTTCTCCCTTTTTCTCAACAATAGTGTGGGGTCCAGACCATTTGTCTTGGAGTGCTGCTGGGGCCACTGGCTCCAACACCCACACTTTCTGCCCTGGCTGGTAAACAGTCAGCACAGCCTTTTGGTCATGCCAAGCTTTTTGGAGTTCTTGGCTTGCCTCAAGGTTTTTAGAAGCCTTCTTCATATACTCTGCCATCCTGGAGCGGAGACCAAGTACATAATCCACTATGTCAAGTTTGGGTTGTCTGAGAGGTCTCTCCCATCCTTCCTTCACCAAACATAGGCGTCCTCTTACAGGATGCCCAAACAAAAGCTCAAAAGGGCTGTAGCCAACCCCCTTTTGTGGGACCTCTCTGTAAGCAAACAGAAGGCAGGGTAAAAGGATGTCCCATCTTCGCCTAAGCTTGTCTGGTAAACCTTTTATCATTCCCTTTAGGGTCTTGTTGAATCTCTCAACAAGCCCATTGCACTGTGGGTGATAGGGTGTAGTGAACTTGTAGTTCACACCACACTCCTTCCACATTGCAGTCAAGTATCCTGACATGAAGTTGGCACCTCTGTCAGAAATGACCTCCTTTGGAAAGCCCACTCTGGAGAATACTCCAAGCAGGGCCCTTGCCACAACAGGAGCTGTTGTGGTCTTCAGGGGAATAGCTTCTGGGTACCTGGTGGCATGGTCCACTATCACCAGTATGAATCTGTGCCCAGATGCTGTTTGTGGGTCCATTGGTCCTACAATATCTATGCCCACTCTTTCAAAGGGAACCCCCACCACAGGTAGTGGTATGAGGGGGGCCTTTGTGGTGCCACCTGATTTGCCACTGGCTTGGCAGGTGACACAGGAGCGACAACACTCATTGGTATCTTCTGACATATGGGGCCAGTGAAAGTGAGGGACAAGCCTGTCCCAAGTCTTGTTCTGGCCTAAATGTCCTGCAAGGGGAATATCATGGGCCAAGGTAAGAAGGAAGCCTCTGAACTTCAGTGGTATGACCAACCTCCTGGATGCACCAGGCTTGGGGTCTCTAGCCTCTGAGTACAGTAGCCCTTCATCCCAATACACTCTATGGGTACCTTGAGCATTCCCTGCAGCCTCAGCAGCAGCCAGCTGTCTGAGGGGTTCAAGAGAGGGGCAGTCTAATTGAGCCTGCCTCAGATCTGCCCTTGAAGGTCCCCCTGTCCCAAGAAACTCAACCTGATCAGGTTCAAGTTCTTCTAGGACAGTTCCTTCAGGGCTCTCAGAATCATCCTCCTGGGAGGGCTGATCCACCACCTGAGGCAGGGGGGAAGGCACAGCCTTAACCCTACTGCTCTTTCTCTTGGGTTGTGACTGGTCCATAGTTTCAGGATCCAGCACTTGTTCAGTGGTGCACTTTTTGGCCTGTGACCTGGTCACAGCAAGGACATGTGCATCTATCCCCAGCATTTCTGCATGGGTCCTATACTCCACTTCAGACCAAACTGAAGTTTCAAGATCATTGCCCAGTAAACACTCTACAGGAAGGTCTGAACTAACAACAACTTTCTTGAGGCCAGTTACCCCTCCCCAGGAGAAGTTAACAATAGCCACACTATGGGAGGTAGTGGCATTGCTAGCGTTGGTCACTAGGTAATTCTCACCTAGTATGATCTGTCCAGGGTCCACAAAGGCAGGTGTCACCATTGTGACACTAGCCCCAGTGTCCCTGTAGGCCTGAGCCATTCTTTGGTTGATAAAAGGAGTCTGTCTGTACTTGCCCAGGTTACTGGGGCCTATAGTAGAGGACAAAGCAAAGTCCCTATCACAGATCAGAACAGCCTGAGTAGGTATTCTGACTAGGCTAGAATCCTCCTCAGTTCCCAGGGTTAACCCTACTACACCCTTTTGCTGGGAACCACCACTTACAGCTGAACTAGGGGGTACAGTTGCCTTAGGGGCAATGGTGGCTGGGGGCTTATCCTTTTTGGTGCACTCACTAAACCAATGTGAGTTGGACTTACACTAGTTGCACCATGGTTTCTTTTGGCCTTCTTTCTTTTTATCCTTTTTGGGACCACCCTCCCCCTGAGCCTTTTGGGGGCCTGGTGAAGACTTCTGGTCTTTTTGTTTCTGCTCATTACCCTTCTGGTCTGCCTTTTTCTGATCACCGCCCTGGTTCTGGTTGTTCTGCTTAATTCTAGTCCTGACCCATCTATCTGCCTTCTTTCCCAATTCTTGGGGAGAAGTCAGATCAGAATCAATCAGGTGTTGATGCAGTAGCTGGTTTTGACAGTTGTTAAGGATTTGCTCTCTCATGATCAAATTATACAATCCTGTATAGTCCTTAACCTTACTCCCCACTAGCCAGCCTTCCAGAGCCTTAGTGGCACAATCTACAAAGTCAGTCCAGTCCTGAGTCTGTGTCTTCTGGGTATCCCTGAACAACAACCTGTATTGTTCAGTGGTTAGGCCAAACCCATCAATTAGAGCACTCTTCAGGACAGTGTAATTATCTGCATCCTCATCACTAACTGTGAGGAGCTTGTCTCTGCCTTTCTCAGAGAAGGAGAGCCACAAGATAGCTGCCCACTGACTTTGGGGTACCTGCTGTACTTTGCAAGCTCTCTCCAAAGCAGTTATCCATTTGTGGATGTCATCCCCACACTTGTAGGGAGGGACAATCTTGCTCAGGTTTCTATTATCATAGTGCCTGTCTCTATCCTTAGGGATAGTGCTGCCACCAGTGGGTTCTAACCCACTTAACTTTTGTTCTCTAGCCAGAGCAAGCTTTTCTTTGGCAAGGGCAAGTTCTTCCCTCTGAATCCTCAGATTAGCTTCCCTCATTCTGGCTTCATGCTCCCTTCTCTCAGGGGAAGTCATTCCCCTGTGAGAGGAAACATTAGAGATGCTAGAGACATGGGAGTGGACAGATTCCCTTGAAGGGGATCTGTCCCTCCTGTTTCTCTGGTTAAGCCCACTTGGGGGTCTGTATGGGGGGATCCCATGCAAACTCCCATGTAAACTTAGGTTAGCCTGGCTAAGTTTTCCTACTTGGCCCTGGCTGTCTACCTCTCCATCTGAAGCCCCATCTGACTCCTCTGTGGTGGGTAGACCCTTACCTATAGCTATGGTCCCATCCTGGGCAGCTCTTTCAGCATCATAGGCCTCCAGAAGCTCCACTAGCTGTCTAAGGGTAGGGTTGGAACCCTGTTTTAATCTCCTGGAGGTACACAGTCGTCTCATCTCCTGGAAAGTGAATGCATCATACCTAGAGGGAACCTGTCTAGGATTCTCCTCTCCTGAGGGAGCATCAGTGTGATCTCCATCCAGGGGCATGATTCTAGTGAGGGTGTGGTGTGTGCACCTACCTACACTATTTGTATCTACTAAACCTCTCTAGTAGTTGTAGTCAGGGTGTGTTACTCCCTTCAACCTACAACCACTAAGTCCAGTAGGACTTAAGTATTATAATCTATGTTATATGTACCTAAAGAATATCTGTGTGATCTTTCAATTTAGTATCTCAAGATTACAATGGTATTACAACAGCAAGCTCAGATCCCAACCGCTGCTCACCAATGTGAGAAGTTGGCCTGATGTATGATGTCACTAGTTCTAGTGTACACCTTATATCAGTCCAAATACCCTTATGGTGATTGGTTGTAAAGTCAACCTTATAGACCAGCTATCCTAGTGGTAGCATGGACAAGAGCAGTCTTAGGCTAAACTCTGAATGGCATGTGAAGCCAGCTGTGATACCATATATAATCCCTTGAATACCAAATGAAAGGACACCACAACAGATATATATATAAAATAAAGTGTATTTATTCTAGACAAACCCTCAGCACTCTTTATGAGATTAGAGGTAAGTACAACACAGTCTTATTTATGCATACATTAAGTCACACAGGTAAGTAATACAGTTAGGCCCTAGGGGCCACGCAAACCATATACTAAGTAAGTGGTATAAGGACCACTGTCACGGAAATAGGATAGGCCTAGGCCTAGGGAATCGCTGGGGCTACACTATACTACCAAAGGTTAGGAAGTGGGAGGCCCACGGGATTCAGGTGCAGAGTGGAACCACTCACGCGTAATGCGTATAATCGATAGAAATAGTACAGTTTTGAATTAGATAGATTTAGGACACTTCCGGAGTAGCTAGGAAGTCGAGACTGGAAAACTAGACACTAGGATAGTCACTATCCTGATGAGCACCGGAGTACCCAAGTTACCTAGCCCACAGGCTGTGGGTGCATAGGGGTGAAGTTGCGTCGGGTTTCGTCGTCGACTCCTATGGATGCCTGAAGAAAGATGCTGACAGGCAGTCAGTGAAGAGTGTCCGGTGGATCCCAAGGCTGGGATCAGGAAGAAAGGATACCTGCAAGCAGAAGGGACAGAGTCAAGGTCACTAGCCAGTGACCACGTGGAACCAGGAAGGAACCAGGCGATGTCGTGAAGATTGCAGGTGAAGGTGAAGCTTGTCGCTGCAGCCACGAGGACCAGGGAACGTCGAGGACGACCAGGACGAGGAGGCGAGCTGTCCCACGAAGGCTCTTGCTGTCGGCGGCGTCGAAGTTGGACTAGGACTCACCAAGCCTTGGCAAGCGGAACCCACGAAGAACGGAGGACTTGCTTGTGGTGCAGACCAGGAAGGTCTGTGGTGCTTCTTCTTTGCAGAGAAGCGGGAGCCAGTCTGGAGGATCCAAACCAGCGTTGAAGATTTCAGGGTGCGTCGTCACAGAGGCCACTAGCCAGCGGGCAAGCAACCGGACAGACGCGGCAAGCAGGAAAATGCAGAAGGGCCCCACGCAGGACTCGTGGAGTGTGGGGGGCTGATCTTCGGTGCAGATGGTGCTTGGGGTTGGGGCTTCTCAATCCCCGGTGCACAACTTCGAGGGTGCCTCAGAAGCTGCGCTTGAAGATACTAGCTACTTTTCCCAGGTAGCCGGTCCCACGTCTCTCGTCACCTCCACGGATCTCAGCACGGCTGTGGATGTGGATCAGGGTCGGAGAAGTCTGGAAGTCAAGGCTCTGGTCAGGCTCTGCAGTCGGTTCCTCGTAGAACTGGAGCAAAGCAAAGGGTAGTCTCTTGATGGTGCCTGTTTGCACAGGGTAGCCACTCCTTGGCCACAAGGGAGATTCTTCAGTCTTCTTCTTTCGTCGAATGCCGAAGGTCCAGAGTTTCTGTTCAAGTTGCAGGTTCAGGATAATCTAAAGTCTTGAGGCCCAACTCCCACTCTTATACTAATCTGGGGGGCTGGGATACCTGCTAGGTCACGCCTTATGGGTGGGACCTGGGAGGGGGGTGGTTACACCCCCTTCCCTTTGTCCAGTTTCGCGCCAGGACTGGGGCTGGAGTGCCCCAGCACCGGTTTGAACTGGACTAGGCACGGGACACCTTGTGTGCCCCAGGCCTGTCTCATTCTGTTCATCCCTCCCTGCCCCAATACACTAAGGCCTGTCTGGGGTGGTGCTAGCACCTCCCAAGGCAGCAAACCTATTGTCCAAGCCTCCCTTGCCGGGATCACTCCCAGCAGCAGGAGGTCAGACTCGTGTCTGTGGCAGCAGCATCCATTTTGTGATGCTGGGGCTCTGGTTAACTTTAACCGGGTAAGTAGGTTACAACATGTCTTCTCCCTCTAGAAGGGAGGGATAATATCCTCATCCCCAGAAATGGGATGGGGGTATTATTCCAAAGTGTTAGACACCTTACACGACATGTTTTGATAAAGCCAAACCATAGTTACCATAACCGTTGAAGATTATAAGGCACTTTTAAGAGTATATGGTAGGCTATAATCATAGAACAGCTATAAGGACATGGTTCCGAAAGCTGCAGACAGGCTCAGCTCATGCTAGAGCACCATCTCACATGTTACCAAGCACTCTGCCTCCAGGATTGTTAAGGCCTGCCATAGGAGTGACTGATAGGTACACATGTGTCTATATATAAGGTAGGTATAGGAATACTACACCTAAGCAAGGGGTGATTACACGACCTTGCCCCAGCTGAGTGATCAGCCAGTTGTGTCATAATGGAAGGCCAGGCCAGGGGTGGCATAATACATGCTGCAGCCCCTGGTAGGCCTAGGGTACACCTATGCCCTGGGTACCTAGGGTACACTGTACAGGGGCCAATAAGGTGTTCCTATCCAATTGGGTTATGCACCTAAAGTACATAGTATTAATTTAGAGAGAGAACAGCAGGGCTGTGGGTCTGATTAGCAGGCCCACAGCCACATCTAAGTCGAAAACCAGTAAAGCAAAAAGCAAAAAGTGGGGGTGAACATAGAAAGCAGACCCTACTCTCCTACACCGGCGACTTGGGAAAAGTGGCTAGTAACTGACTAGCGCAACTTCTGAGGCTTCCTCGAGGCTGTGCTTGGGGAATTGAGAAGCCCCCATCCCGAGCACCATCTGCAAAGAAGACCAGCTCCCCACACTTCACGTGTTCTGCGTGGGGCCCTTCTGCACCTGAGTTGCTCGACGTGTTGTCCAGTTGCTGGCCCGTTGGCTAGTGACCTCTGCGACGACGAACCTTTGATTTCATCTTGCTGGTCCAGCTCCTCAAGACTGGCACTCGCTCCTCTGTGAAAGAGAAGCACCCCAGACCTTCCTGGTCTGCACCAGAAGCAAGTCCTCCATCCTGCGTGGGTTCCGCTTGCCAAGGCTTGTTGGGTCCTAACTCGACATCGACACCGCCGACAGCAAGAGCCTTCGTGGGACAGCTCGCCTCCTGGTCGTCCTCGACGTCTCCTGGTACCCGTGGCTGCTGCGACAAGCTTCACCTCTTCACCTGCATCTGCACGACATTGCCTAGTTCCTTCCTGGTTCCTTCCCGGCTCCTGGCTGGTGACCTAGACTCTGTCCCTTCTGCTTGCAGGTATCCTTCCTTCTTGATTCCATCCTTGGGATCCACCGGACACTCTTCACTGACTGCCTGTCAGCAACTTTCCTTCAGGCATCCATAGAAGTCAACGACGAAACCCGACGCAAGTTCACACCTATGCACCCGCAGCCCGTGGGCTAGGTAACTTGAGTACTCCGGTGCTCACAAGGGTATTGACTATCCTAGGGTCTAGTTTCCAAGTCTCGAACTCCTAGCTATTCCAGAAGTGTCCTAAAACTGTTAATTTCTAATAACTACTATTTCTATTGACTTTTACGCATTACGCGTGAGTGTTTCCACTCTGTACCTGAATCCCGTGGGCCTCCCACTTCCTAACCTTTGGTAGTATAGTGTAGCCCCAGCGATTCCCTAGGCCTAGGCCTATCCTGTGTTCGTGACAGTGGTTCTTATACCACTTACTTAGTATATGGTTTGCGTGGCCCCTAGGGCCTAACTGTATTACTTACCTGTGTGACTTGATGTATGCTTAAATAAGACTGTGTTGTACTTACCTCGAATCTCATAAAGAGTGCTGAGGGTCTTTTGACTAGAATAAATACCTTCTATTTTTATATATATCTGTTGTGGTGTCCTTTCATTTGGTATTCAAGGGATTACAAATGGTATAACAGCTGGCTTCACATGCCATACAGAGTTTAGCCTAAGACTGCTCTTGTCCATGCTACCACTAGGGTAGCTGGTCTATAAGGTTGACTTTACAACCAATCACCATAAGGGTTGTTTGGACTGATACAAGGTGTACACTAGAATTAGTGACATCATATATCAGGCCAACTTCTCACACCACCCCTGGCTGGCCTTCCATTATGACACAACTGGCTGATCACTCAGCTGGGGCAAGGTCGTGTAATAACCCCTTGCTTAGGTGTAGTATCCCTATACCTACCTTATATATAGACACATGGGTAACCTATCAGTCACTCCTATGGCAGGCCTTAACAATCCTGAAGGCAGAGTGCTTGGTAACATGTGAGATGGGGCTCTAGCATGAGCTGAGCCTGTCTGCAGCTTTCGGAACCATGTCCTTATAGCTGTTCTATGATATCGCCTACCATATACTCTTAAAGTGCCTTATAAATCTCGCGGTTATGGTAACTATGGTTTGGCTGTATCAAAACATGTTGTGCAAGCTGTCTAACACTTTGGAATACTACCCCCACACCATTTCTGGCAAAGAGGATAGCATTCCTCCCTTCTAGAGGGAGAAGACATGTTGAAGACCTACTACCCGGTTGAAGTTAACCAGAGCCCCAGCATCACAAAATGGATGCTGCTGCCACAGACACAAGTCTGACCTCCTGCTGCTGGGAGTCCTTCCAGCGAGGGAGGCTTGGACAATAGGTTTCCTGCCTTGGGAGGTGCTAGCACCACCCTAGACAGGCCTTAGTGTATTGGGGCAGGGAGGGATGAATGAAACGAGACACTGCCTGGGGGCACACAAGGTGTCCCATGCATAGTCCGGTTCAAACCGGTGCTGGGGCACTCCAGCCCCAGTCCTGGCGCGAAACTGGACAAAGGGAAGGGGGTGTAACCACCCCCCTCCCTGGTCCCACCCATAGGAGGGACCTAGCAGGTAACCCAGCCCCCCAGATTAGTATAAGAGTGGGAGCTGAGTCCCTGGGACTTTGGATTATCCTGATAACTGAAACTTGAACAGAAACTCTGGACCTTCGACATTTGACTACGGAAGAAGACTGAAGAATCTCCCTTGTGGCCAAGGAGTGGCCACCCTGTGCAAACAGGCACCATCAAGCGACCTGCCGTTTGCTTTGTCTAAAGTTCTACGAGGAACCGACTGCAGAGAGCGACCAGCGCCTTGACTTCCAGACTTCTCCGACCCTGATCCACATCCACAGCAAAGCTGAGATCCGTGGAGGCGACGAGAGACGTGGGACCGGCTACCTGGGAAAATTGGCTACTTGCTTCCAGCGCAACTTCTGAGGCATCCTCGAAGTTGTGCTCTGGGGATTGAGAAGCCCCAACCCCGAGCACCATCTGCACCGAAGATCAGCCCTCCACACTCTGCGAGTTCTGCGTGGGGCCCTTCTGCATTTTCCTGCTCGACGCGTCTGTCCGATTGCTTGCCCGTTGGCTAGTGACCTCTGCGACGACGAACCCTTGACTTTCCACCACTGGTTTGGCTCCTCCAGACTGGCCTTTGCTTCCCTGTGAAAGAGAAGCACCTCAGGCCTTCCTGGTCTGCAACAGAAGCAAATCCTTCATTCTGCGTGGGTTGTGCTTGCCAAGGCTTGTTGTGTACAAACTCGACATCGACGCCGCCGACAGCAAGAGCCCTCGTGGGACAGCTCGCCTCCTGGTTCTGGTCGTCCTCGACGCCTCCTGGTACCCGTGGCTGCTGCGACAAGCTTCACCTCTTCACCTGCATCTTCACGACATCGCCTGGTTCCTTCCTGGTTCCTTCCCGGCTCCTGGCTGGTGACCTAGACTCTGTCCCCTCTGCTTGCAGGTATCCTCCTTCTTGATTCCATCCTTGGAATCCACCGGACAATCTTCACTGACTGCCTGTCAGCATCTTTTCTTCAGGCATCCATAGGAGTCGACGACGAAACCCGACGCAAGTTCACATCTATGCACCTGCAGCCCGTGGGCTAGGTAACTTGAGTACTCCAGTGCTCACAAGGGTATTGACTATCCAAGTGTCTAGTTTCCAAGTCTCTAACTCCTAGTTCCTTCCGAAGTGTCCTAAAACTCTTAAATTCTAAACATTACTATCTCTATCGACTTTAACGCATTACGCGTAAGTGTTTCCACTCTGCACCTGAATCCCGTGGGCCTCCCACTGCCTAGCAACTGATAGGATAGTGTAGCCCCAGCGATTCCCTAGGCCTAGACCTAACCTGTGGTCGTGACAGTGGTTCTTATACCACTTACTTAGTATATGGTTTGCGTGGCCCCTAGGGCCTAACTGTAATACTCCTGTGTGACTTATGTATGCTTAAATAAGTCTGTGTTGTACTTACCTCGAATCTCATAAAGAGTGCTGAGGGTATTTTGACTAGAATAAATACATTCTATTTTTATAATATATATGTTGTGGTGTCCTTTCATTTGGTATTCAAGGGATGGCAAATGGTATAACAGCTGGCTTCACATGCCATACAGAGTTTAGTCTAAGATTGCTCTTGTCCATGCTACCACTAGGATAGCTGGTCTATAAGGTTGACTTTACAACCAATCACCATAAGGGTTGTTTGGACTGATACAAGGTGTACACTAGAACTAGTGACATCATATATCAGGCCAACTTCTCACAGCGGGTTGACAATCTTCTCTGTCACTTTTGCCAGGAACGGAAGCAGGGAGATGGGCCGGAAGTTCTTGGGGTCCGCCTTGGGTTTTTTCAGCAGGGCGTTGATCTCGGCGTGCTTCCAGCTTTCCGGGAAGGAAGCTGACTCGAAGGAGATGTTGATTGTTTTCCGGAGGTGGGGTGCGATGGTTGTGCTGGCAATGTTGAAAATGTGGTGAGGGCACGGGTCGGAAGGGGATCTGGAGTGGATGGAGTTCATGGTTTTGATGGTGTCTTCGTCGCTGACTCTGGACCAGGTGGTCAGGCGACTGGTGTGGGTGGAGGTCGTGGGGATGGTGGTCTTGGTGGTGGGTGCGGGGTGTCGCAGTTGAAGCTGTCGTGGATGTCGGTGATCTTGCGGTGAAAGAAGGTGGCCAGGGAGTCGCACGATTCTTGTGATGGTGGGATGTCGTTGGTGTTGGAGCTGGGGTTGGAGAGTTCTTTCACGATGCTGAAGAGCTCTTTGGTGTTGTGTGCGTTGTTGTCTAGGCGGTCCTTGAAGGCGGTCCTCTTGGCGGTCCAGATGAGTTGGTGGTGTCTGCGGGTGGCGTTCTTGTGGGCTGTGAGGCTGTCTGGGGATCGGTTGCGGAGCCATTTCTTCTCAAGCTTTCGACAGGTGTGCTTGGAGGTCCAGAGGTCCTCAGTGAACCATGCGGCTTTCTTGTTGGTGTGGTTGGTTGTGGAGATCTTGAGAGGGGCGAGGGTGTTGGCGCAGTCGCTGATCCACTGTTTGAGGTTGGTAGCGGCGGAGTCGGGGTCGCTGGGGTCGGTGGGTGGTCTCAGGGCGAGTTGATCTTTGGTGACCTTGCCCCAGCAGCGGCGTGGCAGCTGTTGGGTGCAGTGGTGTGTGGTGGGTTTCCTGAAGGTGAAGTGGACGCATCTGTCCAGTGGGGTACGGTGGTGTGGTTGAAGGAGACTTGGGGGCTCACGGAGAAGATGGGGTCCAGTGTGTGTCCAGCGGCATGGGTGGGTGTAGTCACAAGCTGTTTGAGTCCGAAGTTGGCGAGGTTGTCGATCAGGGCGGTGGAGTTGGCGTCGTTGTTGTTCTCGAGGTGGAAGTTCAGGTCCCCGTGGAGGATGTAGTCCGTGGAGGTGAGGGCGTGGGTGCTGACGAGGTCGGCGATGGTGTCGCTGAACTGTGGTCTTGGTCTGGGTGGTCTGTAGACGAGTGTTCCTCTGAGGGTCGTGTTGGGGTTGGTGTGGATCTGGAAGTGCAAGTGCTCGGCCGTGGTGAGGGTTCCGTCGGTGCTGGTCGAGACTCTGAGGGTGTCTTTGTGGACGATGGCGATTCCCCCTCCAACTCCGTTGGTGCGGTCTCTGCGGGAGATCTTGTAGCCCTGTGGGATGGCAATGGCGATGTCTGGCGCTGAGGTGGTGTTCAACCAGGTCTCCGTCAGGAAGGCGACGTCGGGGCGATGGAATCTAGGAGGTCCAAGAGTTCGATGGCGTGCTTGCGAGCGGAGCGGGTGTTGAGGAGGATGCAGCGGAGGTGGTTGGGTTCTCGGTTTGGTGGTTTGGTGAGCTGGATGCTGGTGAATCTGCAGTCCCGGCAGGTGAAAGGCCCTTGGGTATGCTTCGGGATGGCCTGGTAGCAGGGGTGGTATCATCCGTGGTTGAGTGTGTGGTGGGTGCTGGAGTCGTAGTGCAGTCTGGCGTTGCGGGGGGTGTGGGGGACAGGGGTTCGGGCACTGGGCGCGGTCGGGCGGAGACGGGCTTGCCTTTGGCGCACGCCGACCTTCATAAGAGGCGTAGTGGGAGGGAGGAGCAGGTGGGAGGCGGGAGCGGGGCGGCCAATGGGCGAGGGCACGGGACACAGAAGGCAAAAGGGGGCAGGGCCGCAGGGGAGCAGTGGCGGGAAGCGGGGGGGGCACAGAGGGCACAAAGGAGCGCAAAGGAATGCCTGAGAACGGAAAAACAAGATACAAAAATAAAATGCCAAGGTGGAAGAAAACACAAAATTAGCGGTACAGTGCAGAACGCAAAATGCACACAGTCACCAGGGGCGAGCTCCCGGCAGCAGCAGCTGTGGGGCAGAGTCACGGGCACCCAGGAGGAGCCGTGCGGCGTGTGAAGCGACCTGAGGACAGGTCACAGTCACTGCCGCGCGTCGACCTCCATAAGAGGCGAAGTGGGAGGGAGGAGCAGCTGGGAGGCGGGAGCGGGGCGGCCAATGGGCGAGGGCACGGGACACAGAAGGCAAAAGGGGGCGGGGCCGCAGGAGAGCGGGGGGGGGCACAGAGGGCACAAAGGAGCGCAAAGGAACGCCTGAGAACGGAAAAAACAAGATACAAAAATAAAATGCCAAGGTGGAAGAAAACACAAAATTAGCGGTACAGTGCAGAACGCAAAATGCACACAGTCACCAGGGGCGAGCTCCCAGCAGCGGCAGCAGTGGGGCAGAGTCACGGGCACCCAGGAGGAGCCATGCGGCGTGTGGAGCGACCTAAGGACAATTGCAGTGGTGGATCACGATTTGCGATTGGGTCGGTGGCAGATCTCTCTCCCTTCCCCAACCGGAGCACACAGTGGTGATGGATGTGTCCCTTCTGGGATGGAGAGGCCACTTGGGAGAGGCGGAGATCAGAGGACTCTGGTCTCCGGCGGAGTCCTGGTTCCATATCAACCTTTTGGAGCTTCGGGCGATCCGGCTTGCATTGAAAGCATTCCTTCCCTCTGTCCGGGGAAGTGTGGTGCAGGTGTTCACGGACAACACCACCGCCATGTGGTATTGCAACAGGGCGGGGTGGGGTCCTGGACCCTATGTCAGGAGCCTCTGCGCCTCTGGACATGACTGGAACATCCAGGCATTACCTTGGTGGTTCAACACCTGGCAGGTTCTCTGAACCCCAGGGCGGACGAACTCAGCCACCAGTGCTTGATGGATCACGAATGGCGTCTGCATTCGGACATGGCGCAAGCTCTTTCTGCAGTGGGGAGAGCCTTGGTTAGATCTATTCACAACCAAAGAGAACGCGCAATGTCTTCAGTTCTGTGCGTTGGAATTTCCAAGGCGGCCCTCACTCGGCGACGCATTCGTCGCGAGTGGTGTTGCGGTCTGTTGTACGCCTTTCCGCCTATACCACTTTTGCCCAGAGTGCTGGAGAAGATTTGGCGCGACTGGGCCCAAGTCATCCTTGTGGCTCTGGATTGGGCACGAAGATACTGGTATTCCGAGCTACTCAGTATGGCGATCGATCCCCCGATCTGTCTGTCTCTTCTGGAGGATCTTCTGTCGCAGCAGCAGAGGACGGTCCACACCCGAACCTGTCCAGCCTTCATCTCCACGCGTGGAGATTGAGCGGCGGCAGTTGGTGGCTTTCGATCATCCTCCCGAAGTCTGTGATGTCATTCTGGCAGCCAGGCGTCACTCCACTAAAATGGTATACGCCTGCAGGTGGAATAAGTTTGTAGCATGGTGCACAGCAAAGGCTGTGGATCCCCTTTCTGCCCCTCTTTCCGAAGTCCTTCTGTTCCTTTTTTCTTTGGCCCAGCAGGGCTCTGCTCTGGGCACTATCAAAGATTATCTTTCGGCCATCTCTGCCTTTTTGAGGCTTCCAGATCAGCCTTCTCTCTTTAAGTCCCTGGTTGTTAACCGTTTCCTCAAAGGCATTACGCACAAGTTTCCTCCTGTGCCGTTCATCATGCCTCAATGGGACTAGAATCTCGTTTTGACCTATCTGATGTGCGCTCCTTTCGAGCCCCTTCATACCTGTCCTTTGCAACTTCTTACTCTAAAGACGGCTTTCCTGGTCGCTATCACCTCTGCCAGAAGAGTGAGAGAGCTCCAGGCTCCTTCTTCCAAACCTCCTTTCCTTTCTGTTCATCCGGACAAGGTGGTGTTAAAGACGCGTCCTTCTTTTTTTGCCAAAGGTGGTCACGCCCTTCCACATCGGGCAGACCATCACTTTGCCTACCTTCTTTCCGCGTCCTTCAAGGGAGGAAGAGAGGCTCCACCGTCTGGACCCAAAACGTGCGCTTGCATTCTATCTTAAGCGTACACAGCAGTTCCGGGTGGATGACCAGCTCTTTGTTGGCTACGTGGGCGCCAAAAAAGGTCGGGCTGTGCACAAATGGACCATCTCTTGGTGGTTCGTTCTGTGCATCAAAGCATGTTACTCCTTGGCTAAGAAGGAGCCTCCTGTGGGGCTTCATGCCCATTCTACCAGGGCAACTGCAGCCACTACTGCCTTGGGACGTGGCGTCCCCTTGCAGGACATTTGTCAGGCAGCTACGTGGGCCTCGCTGCACACGTTTACCAATTATTACTGCCTTGACCATCAGGTCCGGAGAGACGGCTTCTTTGGCCGTTCTGTTCTCCGTGACTTTTTGATGTAATCTATTCGCAGACCCTCTACCGGGGTTGGTATTGCTGGGGTATCTATTCTAAGGTAAGGAATCTATCACTAAAGTGTCTCTTTCAGATGCACAAGTTACTACTTTTGTAACAATATATCTGTAAGAGACATTAGTTAGTGATAGGTTCCTTACCGCCCCACCCATCCTCCCCATTCTGCGAACTGATTCTAGGGTTAAGGTCATCCCCCTTTCAGGGCCCTAGTTTCATGGCACCAGTGGTCAGTTTCTTGCATGGCTCTGTGTTCCTGGCCCAGAAAGTCGTGTACAGAACTGACATCAGCACGCATGGGTGGCGCCTAAGTAGTCTCCGTGATGTCATTTTGGCGCTTACGACGCCAGTGACTGACGCGGAGCCTCACGACGCACCCTACTGACGCTCAGGGGTACTGCTACATTAAAAAAAAACTTTCCGGATCCAGTCTGACGCCTGGGGATATTCCAAGGTTCGGAATCTATCACTAACTAAGGTCTCTTACAGATGTATCGTTACACAAGTAGTAACTTGTGCTTCTCCACCCGAACCTGTCAACTCTGCGGCTCCATGCTTGGAGATTGAGCAGAGGCAGTTGATAGCTTTTGACCTTCCTCCTGAAGTCTGTAACGTTTTTATGGCGGCAAGGCGTCCCTCCACTAAAACGGTGTACACTTGCTGTTGGCAGAAATTTTTATTATACTCTACAGCAGTGGCGGATGGTGACATTTGAAAGTGGTGAGCCGTAAACTTTCTGTCGGAGTGCACCGTGGCGAGCGAGCGCAGCGAGCGAGCTTGACCACCTTAGAGGGAGTTCGGGGGGGTTTTTCCCCCCGAGAAAATTTTGAAAAAAAGTGGGTAAAGGGTGCATTTTCAAGCAAATTTGAGAAGCACAGAGACTAGAGCTGCAAACACACATAGAGCCCACCTCGGATTCCGACGCGCTGAGGAGTGACAGGCTGCCTGCTAGTGACGGAAGAGCTTGTGACGGCGCGGCCAAGACCTTTTTTTGCAAGTCCAGGACACTTCAGGTCGGCCGGACTGGGCTGGCATAAAGTATATACAAAGTTATACATTGACTGAACATTAATGTGTGGTTAATGGAATTTTCAAAAGAGATTCTTTTTACAAAGCGTGTGGGGGGCATTGGTGGTATGGGTAAGCATTACAATGGTGAAAATATAGTTATACATTCTTGAAATCCCATGGTCGTAAATGAAATATTGGGGTTTGCAAGAGCCGGAATGGTTAAAACTAGCCCTGTGAAATTTTAGCCACTATATAAATGTATAAATGGACCACCTCCACGAAATTGACAGACAACTTTCTGATCAAACCACCTATATCAAACCAAACAGCAATCCCATGAAAGAAACCACAACAACCACAGAAAACAAATTGAAACACTGGTGAGACCAGGGTCTCCCATCAGATTCAGAACACAAACATTTGTTCAATAGTACACCAACCAATCCCCGCATATATGCATTGCCAAAAATGCACAAAGGAGGGGATTTCCCCCAAGGAAGACCCATCACATCGGGCATTGGATCTCCAACAGAAAAAACATCTGAATATACTGACATATATCTCCAACCCTTAGTAATCAACTTACCATCTTATATAAAGGATCCCCGAGATATTTTGAGTAAAAGCACAGATAGGGTGGAAGGACATCAATTGGTTTCCCTGGACGTGTGCTCACTATATACCAGCATACCAGTAGAACACGGCATAAAAGCTGCACAACATTCTTGGACAGTCGTCCAATTAATATGTATGACCACACGATCATGACACCAGATTAGATTAGTCTTGGACAACAGCATCTCCACCCACAATGGGGAATGGTCTCGTCAAGCAATGGGGGCCAAATTTTCCCCCCATTTTGCGAATGTCTACATGGGTCTCTTCGAACATATACATACCCGGAGGAAATGCCCAGGTCATCCACTAGACAACATCCTTCATTGGGGACGGCTCACTGACGACACCCTGCTATTTTGGGCTGGGACCAACGATGCCCTCGAGGAACTCTCCACCCACATCAATAGCAATCAATACAGCCTGTCCCCGACCAAAGATCAAAGTATGAAACAGATACACCTCCTGGATCTATCCATCATATTGGACGGCAATCGTTTCAAAACTGTACCCTATAGAAAAATCACTGCGTGCAATGCAACATCACACGCAAGCAGTGCACATCCCCCACCACAAATCAATGCAACTCCATATGGAGAAATGCCGCGAACCAAACGCAACTGCAGCGATGACACCACATTGGACAAAGAGTTGGAAACTGTTGAAAATCGACTTCAAGCTAGAGGATATTCAAGATCCACAATCAAACAAGCTAGAATAAAGGCGAACAAGGTCAGAAGAATTGATCTCCTGACCAACAACAACAAGAAAAAGATACGCAACATTAAAAGAAATAAACTCGCATTCATTACTCCATCAGCACGGTGGTCCATAAGATTCTCAGAAAACATTGGCATCTACTGACCCACGACACCACACTACAAGGTACAATTGGATCCAAACCCACGATGGTACATATAGTTACTATATTTAGCCGCGGGGAGGGGGGGGGGGGATCGCGCACGGGGGGAATGTAATATTTTTTTTAAAACTTACCTCACAGCCGGTCCACGGGTCCACGCCACCTCTCAGACCTCTGCTCTCCTGGGCGCCTCCACGAACGGCACTGGAGGGGCCTACCAACCCCTCTCAGCCAATCCTGGCGCTGCCAGCAGCGCCAGGATTGGCCGACGGCACAGCTTACGCTACGCCCGCCGCCTGCCCATTAGGAGACCGAGGGGCTCCTAATGGGCATGCGCAAGCCAGTGCAAACACAAGTGCGCATGACTGGGCACGGGTGAAAATCCGCTCACCTTCCCCACTCATGCGCACTTGTGCTGCTGCCTGTTGCCCCATGTCTGACACAATCATGTCAGTCAACATGACGCCGGACCGCCCACCCCCTTCAGACTCTGAAGGGGGTGGGCGGTCCAACGTCATGCTGACTGACATGATTGTCAGTTGGTTCTCCCTCGGCTGCTCGGCATCTTTAAACTTAAGTAAACTGATTCAGTTTACTTAAGTTTATAAACGCCGAGGGAGCTACGGGCGGGGGGGGCTACGCCCCAACGCCCCCAATGGACGAACCGCCACTGCTCTACAGAAAGGTCCATTGACCCTCTTTCTGATTTTCTTTAACCCCTGCCCAGCAGGGCTCTGTCAGGGGAACTCTCAAGGGTTATCTTTCTGCTCTGTCTGCTTTTTTGCGACTGCCAGACTAGCCCTCTCTCTTTAATTATCCTATTGTAAATAGATTTCTAAAAGGGCTGGCTCACTTGTTTCCACCCACGCCCTTTGTTATGCCACAGTGGGACCTTAATTTGATCCTTACCTATCTACTGTGTGCTCCCTTTGAGCCTTTGCACACTGTCCCCTCCAGCTGTTGATCATCAAAACAGCCTTCCTGGTGGCGATCACATCTGCCCGAAGTGTGAGTGAGTTTCAGACGTAATCTTGCTCGCCTCCTTATTTTATGTCCTTTCTGGACAAGGTGGTACTACGCACCCGAGCATCCTTTTGTTGTGACTCCTCTCCATCTGGGTCAGTCCATCACTTTGCCCACCTTCTTTGCTCCCCCGCATCTCCCTAAGGAAGAGGAGCATGTCCACCGACTGGACCCAAAAGGAGTTTTGTCGTTTTACCTTGACCGCACAAAAGAGTTCTGGGTGGATGACCAACTCTTTGTGGGATACGTGGGAGCAAAAAAGTGAAGGGCAGTGCAGAAAAAGACAATTTCTCGCTTGGTCGTTCTCTTTCATCAAGATCTGTTATACCTTGGCAAAGAAGCAGCCCCCTGAGAGATTATGGGCCTATTCCACCAGGGGAAAGGCTGCAACTACGGCCTTGGCTCGGGTGTCCCAGTCCAATACATCTGTCCAGCAGCAACGTGGGCTTCTTTGCACATGTTCACAGCATAAAATTACTGGTTTGATGGTCACATGCGCTGGGACGGACATTTTGCCCGTTCAGTCCTGCAAGACTTCTTAGTTTAGGATGTGAGTCCGCAACCCACCGAAGGGATGGTATGGCTTGGGTATCTGATTCAAAGATAAGGAATCTGCAGATAGAAGTCTATCAGATTTAACAAGTTCTCTTGTAGGGGATTTCCGTGATAGTCATAATCATGTGAATAGTCCCGTCCATGTGCGTGGACACCGGAGCACCTCATTAGATATATCTTCTTAAGTTGTCATCTTCTGCCTTTCTTCAGGAAGGCCTGTATGGACACTTAAGAGATAAAAAGACAATAATGCAGCCTAAGAAACTAGGCTACACTGGCCATTACTTTATCTTGAAGTGAAAAAGATGGCCAGTCTAAATTTAAGTTTAGTAATTTACTGAGTTTTACACATAGAAAACTTTCCGTCACAAAACTCCTTTTTCATGATAGAGATGAAAGGAATGGATAGAGAAGCACGCATAGGCTGCCATTATGTGTCTGTAAATGGGTACCGCACCTTTAAGAGTTTCCAGAGACCCCCGGTATCCCATGAGGCACAGCCAGAGGCATTTACTTTCGGTTCTTTTTGAAGGCGTAAATAAGCAGAGCCTGCTGAGTCTTGGGGACATCTTTATCTGCCACCGGGGAGGAGGGCGGGTTGCTTATGACTATCACGGAAATACCCCTACAAGAGAACTGGAGTTACAGGTAAGAAACTTCTCTTGTAGGGGATTTCGGTGTATAGTCATAATCATGTGATTAGAATAGCAAGCCCATCCCCAAAACAACTCACCAGCGGTGGCAGAACAGAGGACAACCGCAATTTTGTGCAAATAGATTTCGAAGTGAAGCCTGTCCAACCTGAGCATCGGCCCTAGCATCAGTATCAAGGCAGTAGTGCTTAGTAAATGTGTGGACTGACTACCAAGTGGCAGCCTTACAGATTTCTGAAATAGGTACATTACAAAGTAAAGCCGCAGTAGCTGCTTCACCTCTGGTAGAGTGAGCCCTAGGCTTACTAATCAAAGGTTTGTTTGCTTTTTGATAACACAGATGAATACATGAAACAATCCACCTCGAAATGGGTTGTTTAGAGGTAGCTAGACCAGTTTGAACTGAGCCATAGTTTACAAATAGCTGGTCTGTTCTACGGATATCCTTAGTCTTGTCTAAATAGAATTTCAAGACTCTCTATACGTCAAGAGAATGCAATGACCTCTCCGCAGGAGAAGATGGATTTTGAAAAAATGTAGGTAATGTAATAATCTGGTTTACATGAAACTCCGACACAACTTTAGGAAGGAACTTAGGTTGCGTCCTCATAACTACCTTAGAGGAATGAAAGACTGTATAAGGTTCTTTACAACATAAAGCCTGAAGTTCGCTAACCCTGCGGACAGACATAATGGCCACAAGGAAAGCCGTCTTCCAGGACAGATGCTGAAGAGAAACCTTATGAATGGGTTCCTTCATTAGTCGTGAAAGGACTACATTCAACTCCCAGGGAGGCGAAGGACGCCTGATGGGAGGAAACTCTTTCTTCAATCCTTCAAGAAAATCTCTGATGACTTTAAAAAAGGAAATTTGTGAAGGACATTTCCTATACGCAGTCAAAGCTGCCAAATTAACTTTAATCGAATGGCATTGAAGGCCAGATCGCACCAAGTGTAACAAGTAAGGAAGGATGACATCTTTCTTACAGAAGGTAGGATCGAAGTCCTTAGAAGCACACCAGATGCAAAATCTTTTCCATTTATACGCATAGGATGTGCGTGTAGATGGTCTCTTACAGACACATAATGTCAGCCTATGGGGGCTTCTCTATCCATTCCTTTCACCTCTATCATGAAAAAGGAGTTTTGTGAAGGAGAGTTTTCTATGTGTAAAATTCAGTAAATTACTAAACTTAAAGTTAAACTGGCCATCTTTTTCACTTCAAGATGAAGTAATGGCCAGTGTAGCCTAGTTTCTTAGGCTGCATTATTGTCTTTTTATCTCTTAAGTGTCCATACAGGCCTTCCTGAAGAAAGGCAGAAGATGACAACTTAAGAAGATATATCTAATGAAGTGCTCCGTGGTCCACGCACATGGGCGGGACTATTCACATGATTATGACTATCACGGAAATACCCCTACAAGAGAACTGGAGTTGCAGGTAAGAAACTATTCCTTACTTACCTTCGGTAACGCATTATTTGGTAGAGACTCTATTTAGCTGCAGATTCCTTACAGCCCCACCCATGCCTCCCCGCTTTGCGGACTGATATTGTAGGGCTAGGGTTGTTCCCCTTTTCAGGTCCCTAGATTTTGCAAACAACTACATCAGTTACTTCGTGGCTCTGCGCTTCTGGCGTGGAAAAAACGTCCGCGTGCCTGGGTGATGCCGATATAGTCACCTCAACGTCATAACCAACGCTAACAACAGAGACTATGTCACGCAGAACCGATTGGAGCCACAGATGTTGCGTGCAAGGGGTATTGCTCAGCAAAAGTTACCGGATCCAGCCTGATGCCTGGGAAATTCAAAGGTAAGGAATCTGCAGATAGATAGTGTCTACCAGATAATGCATTACCGAAGGTAAGTAACTTGTTCGTCAATCCCCTTCTTCACCTGTGGAGTCTGGAAAAGAGTCTACCCTGTACCTCCCCACATTACCTGGAGCCGGGGCGACTTTGACCCAGATCAGGGCATATTACTGTTCCCTGTATAAGGTTTTTGGGTCTACACCTCCCCCCCTGGAGCACCCTCTGGCCCCAAAGAGGAACAGGAGGATGAGATTGTGACGACGCGCACAGGTTCACCCTCTGCGTCAGTCCGGCCATCGAATGCCATAGATCTACGCCGGTTAACAATCCCCCGAAGTTACCAACTTCGGCACCTGGCTCTGAACATTCGACGCTGATAGTGCACAGCCCTCCAAGGCTACCATTTTAGGGGCCTGCGCCCGATTGACCGATAACTGCTCCGCTTGATGCCGCACCACTTTCCTTCTCCGATACCAATGACTGTGCCGCTCGACAGAATATGACGCAGATGGAGCCAGCTGGTTCAGGCATGGATACTGGACTCTTTGTGGACCCCGCCTAATATTCCTTCTCAGCCATGTGAATATGGAGGTCTTGGAGAGGTTATACATGCTCCCCATTCTGGATACCAGTTGGGTTTTTGAGTTGGGTGATGCAAGTGGTTTGGAGTTTTTCCAGCCTCGGGCCTTCTGTTCCCCCTCCCTTCCCAGATTGCCTTCAGAGGCGAGCTCCTCGTTAGCAGAGATGCTCAAACATGTCAGTCAAGTTTTAGAGATGCCACGTCCTTCTGTGGCTGTAACCATGGACCCCTTAATCGACTTTCTTCACCATAGTCAATCTGGAGAAGAGTCAGTGCTTCTTTATAGGAAAGCTCTATTTGACATCTTGTTGGAGGCCTGGGCTAAACCATTGCTGGTCCCCCTGTAGAACGTTCTGTTTCTCATAGACATTGTCCAATCCCTGAAGACCCGGCTTGTCTCATAAAGCATCCTACTCATCATAGCCTTGTAGCACAAGCCGCTTTGGATGCTCAAAATATTGATTCTGTTCTGCCTACCCTTCCAGACAGGGAGGCTAAAAGACTGGACACTGGTGGCAGACACCTTTTCGCTTCCACCATTTCGGCTATAAGGTTCAATAATACTTCTTGTGTCCATGCCTGTTTCACCAATGCATTGTGGGATTCTTTGGCAAGTCTACTACCATCCCTTCCAGAGGAGGTCCAAGATGCTCTTACTTCCTTACTCCACAGTGGTCAACAGGCAGCAAAACGTATGATTCGTTGTGGTATGGATACCACTGATTCTGTTCCTATGGCCTCTTCTGTGGCGCTTCGTCAGCGCACTTGGTTGATTGTGCACTTCTGGGTTCTCAGATGCAGTTCAACAAACATTGTTAGACATGCCGTTTGATGGCACTCATTTATTCAGGGCACAGGCTGATTTATCGCTGCAGCGTTTCTGCAACAACTGAGGTGGTACACAAGCGTAGTTCTGTTTTTTCTTCCTTCTGCCTTTCTTTTCCCACTGTTCAGTTGCACAAGGGGTGGGAAATTGGTCTTTATTTCGTATACAATATGACCATTTTATGGCAGTATCTATTATGTTTATTCCACTTATTGGTGCTAACCGAATGTGGTGTTCCCCATTTCTGCAAGTATTCTTATTCTTTAAACTCTGTCAAGAACATGTTGTTTCTATCTGATAGAGACGTCTAGCCACAGATTCCTTAACTTAGAATATCCCCAGGCGTCAGACTTGATCCGGAGCAGCACCTCTGCGCCCGGATCCGCCCTGATGTCGTCCACGGACATGACGTCAGCGGAGCCATATATGCCCCTCCCGGTGCGCTGACATCAGTTTTCTTCTTTTCCGCGTCTGAGTACAGTTCCTGGAAAAAAGCAGTTCCTTGGCCTGGTTTTTAGGCCTTCTCGACACCCTCTGGTGTCGTGGGAAGAGTGTGCAATGCCTTCCGGCTTTAAGGTTTGTGAAGCCTGTGCGCGTTAGATGTCTGGCACTGACCCGCACCTCATCTGTATGTGGTGCCTCGGCGTGCACCACGACTTTAAGGATTGTGACGCCTGTCAGAGGATGAAGCCGAAGTCCTTGAGGGAGCGTCGCATGAAATTGCTGGCCGCTCGGATGTCCGGTCGGGCTCCCTCCCGTCGCCACTCTACCTCTCGGGATCGGGCTCGTTCCCAAGGTCGCTCCCGCGATCACCATACGACAACAGGTAAGCGTAAGCACAGGCGTCGCTTACGGAGATCCTCCTCCCATGTCCGTGCTGTTGCCACTGTGCCGGGTAAGGGCGCACGGCAGCCTTATCCTCAGTATCCACCTTTTCCGGGTGTTGGGGCAACGCATGCCCAAATGGAGGCTTATTCTAAGGCACTACAGGCTTGTTTGAGTCGCCCCCTCTCCCTGGTGCACCTTCGGGTCCCCCGGAGGTAGCAGGCACTCGTGCCGGGTCTTCGTCTGTGGACCTTTCCCTGGCACCGGCTGTGTGCGGCGACTCCGAATCTGGAGCTGACACAACGCCACCGGGCCATACCCAGAGCACAGCCCTCCCCGTTTGTCAGCGTATAGCCCTGTGCCGCTCCCTGCGCCGACGTCGGAGGCGGCGACACCGGCGTCGACGCTGGGAACAACCCCAGGGTCGACGCTGGTCCCTGCGCCCTGTGCTTCCTCCAGGCAGGTTGCACTAGGATCGACGTCGGTCGGCGTCCCACTCACATCCTCTGTGGAGCTCGTCAACGTCCAGGCGGCTCCGGTGCGGCGTCGATCGACGTCAGTACCGACGTCGATTCCGCTTCCCTTGATGGTTGCTCCCCCCGACTCCTCGGGTGGCGATAGGTCTCCAACGCGGTGTCCGTCGGCACCGGTATTACTATTTACACCTCCTCATTTGGAACCTGATGCTTCCCTGGACTCCCCAGATCAGGGAACCAGGGTGCAAGTGCCCTGTGTTGCCTGGCCTTCGGGTCAGTCTCCGGCTCCTCCCCTCCAAATGTGTAGTGGCAGGATTAGCCTTCAACCGTCTCCTACTGACGGTTTGTATTCCCCTACACGAATGGCAACTGAATCTAGTGCTGCCTTCGTGCGCGCTATTCAGGGGGCAGCTGCGGTACTTGGCTTTCAGCCTCCTGTGGTGTCTCTACTTTCTGATCCTTTATTGGATCTGCTCCATTTGGAGACTATTGAAGTAGGACCTTTGCTGCCCTTCAGGGACTCTCTACATGACATGCTGCGTGGCACATGGTCAAGACCCTCTTCTGATGACCCAGTTGATTGGGCTATTGTTCGTAGGCACCACCCTGCTCTAGGTGATCCTCTTTGTCTGTCTCTTCACCTAGCAGCTCAGGGCCTAGCTGTTCAGGCGGCTTTTGATTTACAGTCTTCACCCTCTTTGCCATTGTTACCTCCCACCAGGGAGTCTAGGTGGCTGGATGATTGTGGTCGCCGGGTTTTCGCCTCTGCCAGCACAAGCGTCCAGGCTATAAATACAGCCTGTGTGTTTGCCCACGCATACTCCGCTCTTTGGGACTCAGTTGCGAACCTTCTCCCTTCTGTTTCAGAAGGGCCACGGGCAGAATTACTTCGTCTTCTGCTGCATGGCAGGAGCATGGCACAATTCTCCCTTTGGTCTTCCCTTGATGCAACTGACTCGATGGGACGGGTCCTTGCTCACGCTGTGGCTTTATGCCGCGATGCTTGGCTGCATGACAGTTGCTTCCTTGATCATATTCGGGATGCCCTCAGAGATCTGTCGTTCAATGGGGTGGATCATTTTTACCGCCACTTGGATTCGGCAGTCTACCGTCTCTTGTCCGGGCTTCAGTAAATCTTGGTGTCCTTTTACGGCACCCAACCTAATGTACTGATTAGTTTTAGTGCCGGTTACTATTCCTGGCCGGTTAGCACGTTCTATGTTCGTTCAGTACAGCCGTTTGGCTGCTTCTCTTGTTTTTCAGTCCTCTGATTGTGTGCTGAGCCCAAGAGGACTGCCCTACCGGGGATTAGCCTTACCCTATGTGGGGTTTTTGCTGGCATTAGGTTCTCCCTTTGCCTTGGTACGCTCCTATGGAGTCTCCCCATGGACATCCTGGTGGGTGCCACTTGTTTATTCCTACAGTGATCCTTGGACCGCATTGTTGGTCCGTCTGTGGTGCATCGGAACCTGGAATAGGTTCCATACCGTGTGGTGTCTATCTCACGCGCCTGGCGGGACACCTTGTTGTTGCAGTTTTTTCACAACTGACACCCTATTTGCCACTGTGCGGCTTACTTATTGGTGCAACTTGGACGACCAACTCCTTCTGGGTTTGTCCTCCAAGGTAGTGGATTAGCAGATGTTCTCTGCTGTGCATAGTCATGGCCTCCTTCTGGCCACTTATTCTGCAGCGGTTTCCATACTTCCTGCTGTTTCCGTACGGGAGGTTCCACGCTTTTGCTTGGGTTCATGCTGTGCACTCTCAAAGGGGCGTGTTTCCTTGGAATAGTCGCTTCTTAGGGTCAGGGACCTTTACATTTATCCTCACCTTTTACACTGTTTTTCCCCCCTACTATGTCTTGCAGAGGGCGGTTGTTCCTCTCAGGCACAGGGCATAGGTTACTTACAGCTTTGGACATTGTCCTACTCAGTTTCCACATGAGTAGGAGTAATTTCAGCATAATCTAGACTCTTGTGGGGTCACGTTTTCATAGTTTTAATGTTTTTCCTCCCGCGCTATATCTGCTCTGTGTTCTTACCAGAAGGATCCGTGCAGTGGCCCGGTTTGCTGGTTCCGCCAGCACTTATGTTGTGCCCGGCTTGTTTGGTGCGTCTTTTTGGGGCCGTTGCCTTCTTGCTATTGTGCGCTTCTGGGCGGCGCACGCTCCGCTTCAGGAGGTCCTTGCTTACTTCATGTGGTTCCAGCATCCACACGGTATGCTTAGCTAACTTATGGTAGGCTTAGGTGCCTTCCGGGCTTTGCTCTTGTTCGTTAAAGCTTGACTGCTTGCCATCTGCCCTTTTTACGAGTTGTGACGCAACGCCTGAGTCCTGGCGTGTCTGGGCCTTCGTAATTCCGGCGCTTTATGGCCGCGGATCGCCATCCTGCCACTGTTGTCACTTGTGTCTTGCTGGTGCAGATTTCACAGGGCTCCTTTTCGCGCTTGTACATATTAGACCCGTGTGCGATGTCTCTGTCATACCGGTTTCCGTCACGAGGTTTTGCTGCAGGCGACACGTTGCTTCGGCAGCTCTCTCTTAAACCCTCGGGTCAGCTCAACTGCTTGCAAAGTCATGACCTTCCTTTTTCCTCCAGCATATCTAGTATATGTTTTCTTCCATGCTGGCACTGTTCGATAAGGGTCAGCCTCTTGCCACTGCTGCCCCATGTGTCTTTGCAGGTGCAGGCTCTACATTGCCCTTTTTTCCACTGTTCTGCTTGGTCCACCGGTAATTGCTTTTGCTTTCTGTTGCCACCTCGGGTCCTGTGGATCCCTCCAACCCCTTTTAAACAGTATATCTCTCTTACCTTGCCACGGGCATACTGGCTTTGTGCTTTCCTTCCTTCAACCCAGGAATACACAAAGGGGTTGGTGTGCTGTTCTTAACGGCTTCTGGTGCCTTTGCCTCCCAGTGTTTTTCGCTCTCTTTAGAGCTTTCTGGTCTGGTGGTTAGCTGCGCTACATTACTGTCCTCACTATGGTTCATCCCAAAGGTTGACAGTGCTGTTTTACTCACCTTATGGACAACTAAGTTCTCTCGGGAACTTGGTGGGGTTCAGTCGCAGACCCACCTTCTCCATGGGTATGGCTTTGGTATCTATTCTAAGTTAAGGAATCTGCAGCTAGACGTCTGTATCAGATGAACGAGTTACTTACCTTCGGTAACGATGTATCTGGTAGAGACGTAGTCTAGCCGCAGATTCCTTAAGAGCTCGCCCGTCCTCCCCGTTCTGCAAGGACCTTTTCAGGGTGTGGATTTCTATGCCCTCCTCCCTTTTGGTGGCTTGCCCTTTTGCAAAGTGATATTCTCTCACTCCACCACAGACTGCTTCGTTCTGTTTCTCTGCTCCACTCCACACATTCTCAAGATTAGGCAGTATGTTGATAGCTCCTGTGTTTTCCAGCCCTCGGCCTGGATTGTACGGTGTGAAATCTATTCATGCTTTTTCCCACCATCCCGCTCTCCCCTTCTCCATTGCCTTGTGGTCTTTGCCACCCCTGCGGCCTTTTACTTCAGATCTATTGGCTCTGTACATTTATGGGTCTTGTATTGGGGTTGGACGTCTCTTTCTGGTGACGTCTTGTGGTGACCTCTCCTTAATCTTGTGTTCCGGACTTGTTCTCCTTCACGGTTTAACTTTCTGCATGCCGACTTTCTATCCTCTGCCAGGCTGTTTTTCCACATCCTTGTCTCCCTTTACCGTTGATTAAGCCTTTGCTCTTGCAGGGTGGCTCTTCAGAGCACTTCTCTGTCTCACCGGTCAATTTCTTCAATTTTTTCATCATTTTTGCACACTGTTCTCATATTCTCACAGTTTTTTGGTGATGGCTCCGCCTTCTGCCGCGGAAAAGTTTCTCCAACGAAAATGGACGTCAGCACGCTGGGAGGGGCATATATGGCTCCACTGACGTCATGTCCGTGGACGACGTCAGGGCGGAGCCGGGCGGCACCGCCCCCCGGCGCGCAGAGGTGCTGCTGCGGAAAATATTCCAGATCCAGTCTGACGCATGGGGATATTCTAAGTTAAGGAATCTGTAGCTAAACTATGTCTCTACCAGATACATCATTACCGAAGATAAGCAACTCGTTCTTTAGGAACCCTACGTGGGTTTAATGCCTATTGTATAGGTTTTTTCAGTTTCTCTGATGATGGGCTCCATGCTCAAGAGATCTTTTTTTTCTTATGGTAAGAGACTTTACCTATGTTATCTGCTCCTTCTGGTATTTTTTCAGTTTTCTGATGAGCATTCTCCTATACCTCTTGGTATCCCTTATAGGGAACTTTTACTTCTCACCTTTAAAGGAGTTTCTATATAGCTTCTTGCATTAGATTTCCTTAACAATTAATCTCTTCTCTTTTCTTATTCTATGCTGGGAGTATCCTTTAGGCGCCTTCCATTGCCTACTGGTTTTGGCTTCCGTTGGGACAGTGGAACAGGTGACTCTCCTCCGCAGTCCATGTTCCTGCACTCGCTCACACTTCGGCGACATTTTTTGTCAATAGTGTCTTGTGCTTATTTTGTGATTTTTCTCTCTATTCATCAGAGCGCTGCACTTTTATAGCTTTCTGTGGTGCAAAAGTTTACATTCACTTTTAGTGACTTTTCACTAAGGTGTTTTTTTCCTTAAAAATACAAAAAGAGGCAGAGAAAATTTTTATTTTCTTGTGTCCTGCTAATCTTACTGGATTCTTTATCTGAGGTAGTCTGCTACGCCAGTCTGCTATTGACGCTGGTGTCACAATCCTGGTGATGCCTCTTCCCTGCCAACACTTCAGCCATCTTTGTGGCCTGCTAGTCTTTTTAGGAACCTCTGGTAGGATCACTACACAGACCCACCCCTTGGGAAAGTATGGCAATAGCATCTAAATCAAAGTTAAGCAATCTGTGGCTAGATGTCTCTATCAGGTTTACAGGCTACTTGCCTTCGGTAACGTCTTATCTGGTAGGGACATGATCTAGCCACAGAGTCCTTAAATGCCTATCCGTCCTCCCCACTCTGCAAGCGGCTATGGTATCACGATCAAACATCTTAAAGGACCCTCGTTTAACTCACCAGTGGTCAGTGTTTTGAATTCTATGTTGTTTGGTTTTGCCTTACCAAACAAATCTTTTTCTGAGTATTACCATGCCTTTATTTAAGACTTCATAATTATTACTATCCTTTTTGGCACACAGTTGCACAGCAAGTTTCTATAGAGGCTCAGAGTGTTGGCGCAGAAAGTACTCTCAGAAGAAATTGACGTCAGTGCGTCAGAGGGAGTCTTATGTGGACTCTGGTCACATTGCATGTGTGGAAGATGTCGCTACGATGTCATTCAACACCCTCTGCCGAAGAGCAGATGTGCTGCTGCTGAAAAATGTCTGGATCCAGTCTGGCGCCTGGGTAAAACTAAAAGTTACGGAATCTGCAGCTAGATCACGTCTCTACCAGATAAGGCATTACAGAAAGTAAGTAACTTCTCCTTTTCTGCTCCAGTTCCCCTCTAGGTTATGGTCCGTATGCTCTTTCTTTTCTTCTCTTTTGACTTGCAGGTGATAGCTCCAAGACACCTTAGGATAAATGTGTGCTTTTTAAGTACATTTTTGTGGCATTTGTAGCTGTAGATACGCATGCTGTACATACTCCTTGTTAGGAAATGGGGTGTATTATATGGTGTGGTTGTGTGACCTCACTGTGTAATACTTAACAACCTTTAACCATTAGGTGTTGTTTTTCAAGCCATCCTCTCAACCCTGGGTAGCTGTGGTTCTGAGCAGCGAGGCTTACACAAAGGAACAAGTGTAAAGTATTGAATTGCACCAAAATAATTGAAGAAATCAACAGGACACCATAGAAGTCCGGCACCAATTTATAAAAAATAGACTGTAGTTTTATGTATTTTTAGACACTACAGCTAAAAAGATCCACCGGTCTCAGTCCAAGTAACCTTTTTGGGCTGTTTCTTGGTCAATTCAGTTAGTGGTGCCACTATTGTACTATAACCCTTTGCAAATCTCCTGTACTGCCCAGTCAGTCTGAGAAAGGCTCTGACCTGGGAGCTTCACAGGACAGAATTGTGTCTGGATTTTGGGCTGTAGCGGGTGTACATGACCTCCACTTGGTGGCCTAGGTACACAACTAATGCTTGCTCTATCTGGCACTTACTGCCTGCCACAGGGCCTGAAGCACTTCCTTAAGGTGGACCAGGTGATTCTCCTCCCGATGTCATCAAGATAAACTGTACTGAAACGCTCACTCACCAACCTCTGGAAGGTGGCAGGTACATTTGTCAACATAGAGGGCATCACTTTGAACTGAAAGTGGCCTTCAGGTGTAGTATAAGCAGACCTCTCATTGGCTACTGGGTGTAGGAGTCTGGCTCAGTATATGGTGTCCACCGATGGTGAGGCACTGTGCAGTGAGTCCAGGCAACCCTTAGTGGTAGTGTTTAGTTCCCTGAAAACCAAAGCTCTCAAGAGATAACTGTGAAGAGCAACTAAGGCTTATTCAGGAGGGTGTAAAGCTGGTGCATTTACTACAATAGTCAGTCTTTAAGCTTACAGATAACAAAAGAACCACACCAGGTGAGTATGAAAATACGTTGTACTTATTAGCACACACTAGAGACTAACTTGGTATATCTCCAACCCGGAGATATCAAATACACACTAGAAATACTTCAAAAGCAGGTAAGTAGCATAGTAAAATACATGGGCCCCTAATTGTGGGAGCAGGGATGCAGGGGGTGGGCATATATTAAAATAGTGGGATCTGAAATGGTTATCCAAATAGTACTAATACCCAAGGATGGAGGACCCTATGGGAGGCACGGAACCACCTAAGGGTAGTAGCCAGGGACCCCAAGGTGGCAGAGTGGTTACACCGGGTCAGATGTCCATAGGGTAACACAGGGTGAGTCGTGGTTGGATTTTTATGGTTCAATGGCCCTTCTAAAAGGAACCCCTTGGATCAAGGAAGGTTCGAGAGTCACCTCAACCGTGGATACCAAGGGAACCCAGATACCTGCACCAGGGAACCCGGTGCATAGGGCTGAAGAGGTGTCTGAACCTCTTTTTTATGCCAGTGGAGGACCAGCAGCTACAGAGTCTTGTGGACCAGGCCGATGGAACCATGATGTGGAATCTAGATGAAAAGAATCTGAAAGCAGAGGGGATAGAGTCCAAACCACCTGGAGGTGACCAGGAGGCATAGGAGCACAATACCAGCCATTGTCGGAGGTTCTTGCTGTAGCACGGTGAGGTTGTAGCAGCAGCTGTGAAGACCAGGCAACTATACAGTAGCCGTCCACGAGCTGTCCAGTGCCGGTCAACAAGTGCACGAAGGTCCGTGGCTGGCAGGACCACCAACAAGCCTTGGAAAATGCAAACAACGGTTTGCCGGAGATGATGCTGTGTTGCGGACCAGCAATGTCTGTGGGACTAACCCAGCAAGGGTAAGTCACAGCCCGCCCTAAGCACACATGAGAATTAGCAGGAATCGATGGAGCCCCCTCAAGGACCTTCTGGCAGCAGGCACAGGGAATCCCAGGGATGCTTCAACAGCATACAGGAGATGAAGGCCCACAATGCAGGCAGGATGTCGTTCTTGGAGCTGTGCAATGCTGGAAGCTAGGGCTTCTTAGAGCTTGAAGATATTTCAAGAAGAGCTTCAACAAGCCATTGCAACAACAAACAGACATGATGTACAGGGAGACAGTTCACGCCAGCTGGAGAGGGATTCGAGTTGCCCAAGTTGCAGTGGTGAAGACTGGTCAGGCCTCGAGGGAACCAACAAACCACCGCCTGTAGTGCAGAGCCAGGCAATGTACATGGGACAACAGGATCAGCAAACCGGTTGTCAACTTTGAGTTGCCTGCCGATGCTGGGAAATGACTCCTTCACTCCAAGGGAGATTCCCTCTTGCAAGGATGCAGGCTGAGTCCTTGGTGACTCAGATGATGCACAGCCATGGTGTTGCAGAATTTGAAGCACAGGGATAAAGATGGAGCAGGAATCTTCCCACCGGGAGCAGTCTTTTCTTGGGTCCTGGCTTGAAGAGCAGCAGAGTTCTAGTGTTGACCAGCAGAAGTGTCTTTAAACAGTCTTCAGACAGGCAGTTGGATCTTGAAGTTGTTGGGATGAATCTAAGGACCCACCCTCAGGGGAGCGCTTAAGTAACCCTAGAAAGTGAAAGACCTGTCCTGTGGGGGACCCACCTATCGGGGAGGGGTCAGGGTTTCTACTCAGCTACCTCAGCCAGTCAGATGCTCCCAGGGGTCTAGATTCAACATTCCAGATTCAAGTGGCTACCTGGAGGAGCTCTGGGTACCTCCCTAGGGAGGAGCTGGACAGGGAGTTTGACACTCCCCTGTCCACTGCATAGTTTTGCACCAGAGCTGGAGCCAAGGGCTCCTGAACTCGGCAAAACTGGTTTATGCAAGGAGGGCACCAATTGTGCCCTTCAGTGCAGTCAGTCTGCCCTACCTAATTCTAAAGGAGAGGTGGTCACATCTCTCCTTCGCAGGAAATCCTTCATGAAGGAAATCCTTCATTCAGCTTCCCATGCCTGAGTTAAGCTAATCAGCAGGGGGGCAGAACACTGTCTAGCGTTGGAAGCAGCACGGACTGGCAGGCAGACCCTGTAAGGCTACACAGGTAGGTTTTGGGAAGGGGTCCTCAGGGGAGCCCCCGTACATGTATCAAGCATCTAAAACTGGAATCGGTGTAGCTGCATGATTCCAACATGATACCGTAAAATGGCTCTCCCGCACTTACAAAGCCTAGAGAATGAAGTCTAGGGTTTTGTATGCTTGGAACCATAGAACATCAGTATGTAGGGACTGACTCACCATACCACATCAGTATCTATGAGTGAGAGCCCATCTAGCTATAGTGCCTCACTTGCCCTCCTAACCTTACCAGAGAAACTGGTGAATTTGCACCCCTAGAGCACACCACTCTCGACCCTCACAAGGAATGCGGTAACATGACACACCCTCTAGCTCTCTCACTTGTACTTGTCCACAATAAGATAATCAGGAGACACAAAGCAAGTTTAGAATATTTATTTAAACTATCATGCTCTGAAACACAGTATACGCACCACCAATGCATAATAAAAATACTGTTAGCATGATTAATAATCCATATACCATAAAACCCCAATCATTTTATCGGACTGAATGACCTAAACCCCCGACCCCCTCCTCCCTGCAACTAAAGCTAAATAATTATATATGAAAGATCTCTGGGATTACTGGGAGACCCTGTACCTTAGCATACACCGATGGATACTCTACATCTCAGCAGACGCAGTGCTCAGAAGTCTTGTTCCATGTGTCTTTTTTTGGCTCATGTGCTCATCTATATGACAAGATGTGTGTTTAAACAATAGCTGCATTTTTGTGTTATTTACATAAAGAAATCCCGGCACTCTAAAGTCACATATTATTCTTATTGGTTATTAGCCAAAGGGACAAGGAACAAAGTAATGATAATGAGAAACTGGCTACGGAACAGATTGGGTCCTCACAAAAATATATGACAAAGAGTAATTTAATTCATAAATTTTACAGAAAGGAAAGTCATAATCATGAACATAAATCAGAACTCCCTAGTACATTTGGTTCTAGTTGTTGGTTCGTAGAAAGGAGACTTGTATTCTCCAAATCTTGATCCAAATGGATGACAGCCGACACGTGTTTCGTCACGTATAGTGACTTCCTCAGGGCTTTGGTTAAAGAGTCTTAGGACACTTTATATGTCAGACATGCAATTGTGCTTCTGCCAGACGAAATATTGATTGTAGGATATTTCAAGGGACAAATTCAGAGGTACGATATGATTCTGTGAAGAGGATCCAAGATTTTTAACCCTTGTGATGGTCCAAGGAGACAGTTTCAATCACAAGGAAAGCTCCTGATGTCTGTACCAGTTGTGTATGAGCAATAACGAATCTCCGCCAATAGTTTCTATTGTTTTAGGAAAGATCAACCAAGAGAAAACTATCCATAGTTGTTATTCTTGTAATCATTAACGAGTGTTGTTTGTATCACAGTGGAAGTTCCTGGTGTCTTGCGTCTTATTTTGAAGAAGAGCGGGTCTCCACCAATATTTTCTAATACTTAGACATGGTGGACCGTCTTATAAATCATATTTCTAAGAATAAGTAGTTGTGACGGTCTTCGTGTTGTCCTCTAAGTAACTCCCGTCTCTTCTTTACAGCAATAGACGTCTATTGCTGTAAAGAAGAGACGGGAGTTACTTTTCGGTCATTACCTACTATATTACAAGGGCTTACCAGAGCCGGTTCTTTGACTTCACTTAACATGATGGAGCCAACAAAAATATATTAAAAACCATTACTTAGAGGACAACACGAAGACCGTCACAACTACTTATTCTTAGAAATATGATTTATAAGACGGTCCACCATGTCTAAGTATTAGAAAATATTGGTGGAGACCCGCTCTTCTTCAAAATAAGACGCAAGACACCAGGAACTTCCACTGTGATACAAACAACACTCGTTAATGATTACAAGAATAACAACTATGGATAGTTTTCTCTTGGTCGATCTTTCCTAAAACAATAGAAACTATTGGCAGAGATTCGTTATTGCTCATACACAACTGGTACAGACATCAGGAGCTTTCCTTGTGATTGAAACTGTCTCCTTGGACCATCACAAGGGTTAAAAATCTTGGATCCTCTTCACAGAATCATATCGTACCTCTGAATTTGTCCCTTGAAATATCCTACAATCAATATTTCGTCTGGCAGAAGCACAATTGCATGTCTGACATATAAAGTGTCCTAAGACTCTTTAACCAAAGCCCTGAGGAAGTCACTATACGTGACGAAACACGTGTCGGCTGTCATCCATTTGGATCAAGATTTGGAGAATACAAGTCTCCTTTCTACGAACCAACAACTAGAACCAAATGTACTAGGGAGTTCTGATTTATGTTCATGATTATCACTTTCCTTTCTGTAAAATTTATGAATTAAATTACTCTTTGTCATATATTTTTGTGAGGACCCAATCTGTTCCGTAGCCAGTTTCTCATTATCATTACTTTGTTCCTTGTCCCTTTGGCTAATAACCAATAAGAATAATATGTGACTTTAGAGTGCCGGGATTTCTTTATGTAAAAAACCTGTTTATTACGGGGATTGCTTTGCATGATCCGTATATTTCAGCACTTAGGTAGTAGGGTGCTTCCCCATCCCGAGTGGCACCACATACTCAACTTGTTATCGATCTTAGTGTTTCTCTGACAACTATTACTATACACCCAATTTGATTCTAATAATTGTTATGATGTGCACCCTCAGATACATTACTACCCCATTCTTTTGTTGATGATAATTTTTGTGTTATGTCTAGGTGCTAGTGCCTGTCCAGAAAGAATAACAAGGGACATTGTTGTTTGACCTGGTCTGTAGTGTTCAAACTAAATTCCAGGAAAAGAACAGAACGCGAAAACATATCCAGGTTTCGTGTGAAAGTACAATGTAGCACAAAAGCAAGCGTGTTTATATAGTAACGTGTGCAAACGAAAATGAGGCCTACAATGTGTACAGTTCAGCTAACCTAGGGAAAACTACAATGAGCCATGCAGGAAACAGGCAACACCCTCCCCTTGGTCAGGATAATAGCACCAAGAAGGATACTAGATATGAAAATGTATTTAAAAAGTACACCTGCTCAAAGCTTTGTTTCAGACATGTGACTAAAAACTAAAATCGAAAGAAAAAGTCAATTTAGAAAAATTACCTAATAATGGTGCTTCGAAAGAATCCATAATGTCATTCGCCATTTCATAGGCCAGACTCCATAAAGAAATTTGACTCCGCGCATGATTGGTCAACAGCCCAAGTCACGAGCTCCAAAGAACAAACATTCTCTCTGGGCTCAGCCAATGCTGAGACAATTAACGGGCAACGTCCATCCATGTTAAAGCCTGTGTCTCGTGATCCATGTGCCAATGCACACGGTTCCTCATAAGCCAAAGGCTCAAATCTCGCATAGTGTAGAAGTCGCAAGCCCAGAGGACAGTTCTGAAAATGGGTCGCTAGGAGACTCAGTAGCAGTCCACAGTCCAAGGTAGCGGGGGTCTGCGAAGCTAGGCATATGTCCAGTGCCCATTCAAAGAGGCCCCAAATGCAGTGGAACACGGTTTGCATGCAGGTAAACCAGGCAGACCGGAATGTCAAAGACCTTTCAAGATCCATTACTTGTAGTAGAAACATTCCAAAGACATGGTTCATACACTCACAGTAGTGTTTGAGCAATGCCAGTTCCAGAACCACTAAAGGAGCATCCATTGCGGAGAAGCAGGAACAGGACAAGAATGCTGCAAATGAGGAATAACAGCAACTGCAATCCTAATACACTGGAGAAAATCGAGTGGGTAAAAGCTGGGATTTTTCCAAAGACTGTCTGAAAAGAACTAATGAACGTACAGGATGGCTTCCGGAATACCATTAACGGCTTTGAGGAACATTAGCTTACACAGCAGGGCACAGGCAGCATTCTAAGATTCCACATCTCGGGTGGGAAGAGATACTTTCAGGGGATATGGCTGATGAGGGTTACACTGTTATGACCTGGAACGTTAAACGGGCTGGGACACCAGATTAAGAGTGGCCTGGCAACTAAATACCTTAAAAGACTGAAACCTGACATAGTGCTCCTTCAGGAGACACATCTTCGGGGGTCGCGCTGCACTTTTCTGGGACGAGGCATGTATACCATTCTGGCTCACACGGGATTCACCTCTGGCTTTCGGGGGCTGGCCATACTAGTCTGGAAGGCTATAACCTTTCGTGTTTCCAAGATATGGTCTGACCCAAGTGGCACCTATGTGGCAGTACAGGGAGTTTGGGGACGCAGGGAGATCATGTTCGTGTTTACGCACCTCCTCGATTACAGCGGCAGACTCTAGAGAAGATAGCGGAGGTCCTACTGGCAGCAGATTCCCCCATACATTTGGTGGATGGGGACTTCAACAATGTGATTGATCCTGCCATTGACAGGTCAGCGCAGGCAGGTCATTTGAGGGGAAACACAAAGTTGGCTGACTTTGCCCACACCTGCAAGATGTCTGGCGCTGGCATCACCCTACTGACCGGAAGTACTCATATTTTTTGGGATCGCATCAAGTGTTCTCTAGACTTGATTATTTCTTGACCCCAGCAGGAGAACTAGGCGCAGTCACATCGGTAGATTACCTAGTTAGAGGGTTGTCGGCTCACTCCCCTTTGGCTCAAGGTAGGAGGGGAGATCCGGGGCAGAATGGGAGAATGGAGGCTAAACAACTGGGATCTTAAGGATCCTGGGATAACGAAGGAGTTAAGGGTGGAAACAGAGCTGTATTTCCAAGGCAACAAGGGGTCAGTAGCCTCCGCCGTAGTCCTTTGGGAAGCCTTTAAGGCAGTGCTGCGCGGCAGAGCCCAAGATGCTATCGTACACAAGGAAAAGAAAGAGCTGCAAGAGATAGTGCAGCTGAATGGTAAACGATATGGAGCGACAAATGGGAGAGCGCCCCAGTCCGTCCATCCTCTGACAAATAGCAGTCATCTGTGCGGAATACCAATCACTAGCACGAAGGGAGGTGAAACAGCAATACCTGGCCCTTCGGCATCGGCCTTATTGAAACCGGAGACAGGGCGGGGAAACTCTTAGCCTGGTTGGGAAAGAAGGAGATAGCATCCAGATGGGTGGGATTTATTCATAGTGATGGAAGGGACCTTATTAGGGCACAAGATATAGCGAATGCCTTTGCAGATTATTACTCTGCCTTTTAAAAAGAACAGACAACGGTGGGAGATGCGCAGATTCAGGATCATCACGAGAGGATAGACCTCCCGGCCCTGTCTTTGGATGACCGAAGCGCTTTAGAAGAGGAGTTGACGGAGGAGGTGACGGAGGCCATGAATAGACAAAAGTCTGGGAAGTCCCCAGGCCCTAATGGCCTGAGTTTTTCAAGGCTAACTCCTACTGGGACGGCACCTGTTGGACATGTTCGGAGTGGCTAAGGAGGAGGGTACATTACCACCTGATTTGCGGAGGGCTAAAGTAGTGGTGATCCACAAGCCTGGGAAGCCGTCAACGGAGTGTTGGTCATACCGACCTATTTCTCTCCTGAACATGGTGGTTAAGGTCCTAGCTTCTATTCTGGCAAACGTATTGGCTTGGGTGATCACTTCCTTAATACATGCTGACCAGTCAGGATTTATACCAGGGAGAGCAACACAATTTAATCTGAGACGACTGGCGAACTGGATGAGTACGATCCAAGGTAGAGAAGAGCCGCATGTGCTGCTCTCACTGGATGCGGAAAAGGCCTTTGATGCGGTCCACTGACCTTTTATGTGACAGATACTAAGGAAATTTGGATTTGTCCCCGAATTTATAGAATTGATTCATTTGCTTTACAGGTCTCCGACAGCCAGGTTGAGGGTGAACGGGGCAACGTCGGAGGAATTTGAGATAAAAAGAGGTACGGGACAAGGGTGCCCGTTGTCTCCGATGCTTTTCGCATTGACTCTGGAGCCGCTAGCCTGTCTTGTTAGATCGCACCTAGAGGTAAAGGGGTTCAGGGCAAGCGGAAGGGAAGAACGCATCTCGCTCTGTGCGTATGACGTCCTTTTGTACGTCACTGATCCCCCATCCACAATCCTGATTCTTTTTCGAGATCCTGGCATATTTGGGAAACATGCAGGTTACAAGATAAATTGGGGTAAATCAATCCTGTACCCAGTTGGCGGGCCACTTGATATGCAGGATCTCCCCCGAGAACTCCAAGTTACATCGGAGAGTACCTGGGGATATGTATATATCCACGTACAGCTCATGCAGCCACTCGCAAAACATTCGGAGGGTATTGACAGACTTTCAGGCCGACGTGGAGAGATGGAGAAGGATGCCTCTCACACTGCTGGGAAGAGCGGCAATGTACAAAATGGTTACACTCCCTAAGCCTGCAAAACACATATCATAAGATTCCGGAAGACACCTTTAAGGCGATAGATGGGGAGGTGTGCACTGTCTTGGGGAACGGGGGGCAACCACGGATTGAGCTCAGCACGCTACAACGCAATCAGTACATAGGAGGGATAACCCTCCTAGACATCAGGTCATACTATAGGGCGACACACTTAATAGCAGTAAACGAGTGGGGGCATATGTCGAGATCCCATACAACTTACGCAGTAGAACAGGACCAGTTTGCAGTCTGATCCCACCTGCATTACATATATGGGGGAAAGGGGTTAAACAGTTGCTGTCAGCCCTGGGGGCTTGGAAGGGAGCCGAGAAACAACTGGGTTGGCACAAGAAAGTTACGAGGCAAACCCAATTATGGGAGGGCGGGCAACTACCAGAAATGGGGAAATTGAAGGGCTTCAGGGATTGGGACCTGATAGGAATCTCCACGATAGGGGATCAAATAAAAGAAGCTTACTTCATCTTGTTTGCAGCCCTGCAACAGAAATACCAGATGGGCAAGAGACAAAGGTATAAGTATATACAATTGCAACACGCATTGGCGGCTGATGGGCTAGAAGTGGTTGGAATCCCCGAATTCCCGCCACTGGAGGGCAGACTCCTGCAAGATAAGATACCAGAGAAAGCCATATCTTGGACATATAAGACTCTCATCAATAATGTCCCAGACACCTTAGTGGCCTTGAGAGGGGCTTGGGAAGAGGTCCTGGGAGAGCTGGAAGACATAGACTGGGAGGCGGCCCTGATGCACCCAAGAGAGGTGGCAATTACATTGAGGCTGAGTGTAGGAGAGTAGGGTCTGCTCTCCTATGGTCAACCCAAATTTTTGCTTTTTGCTTCACTGGTTTTTGAAATATTGAGGCTGTGGGCCTGCCAATCAGACCCCCAGCCTGCTGTTCTCTCTACTAAATTTACACTATGCACCCTAGGTGCATAACCAATTGGAAGTGGATCACCCTGTGAGCCCCTGTACCAGTGTACACTAGGTACCCAGGGCATTGGTGTATCTAAGGCCTACCAGGGGCTGAAGCATGTATTGTGCCACCCCTAGCCTGGCCTAACAAATTTGACACAACTCAGCTGGGGTCAGTTGGTGTAACCACCTCTTACTTAGGTGTAGTATACCTATACCTAACCTTAAATGGAACACATGGTAACCTATCAGCCACTCCTATAGCAGGCCTTGACAATCCTGAAGGCAGAGTGCTTGGTTCCATGTGAAATGGTGCTCTGGCATGAGCTGAGCCTGTCTGCAGTGGTCGGAACCACTTCCTTCTACTGTTTCCAGATATCGTCATACCATATACTCTTAAGTGCATTATGAACCTCGCGGTTAAATGCTATCTTTGGTTTGGCTTTATCAAAACATGTCGAGTAAGGTGTCATACGAATTGGAATACTAACCCCTCGCCAATTCTGGCGACGGGGTTAGCATTCCACCCTTCTAGAGGGACACGACATGTACAGTACCTGAAACCCGGGTAAAATCAGACATAGCCTCAGCTCCACAAAATGGATGCTGCCACCACAGACACAAGTCTGCCCTCCTGCTGCTGGGAGTCCTTCCAGCTTGGGAGGTGTGGACAAAGGGTTTCCTGCCAGGGGAGGTGCGTGCACCACCCCAGACAGGATTTTGTGTATTGGTCAGGTAGGGCTTGAAAGAAACCAGACATGCCTGAGGCTCACAAGGAGCCTCGGTGCATATGCCAGTTCAAACCGGTCCTGGGGCACACCAGTCCCGGGGCGAGCTGGACAAAGGATTGGGGGTGTAACCACCCCCCTTCCTGGTCCCACCCTTAGGGAGGGACCTAGCAGGTAGTCCGGCCCCTAGAATCCGAATAAAGGTAGGAGCTGTGTCCTAAGACTTCAGACATCCTGGAATCAACTTAACTACAAGAAGAAGACGGGAACTTCAACGCTCTGCTGCACAGAGGACTGAAGGAAATCTCCCCTGTGGTCAGGGAGTGACCACCTTGCTAACGCAAGCACCATCCAGCGAATCAACGTCTGCTTTGCCGCCGCCTCCCGCCGGAGCCCGAGCCCAGAGACTGACAAGACCTGGACCTCCAGACCTCTCACCGCCCGATCCACAGTCCCTGAAAAGAAGGAACCCGTGGAGGCACCGAGACACGTGGAGCCAGCCATCTTGAAAAGACCACGACAAGCTGCAAGCGTGGCAACCGAGGCTCCCTCCAAGTTGTGCTTTGGGTCCTGAGAAGCCCAACACCCGAGCAGCATCTGCACCAAAGGTGAGCCCTCCAGCATCTCCACGATCTGCGTGGGGCCCCTCTGCATTTTGCCACTCGACGCGCCTAACCGGTTGCTGGCCCGTTGGCTAGTGGCCATCTTGGCGACGAACTTCAAGAACTACACCGCTGGTCTGGTTGCTCCAGACTGGCCCTTGCTCCCCTCCAAAGGAGCCGTCCCTCTGACCTTGCTGGTCAGAACCATCAGCTTATTCCGTTTTCCACAACAATTGCTTTTGCCAAGGCTTGTTTGCTTCGATCAAGTCGCCGACACCGCCGACAGCGAGAGCCTGCGTGGGACAGCTCGTGAACCGACTCCTGGACGTCGTCGACCTTCAGGGACCACGTGGCTGCAGAGACAAGCTGCACCTTTCCTCCTGTTTGCACCCGACATCGCCTGGTACCCACCTGGTGCCACGCTGGTCACTGGCTAGTGACTGTGAACACTGTCCCCTCTGCTTACAGGTCTTCTACAACTCCGATCCACTCTTGGATCCACCGCATCTCTTCCGGACCGACCGCCTGCAGCATCTTTGTCTTCAGGCTCCATTGAACAGATAGAAGAAACCCGACGCACTTCGAGACCTATGCACCCGCTTCCTGTGGGTGAGGTAAAGCTGGCACTCCGGTGCCCAAGTGTAGAGTATCATCTCTAGTGTCTGTGTTTCCAATCTTGAGTTCATAGTCCATCCGGAAGATCCTTTTTGCAGTAACTTTGTAACTTTTACGCACCCATTGAAAACCTATGGGAGCCAGCGTGTGACTGTTTGCTCTGCACACGCAACCCGTGGACCTCCTGGTCACTAACTAAAGTTAGCTCCTTGTAGGCCCAGCGATTCTAGAGGCCCTAGGCCTTTTCCCTTTTCTGTTCGTGGTACTTATACCACTATTTTAGTATATGGTTCGAGTGGCCACCAGGGCCTATCCATATAAAGTGCAACTTCTGTGTATTCTAACGTATTCTTGTTTAACGATTTGTGCTCCTGTGCTCATAAAGAGTCTAGGGGATACTTTGAGAAATAAATACATATATATTTTCAATATATATCTGTGTGGTGTCCTTTCATTGGTATAAAGGGGGGTTACATTTGTTAAAACAGCCTGCTTAACACGCTTTAACGAGTTTAGCCTCAAAGACTGCTTAGCCTACGCTACCACTAGGGCAGCTAGTCCGAAAAGGTTGACTTACAACCACACCATAAGGGTTGCTTGGCATGGTACAAGGTGGTCACTTTAATTAGTGAACATCATATACCAGACCAACTTCTCACATTGGTGAGCAGCGGTTGGATTTGAGCTTGCTGTGTTTTACCATTGTAATCTCTACCAATTGAAAGATCACATAGGTACCTTTAGGTACATATAAAACAAGAATAGATATACTTAAGTTCTACTGAACTTAGTTGTTGTAGAGCAAAGGGAGTAGCACACCCTGACTACAACTACTAGATAGGTTTAGTAGGAAAACCCAAGTGTAGGTAGATTGCAACACATCCACCCACACTTAAGAGCAATGGCTGGGGCAGAGGGGTCCAATGTACCCATCTCTGTTGAGAGTGACCCCCAGAGGGCACCATCCATCTTTGCTACCCTAAACCAAAATGAGCTCAGGCAGTTGGCAAATATCAGGGGCCTTAAACAGCCCAAGAACCCTACTTCTGCTGAACTCAGAGAGCTTTTACAGGCTGATGAAGATCAGAAAGCTCTCAGGAAAGCCTCCCAGTTAGGCCCCTTAGGGACTGGAACAGGAGGCCCCCCTTCTGAAGATGCTACTGAGGTACCCCTTTCCAATAGTCACCCCTTAGATGAGATTCATACTACAGAGGATGAAAGTGAGAAGGGTACTGATACAGAAGGTAGTGAGGATGAAGGGAGAACTAGCCCAGTGCCAAGTGGTATACGTGGCCCAGCTAACTTAAGGCTACTGGGGACTGACAATGGGATCACCCCATTGGATCTCCCTAGTGGACTTAACCAGGGGCTTGGGAGGCAAAGGAATCACTCAGGTGAATCTAATGCTTCTCATGCCTCTAGAGGCTCTCAAGGTCACTCCAGGAGAAGGATGACCACCCCTCAGAGGAGGGAGCATGAGGCCAGAATGCAGGAAGCTCAGCTGAGAATCAGGAAACAGGAGCTAGAAGTAGCTCTGATGGAAGAGAAACTGAGTAAGGCTAGGCGACCTAAAGAGGGTGGGTCTATACCCACTGGTGGCAGCATTGTCCCTAAGGACAAAGATAGGGTCTTTGATAATAGGAACCTGTCCAAGGTTGTGCCCCCCTACAAAAGTGGGGATGACATCCACAAATGGATGACTGCTCTTGAGAGAGCCTGCAAAGTGCAGCAGGTTCCTGAAGACCAGTGGGCAGCAATCTTATGGCTCTCCTTTGAAGGAAGAGGCAGAGATAGACTCCTCACTGTTAGAGAGGAGGATGTCAGAAATTACAGAGTCCTGAAGAGTGTCCTAGTTGATGGGTTAGGCTTAACCACTGAACAGTACAGGTTAATGTTCAGAGACACCCAGAAGACACAGACTCAGACTCAGGACTGGTCTGAATACATTGAATGTGCCACTAAGGCTTTGGAGGGTTGGTTGCTGGGAAGTAAGGTATCTGATTATACAGGATTGTACAATTTGATGATGAGAGAACAGATTTTAAATAACTGTCAAAACCAGCAACTGCATCAACACTTGGTTGACTCTGATCTGACCTCTCCCCAAGAATTGGGAAAGAAGGCAGACAAATGGGTCAGAACCAGGGTTAAGCAAAAGAACCAGAACCAGGGCCAAGGGGGTGATCAGAAGAAAACAGACCAAAAGGGTGGAGATCAGAAATATAAAGACCAGAAGTCTTCAACAGGGCCCCAAGTACTAATGGGGGTGGGTCCCAGCCTAAAGGGAAGAAGAAAGAAGGTCAAAAGAAACCCTGGTGCAACTCTTGCAAGAATACAACTCACTGGACTAGTGATTGTAAAAAGGGTGGAGCCCCCAACACTGTTGCCCATAAGGCACCTGCTCCCAGTACTACTGTTAGCAGTGTTGGTCCCCAGACAAAGGGTGTAGTGGTTATCCCTATGGGAACTGAAGGAGATTCTGACTTAGACAGAACCCTGACACAGGCAGTCCTGATCTGTGATGGGGACATAGATTTGTCCCTGACTGTGAGCCCCAGTAACCTGGGCAAGTACAGACAGACTCCTTTAATTAATGAAAAAGTGGCTCAAGCCTACAGGGACACATGTGCCAGTGTCACCATGGTGACACCAGGCTTTGTGGACCCTGGACAGTACATACCAGGTGAGAACTACCTGGTGACCAATGCCAGCAATGCCACTACTTCACATAGTGTGGCAGTTGTTAACTTCTCATGGGGAGGGGTAACTGGCCTCAAAAGGGTTGTGGTTAGTGCAGACCTCACAGTAGAATGTTTGTTGGGCAATGACCTAGAGAGTTCTCTATGGTCTGAAGTGGAGTACAGGACACATGCAGAGATGTTAGGTATATCACCACATGTCCTTGCTGTGACCAGGTCACAGGCCAAAAAGTGCCTTACTGAACCTCAGGTCTTGGATCCTGGAACAATGGACCAAGCACCTACCAAGAAGAAGAACAGGAGGGTCAAGGCTGTGCCTTCCCCCCTGCCTCAGAGTGATGATCAACCTTCCCAGGAAGCTGATCTAGAGAACCCTGAAGGAACTGTCCCTGAAGAGCTTGAACCTGATCAGGTTGAGTTTCTGGGGACAGGGGGACCTTCAAGGGCTGACTTGAGGCAGGCTCAGTTATCCTGTCCCTCTCTTGAACCCCTCAGACAGCTGGCTGCTGCTGAGGCTGCTGGGAATGCTCAAGGTACCCATAAAGTGTATTGGGATGAAGGGCTCCTTTATTCAGAGGCTAGAGACCCCAAGCCTGGTGCAACCAGGAGGTTGGTTATACCTTTGCAATTTAGGGGCTTCCTTCTTACCTTGGCCCATGATATTCCTTTAGCAGGACACTTAGGCCAGAACAAGACTTGGGACAGACTTGTCCCTCACTTTCACTGGCCTCACATGAATGAAGATACCAAGGAGTTTTGTCGCTCCTGTGTGACCTGCCAAGCCAGTGGCAAATCAGGTGGCACAACAAAGGCCCCCCTGATACCACTACCTGTGGTGGGGGTCCCCTTTGAAAGAGTGGGAATAGATATAGTGGGTCCCATGGATCCTCCCACTGCATCTGGGCACAGATTTATACTAGTGGTAGTGGATCATGCCACCAGGTATCCAGAGGCAATTCCCCTTAGGACCACTACAGCACCTGTTGTGGCCAGGGCCCTGCTGGGAGTATTCTCCAGAGTGGGGTTTCCTAAGGAGGTGGTTTCTGACAGAGGTACCAACTTCATGTCAGGATACTTGACAGCTATGTGGAAGGAATGTGGTGTCAACTACGAGTTCACCACCCCTTATCACCCACAATGCAATGGGCTTGTTGAGAGATTCAACAAGACCCTAAAGGGTATGATCAAAGGATTACCTGAAAAGCTCAGGCGAAGATGGGACATCCTTCTACCCTGCCTTCTGTTTGCTTACAGAGAGGTCCCACAAAAGGGGGTTGGCTACAGCCCCTTTGAATTGTTGTTTGGGCACCCTGTAAGAGGCCCACTGTGTTTGGTGAAGGAAGGATGGGAGTTACCTCTCAAAAAGCCTAAGCAAGTCATAGTGGACTATGTACTTGGTCTCCGCTCCAGGATGGCTGAGTATATGGAGAAGGCATCCAAAAACCTTGAGGCAAGCCAGGCCTTACAGAAAGCTTGGCATGACCAAAAGGCTGTCTTGGTTGAGTTTCAGCCAGGACAGAAGGTATGGGTGTTGGAGCCAGTGGCCCCAGCAGCACTCCAAGACAAATGGTCTGGACCCCATACAATCCTGGAAAAGAAGGGAGAGGTCACCTACTTGGTGGACCTAGGAACTCCCAGGAGTCCCCACAGGGTACTCCATGTTAACAGGTTAAAAGCATATGTTGACAGGGCAGACATGGGCTTGCTCATGGCTACAGATGAGGGACAGGAGGAAGAGAGTGACCCTCTCCCGGACCTGTTGTCTCAGAACCCTGAGGTTGGTTCAGTTGAAGGAGTGACCCTTGGAGGCAACCTCACTGATCATCAGCAGACTGAATGTAGACAAGTTCTACAATCATTTCAACACATGTTTTCCTTGATACCTAGCCAAACTGACTGGTGTACCCATGTGGTGGACACTGGTGACAGTCTGCCTGTAAAGAACAAGCTTTACAGACAACCTGACCACGTCAGGGACTGTATAAAGGCTGAGGTACACAAAATGCTGGAATTAGGTGTCATTGAACCCTCAGAGAGCCCCTGGGCTAGCCCAGTGGTTCTGGTCCCCAAACCTCACACCAAAGATGGCAAGAGAGAGATGAGGTTCTGTGTGATTACAGAGGACTCAATGCTGTCACTAGGACAGATGCACATCCTATTCCAAGGGCAGATGAGCTCATAGATAAACTGGCTTCTGCTAAGTTTTTGAGCACATTTGACTTGACAGCTGGCTATTGGCAAATCAGATTAGCTGAGGAGTCTAAGGCCAAAACAGCATTCTCAACCCCAGGTGGGCACTACCAATTTGTGGTGATGCCCTTTGGTCTGAAGAATGCACCTGCCACCTTCCAAAGGTTGGTGAATCAAGTCCTTACTGGGTTGGATGACTTTTGTGCAGTATATCTTGATGACATTGCTGTCTTTAGCTCCACCTGGGAGGATCACCTGATCCACCTGAAGAAGGCTCTTGAGGCTCTGCAAAGGGCAGGCCTCACTATCAAGGCTACTAAGTGCCAGATAGGGCAGAGTAAGGTTGTGTATTTGGGCCACCTTGTAGGTGGAGGCCAAGTTCAACCACTGGAGAGTAAGATACAATCCATCAAGGACTGGTCTCCTCCAACCACCCAGACTCAAGTTCGAGCTTTCTTGGGCTTGACTGGGTACTACAGGAAGTTTGTTAAGAACTATGGGTCCATTGTGACTCCTCTTAATGATCTGACATCCAAGAAGATGCCCAAAAAGGTTCAGTGGACAGTAAGCTGTCAAAAGGCATTTGATGACCTGAAGGAGGCCATGTGCTCTGCACCTATCCTGAAAAGTCCTGACTACTCCAAAGAGTTTATTGTCCAAACAGATGCTTCTGAGTTGGGTGTGGGAGCTGTGCTGTCACAACTTAATGTAGATGGTCAAGACCAACCCATTGCTTTTATTAGCAGAAGGTTGACCCCCAGAGAGAAGAATTGGTCAGCTATTGAGAGGGAGGCCTTTGCTGTGGTGTGGGCCCTGAAGAAGCTGAGGCCATACTTGTTTGGCACTCACTTCAAGGTTCAGACCGACCATAAGCCCCTCTTGTGGCTAAATCAGATGAAGGGTGAAAACCCCAAACTGCTTAGGTGGTCCATTTCCCTACAGGGGATGGACTTTACAGTGGAGCACCGGCCAGGTACTGACCATGGGAATGCAGATGGTCTCTCCAGGTACTTCCACTTAGAACATGAAGACGAGACTGGTCAAGGCTAGTTTAATGTCCCTGCGTTTGGGGGGGGGTTGTGTAGGAGAGTAGGGTCTGCTATCCTATGGTCACCCCAAATGTTTGCTTTTTGCTTCACTGGTTTTTGACATATTGAGGCTGTGGGCCTGCCAATCAGACCCCCAGCCTGCTGTTCTCTCTACTAAATTTACACTATGCACCCTAGGTGCATAACCAATTGGAAGTGGATCACCCTGTGAGCCCCTGTACCAGTGTACACTAGGTACCCAGGGCATTGGTGTATCTAAGGCCTACCAGGGGCTGAAGCATGTATTGTGCCACCCCTGGCCTGGCCTAACAAATTTGACACAACTGGCTGATCACTCAGCTGGGGTAAGTTGGTGTAACCACCTCTTACTTAGGTGTAGTATACCTATACCTAACCTTAAATGGAACACATGGTAACCTATCAGCCACTCCTATAGCAGGCCTTGACAATCCTGAAGGCAGAGTGCTTGGTTCCATGTGAGATGGTGCTCTGGCATGAGCTGAGCCTGTCTGCAGTGGTCGGAACCACTTCCTTCTACTGTTTCCAGATATCGTCATACCATATACTCTTAAGTGCATTATGAACCTCGCGGTTAAATGCTATCTTTGGTTTGGCTTTATCAAAACATGTCGAGTAAGGTGTCATACGAATTGGAATACTAACCCCTCGCCAATTCTGGCGACGGGGTTAGCATTCCACCCTTCTAGAGGGACACGACATGTACAGTACCTGAAACCCGGGTAAAATCAGACATAGCCTCAGCTCCACAAAATGGATGCTGCCACCACAGACACAAGTCTGCCCTCCTGCTGCTGGGAGTCCTTCCAGCTTGGGAGGTGTGGACAAAGGGTTTCCTGCCAGGGGAGGTGCGTGCACCACCCCAGACAGGATTTTGTGTATTGGTCAGGTAGGGCTTGAAAGAAACCAGACATGCCTGAGGCTCACAAGGAGCCTCGGTGCATATGCCAGTTCAAACCGGTCCTGGGGCACACCAGTCCCGGGGCGAGCTGGACAAAGGATTGGGGGTGTAACCACCCCCCTTCCTGGTCCCACCCTTAGGGAGGGACCTAGCAGGTAGTCCGGCCCCTAGAATCCGAATAAAGGTAGGAGCTGTGTCCTAAGACTTCAGACATCCTGGAATCAACTTAACTACAAGAAGAAGACGGGAACTTCGACGCTCTGCTGCACAGAGGACTGAAGGAAATCTCCCCTGTGGTCAGGGAGTGACCACCTTGCTAACGCAAGCACCATCCAGCGAATCAACGTCTGCTTTGCTGCCGCCTCCCGCCGGAGCCCGAGCCCAGAGACTGACAAGACCTGGACCTCCAGACCTCTCACCGCCCGATCCACAGTCCCTGAAAAGAAGGAACCCGTGGAGGCACCGAGACACGTGGAGCCAGCCATCTTGAAAAGACCACGACAAGCTGCAAGCGCGGCAACCGAGGCTCCCTCCAAGTTGTGCTTTGGGTCCTGAGAAGCCCAACACCCGAGCAGCATCTGCACCAAAGGTGAGCCCTCCAGCATCTCCACGATCTGCGTGGGGCCCCTTTGCATTTTGCCACTCGACGCGCCTAACCGGTTGCTGGCCCGTTGGCTAGTGGCCATCTTGGCGACGAACTTCAAGAACTACACCACTGGTCTGGTTGCTCCAGACTGGCCCTTGCTCCCCTCCAAAGGAGCCGTCCCTCTGACCTTGCTGGTCAGAACCATCAGCTTATTCCGTTTTCCACAACAATTGCTTTTGCCAAGGCTTGTTTGCTTCGATCAAGTCGCCGACACCGCCGACAGCGAGAGCCTGCGTGGGACAGCTCGTGAACCGACTCCTGGACGTCGTCGACCTTCAGGGACCACGTGGCTGCAGAGACAAGCTGCACCTTTCCTCCTGTTTGCACCCAACATCGCCTGGTACCCACCTGGTGCCACGCTGGTCACTGGCTAGTGACTGTGAACACTGTCCCCTCTGCTTACAGGTCTTCTACAACTCCGATCCACTCTTGGATCCACCGCATCTCTTCCGGACCGACCGCCTGCAGCATCTTTGTCTTCAGGCTCCATTGAACAGATAGAAGAAACCCGACGCACTTCGAGACCTATGCACCCGCTTCCTGTGGGTGAGGTAAAGCACTCCAGTGCCCAAGTGTAGAGTATCATCTCTAGTGTCTGTGTTTCCAATCTTGAGTTCATAGTCCATCCGGAAGATCCTTTTTGCAGTAACTTTGTAACTTTTACGCACCCATTGAAAACCTATGGGAGCCCGCGTGTGACTGTTTGCTCTGCACACGCAACCCGTGGACCTCCTGGTCACTAACTAAAGTTAGCTCCTTGTAGGCCCAGCGATTCTAGAGGCCCTAGGCCTTTTCCCTTTTCTGTTCGTGGTACTTATACCACTATTGTAGTATATGGTTCGAGTGGCCACCAGGGCCTATCCATATAAAGTGCAACTTCTGTGTATTCTAACGTATTCTTGTTTAACGATTTGTGCTCCTGTGCTCATAAGAGTCTAGGGGATACTTTGAGAAATAAATACATATATATTTTCAATATATATCTGTGTGGTGTCCTTTCATTGGTATAAAGGGGGGTTACATTTGGTAAAACAGCCTGCTTAACACGCTTTAACGAGTTTAGCCTCAAAGACTGCTTAGCCTACGCTACCACTAGGGCAGCTAGTCCGAAAAGGTTGACTTACAACCACACCATAAGGGTTGCTTGGCATGGTACAAGGTGGTCACTTTAATTAGTGAACATCATATACCAGGCCAACTTCTCACACTGAGGTTAATCCAATTTAAAATACTGCACAAAATGTATATAACCAGGTCCCGACTCCACAGAATGGGAATGGCGGAATCCCCAATGTGTCTCTGTTGTCTGACTGCGAGAGGCATGTTTATACACACATTATGGGAGTGCACACGAATACAAAGTTACTTGACTATAGTGAAGGAACTAAGTGAAGTTCAAGGGGCTTAGTTACCAATGGATGCTAAATATGTATTGCTGGGGACACCTTCCGACATAGACCTGCCCAGACGGAGTCTTAGCCTGTGTAATCTAGGCATGATAGTGGCCAAAAGGGACATAGCCAAGAAATGGGGAGCGCTAGAGATTCCGACCCTTAGTGAGTTGAAAACTGGGATGGACATGTATATGGGTGCAGAGCAGGTGACTTACAACATGAGAGGGTATCCGCGGAAATTCTTTAAGATTTGGCGCCTCTGGCTCCGGTACTACAGGCTTGAACTTCAAGACACACAGGAAGGAGCACATAACGTAGCGATGCTCTTGGCGGGGAGAAGTTCCGATGCACAGTCGCCCTGAGACGGGAAGGGAATAGATCCTATTGGTAGTCCAAGGCTGTGTCATACTATGTTGAGCCAACGAGAAAGCAGCATTTACTGTACCTGCATGAGAAACATGTGGTGCCTGTTGAGCATATTTGTAAGATATGAGAAATGAATGTGTCTTGCTAATCATGGAAAAGTTTCAATAAAAAGAGTTATATAAAAAAAAAGAACTAATGAGGCTGGAGCCCACAACCTTAAAGTGTGCATGGCCGACCGTACAAGAGGCATTTAAGATTTGATGCACTAATTCTCTGAAATGCAGGAGAAGGTAAGTGTTTAACAATGACTATATTTTACTAGACGTTCTAGCCACCTACAATTTGAAGGTCTTGTGAGCAAATGTAAGAGTTACTTATTATTGAAACAATAACACGTTGAGTCTGCTTAGCTTGTTGCAGTCTGCCTTCAGAGTTGGAATGGAAGGCCACAGTGAGCTATCTACTATCCCATGCGGAGGGGGAAACAAGACAGCAAGTGACTAACTGAGAAGCTGACAAAATATACGGGACTCCAGCCCTCATTTTGCAACAGTCTAAGCATGAGAGAACTCCTGTTAGAGAGTACCATAATGAAAGGGAGAATTGCGGGAACCAGAATTCCTTTTAAATAACACTTCACGTTAGGTGCTGAAGTTACATGTGCCATGAATTTTTATGTGGTTACAAACAAGTGAATGTCCTACAGTAGAGTCTCATTCTTCACCAGTGATAAAAAAAAATCCTTATTGCTACGTTCACAATGATAAGTAAAGGAGAGTGACCATAATTCATGTCTGTAACTGCTACCTAAGGGTTTGTATATAACTTCAGGAAAATGTTTTATGCGAGCTGTGAATTGAAATGTCGAAATAGGCAGTGAAATAACTCTGTGCATAAACCACACAGCCAAAGGCGTTTTAGCTATAGTGAATGGGAGGATATCAAATTTTTCTAAATGCAGCATTGTGTAGGCAGCATTTTTCATGGCCACCAATTGTTGTTTACGTGTTAAATTAAAAGGTGAAAACAAATAAGTACAATTGAAGTAATGCCATAGAACGTGCCCATTTTTGAAGCGTCCAGCTAAACTACATAATAGATTTAAACTGACACTGCCCATGATATAATGTTGACATGTCACTCTGCACAATGTCAATAACAGACGAGACAATGGTATTCAGCTTGTAAATACAAGATGACATCATATTTATACTATTACCAGCAATAGCCAGCATTTTGTCCAAATTATCTTGGTCAATTTGTCTTAAATGTGCAACACCTTCCGTCTGGGATAGTTTCAAAATTCATTATAGATAGCGTATATAAATCTTCTAGTACGTAGGTGTCGGAGGAATGGTCAGAAACAGAAGCAAGGAGGCCGTATGGGATCTATATTGGGGTTGTTTATTGCAAGTAGTGGATAACACAAAGATCAGTATGAGGAAGTAACAGCAGTGATCCTTCAGTTGGTGCACTACAATAATGTCTTGAGTACACTCTGAAAGGGTCCCGTAGACCTTTGCCCGTCAACTGAGTCTTCTTCACTTCGGTGGGTGATGGATGGGATTCCGAAGTTTGACTCCAAAAGAAAAAAAGAACAGGAGCAGCGGTTAATATCTGTGCTCAGCTATGCACCCTGAGCTTCTACCACACCTCATGAGGGACTAGGGAAAAAGGAGTGAGGGAAAATCAAAGAGAGGAGCGTCATAAAGACAAAGGAAAGTGAAGTGCTGAGAAAGATAAGCCACCAGAGGCCCCAGCGAGTCGACCGGAACTGTGTCAGTCTAGGTGACAGCACTCTGCTACACAGGGTTGTGAGTTTTTAGGGCAGGCACAGTGGGACGTGAGGAGTTCGCGGGAGCTAACAGAACGAAATCCCCTTTTCTATCCCTTCCCCATTCGTATGCCCTCTGCTCTGGTTACATACTGCTTCCTGCCGCAACTCTCCTGAGTTGCGGCGGCTCATAGACCTCCTCCAGAATCCACCAGTCCTCAGACCACTCTTCTGGATTTTACGGGTCTCCATCGTCTTCCGGCTTGACCTCCTTGGCGTCCTTCGTCCTCGTCTCGGTGGCGTTCCTCGGTCCAGCAGCACTTCCTCTTCTCTCGCGTTCTCTCCTACTTACTGATGCCACTGACCCTGGTAGTACGTCTTCTGCTTTTATCATCCAATCCGATGTTCGATTTCATCCCTCGGATTGGACGTCCTGTAGTTCTGTCCCGCCCCTTGACGGAGTAACTGCTTCTGGGTCAGTTTCCCCGGGCTGTGAGAGGAAGGGAAAGTCCTGGGTTACAGGTGAAGACTCCGCCTCGTATTCGTCGTTTTCCTCCCGACTAGGAAGGTAAGGGACCCATAAGGGATTTGATGGGGCGACAGCTAGAGCCGTGATGGGTTTTACGGGGGCTTCTTGGCATTCCCCTTCCCTAACTTTCTTGTTTATAAGAAAAGGACTCATGGGGTATCTTGACAAAAAGTCAACATCAGCCTGGTCTTTGCCTTTTTGGTGGTGGACAGTATGCCGGAAGGGTTGAAGGGTGAGGAACCAACGTAACACACTCTGATTATGTCCTTTAATTCAGGATAGCCATTCAAGAGGTGCATGGTCGGTGTAGAGGAGGAAATCCCTTCCATCGAGATAATTGCGGAGGGTTTCGATAGCCCACTTGATAGCCAGGGCTTCTTTCTCTATTTCTGCGTATGTGGTCTCTCTAGGAAACAGCTTGCGACTAATGAAGAGAATGGGACTCTCTAGTTGATTGTCGTCCTTTTGTGATAAAACAGCTCCGATACCACTGTTGGATGCATCGGTTTGCAACAAGAATGGTTTCTTATACTCCGGACTCAATAGCAAGGGCTTGGAAGTGATGAGCTGTTTCAGTTGTCTAAAAGCATAAATTGCAGGAGGGGAGCGGTTTCTGAGACATCTCTCTGTCTGTATATTCTTCTTTAATAGATCGGTTAAGGGGGAGGCGATTTGGGAAAAGTGGGTGGATGAGCCGTCTGTAATATCCTAGTAAGCCTAAAAAGGCCCTAAGGTCTTTTTGCATCTTGGGAAAGGAGATACTTGCAATCGCAGCAACTTTCTCTTCTTGGGGTTTTGTACAACCCTCCCCCAGGAGGTACCCCAGATACTTTACGGATGTGGCTGCTAGATGGCTTTTGGCTGGATTGACTGTCAGACCGCTCTCTCCTAGGGTTTTGAGGACTTGTCAGGTGGTGGAGGTGTTCTTCCCAGGTGGAGCTATAGATGATTATGTCATCTAGGTATGCCGCAGAGTAACTTCTGTGGGGCTGTAAGACGATGTTCATAAGCCTTTGAAAGGTTGCAGGCACCCAGTGTAACCCAAAGGGCAGCAATTTAAAGTGAAATAAACCTCTAGGGGTGCAAAAGGCAGTTTTCTCCCTATCCTGGGTTCTTAAGGGCCCCTGCCAGTAGCCTTTACAAAGATCCAAAGTGCTGGTGTATTTAGCCTTTCCTAGTCTTTCTATCATCTCATCGACTCTAGGGAGGGGGTAAGCATCAAACAAGGATATCTTATTCACCTCCCTAAAGTCCATGCAGAAACGGATGGAGCCATTAGGTTTAGGTACCATCACTATTGGTGAGCACCACTCACTCTTGGAGGGCTCTATGACCCCTAATTTCAGCATTTGAAGAACCTCTTGGTCAATTGCTTCTCGCCTTGCTTCTGGGATACAATAGGGACGTAGGCGGACCGTCTTCCCTGGAGTAGTGAGTATCTCATGTTCTACTAGGGTGGTTTTACCCGGTACCAGGGAGAATACTTCTTGGACCGGTAACAGGGCCTCCTTCAGTTCTTGTTTTAAAGGGTCGGGCAGTCCCTTCTCTATGCTCTGTTCTGCTAGTGGTTCGGGTTTTAACCCTGTCAGGACGGGTAGAGGGCCTTCCCATTTTTTTAGAAGGTTGATATGATAAATTTGGGTCTGATCACCAGCGGGAGTCAATTCTATCTTATAGGTGACGGGGTTACCTTTTCCTGTACTTTAAAGGGGCCCTGCCATTGACTTAGCAACTTATGTTCCGAGGTAGGTCTTAGTAGCAATACCATGTCACCCACCCGTAAGGTTCTATCCTTAGCGGTTTTATCGTATTGTATCTTCTGGTTGGTTTGGGCTTGTTCCAAGTTGTCCCGTACGATGGCTCGTATTTGGTTAAGCTGAGTTTTTAGTCCGGCGACATAATCTAACAAGGTTTTAGCTGTTACTCTTTCCTCTTCCCATTCCTCTCTTGCCATGTCTATGAGGGTACGGGGTGGCCTGCCGTACAGCAGTTCAAAGGGGGAATAGCCTGTACTTTTCTGTTGGCCACACCGTATGGCAAACAAAGCCAAGGGAAGCATGTCTTCCCACTTGCGGGATTCCAGGTTCAGAGTTTCCGTAGTGTGCTTTTTAGGGTGGAGTTGTATCGCTCCACTAAGCCGTCTGTCTGGGGGTTATAGGCTGTGGTACAGATCTGCTTATTATTGAGTTGTTGGCATACCTGTCTCATGAGTTTTGGTGTGAAGGATGTACCCTGATCAGTAAATATTTCTTTTGGGAAACCTACTCGAGAAAAGATATTGATCATGGCTTTGGCCACTTGGGTAGTATTGGGCTGTCGGAGAGCCACCGCTTCGGGAAAGCGAGTGGCATAGTCCACCAAGACTAGAACATAACGATAGCTGCTACGGGAGGGAAGAAGAGGGCCAATAATGTCCATACCTACCCGAGAGAAAGGTACGTCAATCACGGGCAGTGGCATTAAAAGCACGCGCGGAGGAGTGTAGCGACTGTTTTTTTGGCAGATCACACACTCCCGGCAATATTTCTTGACTTGCTGATATATACCCGGCCAATAAAACCTTTGCCATATGGCCTTCTCAGTCTTGTCCCCGCCGAAATGTCCACACAATAAATGGCTATGGGCCAAATACAGAATTTTCTCTCTAAAGGGTAAAGGTACTAGCAGCTGTACGGATTGGTCCTGCCCCCTTTTCTATATAACAATCCCTTTAAGATAAATAATTGGGGACCTACTTTTGTAGAGTCTTCTTGCTGGGCGGCTTGTCTCTAGGCTTCTTGTAGAGTATTGTCCTCTCGCTGTGCTGAGCGGAAATCACAGTCATGTTCCCAAAGAGGTGGGTTAAGAGGGCAGGATTCCAGTTTTTCTTTTCCTTCCTCTTTTGTTGTTTGGTTTTCCTATCTTTTCCCCAGCTCCAACCAGGGTCTGCAACATGGGAGAAAGGAGCCTCTTTTCTCCACTCGGACTCTTCCTTCCAGGAGTCATGGAGTACAGAGTGTATATGCAAGTAATCGGTTCCTAACACCACGGGTTCGGGGAGATTAGGTATGAGGCCCGCCTTCATTTCTACAGGGGTCTGGGTTGGCTGGTGTTGTATAGCTACGTTAGTCGTGGGATAGGCCTTGCTGTCCCTGTGAATGCATTGGATGTTGACTACCCCTGTGGTGATCGGTGGTCCTCCTGGGATAACCTGGGGTCTCATAACACTTTGGCGACATCCCGTGTCAATCAGAGCCTCTCTTGTTTCCCCGTTAATGGCAATTCGTTGGTGAAAAGGACGGGCCCCCCTTCCAGGGGAACCATACAAGACCCGCGTGTATCTGACCTCCATAGGCTCTTCCTTTTGAGGACACACTCGCGCAATATGTCCGAAGGCACCGCAATGGAAGCACTGGGGTCCTGAGGGAACAGGAAACCGGTGTTGGGGTTATTGGGTTTGGGACTATAGTCAGTGTCTCGGGTATGTGAGGGGGTCTTGGGGTTCTTATGGGGTGGTTCGCTGGGGACTTCCAGTTCCCTTCTTCTTTACCCTTCTGTAGTTCTTGAACCCTAAAGAAAGTGGCCGCTATCTCAACGGCTTTGTCTAATGACAGATCTGCGTGTTGGCGCACCCACCTTTGTATCGGTGGGTGGAGGGAGGAGAGAAATTGTTCCAGGTAGATTTTCTCTAGGATGTTGTCTTTGGTTGAGGTCAAAGGCTTCAGTCATCTGTCGGCCGTATCTTTTATTCGATAACACAAGGCTCAGAGGTTCTCCTGTGGTCCCTCTCGGATGTGCCTCAACTTCATCCGATAAGTTTCATCATCAATGCCCATCTGTTCAAGAATACATCTTTTAATGTCCGGATAGGGGGTGTTCCCAAGGGGATTAGCGGCCTGATAGGCTGCTTGGAGGTTCCCAGTGAGTAAGGGTCCCAAATACTGTCCCCACCTATCTTTTGGCCACAGAGCGGCCCTGGCCATTCACTCAAAGTTGGAGAGGAAGAAATCCGGGTCCTCTCCTTGTACATACCTTTGGGCGACCACCGAAGGAGGGGCCGTGAACCCCATGGGTTGCCCTAGCACCTCAGCCAGTTTCCCGATGGGTGTCTCCTGTGACTGTCCTTGTCCCGTGAGGGTCTTATACAGTGCTTCCCTCTCGGCTTCTGCTGTCTCTAGGAACTTGGACATGATTCTCTCAAGCTTCTACTGGCCTTCCGCCATCTTGTTTACTACGGCCTCCATTTCCTCCGATCCCACTTCTGACACCACCTGTCGGAGGGATGGTCGGAAACAGAAGCGAGGAGGCCATATGGGATCTATATTGGGGTTGTTTATTGCAAGTAGTGGATAACATAAAGATCAGTATGAGGATGTAACAGCAGTGATCATTCAGTTGGTGCAGCACAATAATGTCTTGAGTACACTCTGAAAGGGTCCCGTAGACCTTTGCCCGTCAACTGAGTCTTCTTCACTTCGGTGGGTGATGGATGGGATTCTGAGGTTTGACTCCAAAAGAAAAAAAGAACAGAAGCAGCGGTTAATATCTGTGCTCATCTATACACCCTCAGCTTCTACCACACCTCGTGAGGGACTAGGGAAAAAGGAGTGAGGGAAAATCAAAGAGAGGAGCGGCATAAAGACAAAGGAAAGTGTAGTCCTGGGAAATATAAGCCACCAGAGGCCCCAGCAAGTCGACCGGAACTGTCTCAGTCTAGGTGACAGCACTCTGCTACGCAGGGTTGTGAGTTTTTAGGGCAGGCACAGTGGGACGTGAGGGGTTCGCGGGAGCTAACAGAACAAAATCCCCTTTTCTATCCCTTCCCCATTCGTATGTCCTCTGCCCTGGTTACGTACCTCTTCCTGCCGCAACTCTCCTGAGTTGCGGCGGCTCATGCACCTCCTCCAGAATCCACCAGTCCTCAGATCACTCTTCTGGATTTTCCGGGTCTCCGTCGTCTTCCGGCTTGACTTCCTCAGCGTCCTTCTTTCTCGTCTCGGTGGCGTTCCTCGGTCCAGCAGCAGTTCCTCTTCTCTTGCGTTCTCTCCTACTTCCTGATGCCACCGACCCTGGTAGTACGTCTTCCGCTTTTATCGTCCAATTCGATGTTCGATTCCATCCCTCGGATTGGACGTCCTGTAGTTCCATCCCGCCTCTTGACAGACTAACTGCTTCTGGGTCAGTTTCCCCGGGCTGTGAGAGGAAGGGAAAGTCCTGGGTTGCAGGTGAAGACTCCGCCTCGTATTTGTCGTTTTCCTCCTGACTAGGAAGGTAAGGGACTATAAGAATGTGGCTCTGTATATACTGTTCCCAAATTGGTTCAGTGTGCACAAAGTCCATAGTCCCCAGAGGTTTGGCAGAGGCTAAAGTTAGATATAACCTTACTCTCTAAAGTGGTAGCATTGTGGTAAATAAAATTTCCTTTACCGGGACTGGATTTGATACAGGAACATAGTAAAATAGCTCAGTAAAATGAGAGGCAGAATCCGTGATATTAGAGTTTCGGAATGGGCTTTATTCCAAAATGGCCGACTCGAGTCGCGGCCTTCAGGTTCCGTCACCACGAGGGTTCAGGAAGTGAAGTACATACTTTATTGACAAGAAGTAACTTTTATAGTCCATACATTATAATGAAGTGAATACAGTAGGCGTAACAATTGATAAAGAAATTGACGTGTGGTCCGCGTAACCGAAAATGGGTGTAATAATGAGTAAAAAGGAACATAATTGGTTGTGATGTCATGTATAGGTGGATCTATAAGATAATACTTGGCATGGATGCGCGCGCAGCAGCATGACGTGTAACTAGGGGGTGACGGGGATTTGACATTTAGCTCTATATGTGGAGACGAGAAGTCTGGGGGGTCAAGTCAACCTAATCCCAAATCATATCTAACATCCTATGTTTAAAGAACTATGTTATCCATAAAAGAAGGACTCTCGGACAGAATCTATTCTATACTGACTGTGCGTGCGTGTACAAGCGTCTAAGTGTCTACACTGAATGCGAGGGGGTAGGAATATTCCATGGTAACAGGGCTATGAATTACTTGCATGAGGACAGAGAAGATGGGCCTTTTTGCTTGGTAACTGGAGGAATGTTTACTTAAACTACTAGGCAGGAATGCATCGGCTGAGGGGGAAGCAGATAATTCGAAGGTGAAATACAGTTCTTGGCAGAGAATAGGCTGATGTCAGGCTTCGTGAGCCGCGCAGAGAATGAGACAAAGTTCATGGTCACAGATGCAGGCTCGGACTGGAGCTTTCAGAGGCAGAAGGCAAGAGGAGTTTTGATGACAGAATCAGGGCCTACTTGCCTGGACTGTAAAGTGGTATAAGTGAACCATATAAAGCCGGTGGCCTTTCATATTTAAGAATGGAATATCCGGCCTATTCATGGCGGATCTGGAAGAGGACATGTTGACGGTGGGCATACATGTATTTGCGTCTTCATAACTGGAACTGGAGGGAACATACATGTACTTGTGACATGCACATAGAACCGTTGGGGTCCAAGATAGGGGACATAACTGACCAGAGAAATCCACATTTCCACATTCCCTCCTTGTCCCCTCCTTGCCCTTCAAGAGATATCAATCTTCATCAATCCATTGATCTGTTCATATAGCATCATTTGTTCTTCTTTCTTCTTCCGGAATCTTGAATGAAATCTCGGTGGTGGAATACATGATGTGGCACACAGACCACAAATCGCTGGTCCACATTGCAGACATAGACAGCAACTGAATAGTATGAGAAGGCCAATACCTAGGAAGGATAGAACTCTCCATCCCCAGGCTGATACCGCATTCCAAAACCAACTGGACCAAGTCCAAGTGTCTGAGTTCTGGTGTATCTGGCTTACAATCTTATGAAGGCGAGTGATGGCTTTATATACAGATGGCGAATTTTCTGGTATGAATACGCAACAGCTTGATCCGATGACCCTACAAGCTCCGCCCCTATCAGCCAGGATGACGTCAAGGACAAGACGATTTTGAAGCACAACAATCCGCATAGCAGACTGCTCTTCCGTTAAATTGCCTAGGGCGGAAATAGTCTCATTCACTACTGCTTCAAGGGTTCTAGTTAATCTACGTATCAGCTTACTATTAGTAACAGTACCTATATAGGGAAAGATGCCTTTATTAAAATCTACATACTTATCCCATGCCGTCTCAGTGTAATCGACAATGGGGAGATCTCTCCGTTCTCTGTTGTGTACTAAATGAATATTTCTGTAATAATCAGGAGGAGCTAGGAAAACAGGTGGCAAAAGGAATGCTATGTAGCAGGTACCATCCCAATCTAGAGGTAGACGCATATATGCAGTCTGACCACATATAAAGTAGGAGTGGCGAGAAGCTCTAAATGAAGATTTTCCTTGATCACTGAATTCTACTATAGTAGTGCATTTACTATGGCCCATATGTATGGAACCAACCTTTCTTACACACAATTCACCTTTTGCTGGGAATACTGACATGGTGGGTAAGACTAGCTCAACTTCGGCTACGACATTTAGAATCATGAGATTAGGTGTAAAATTACCTAATCCATACACTTCATTTTCTAGATCAGTTCCTGTTCTTTTGGGGCGACCCTCCTTGTCAGGGTAGCAGACTTCGAGTAAAACTAGGTTCAGGTTTCCCCATATCCAATGATCTTGGTAAACTGCTGTGTCTGAGTCTATGGAATTGATTAAACTGAACCATGCTCCACAGGAGCCATTATGTGTGAATGGATGTGGAAAGAAAGGCAGGACTCCTTCATAATTCTGATAGGGAGGGAGTCGGCCACACACCCAACAATAGGTAGCATTACTAGTCGGATGGGAATGATGTAACATACTAATGAAAGTGTTATTGCGCAGCGCAAGTCTATAAGACAATTCATGCGGAGGTAAGTCACTAAAAGAATGTTCAGCAGCAACATTATAAACATGTCTAGAAATAGGGTAATATATGTGCAACAACATACTTGTAATAATTATTAAAAGACTCAATAAAAACAAAATTAATAATGTCACTATGCAGTGGCTACGCAGTGATTTACAATACGCCTGTCGTTTCAACATTTTTCGGGTATTTTCTCTACTCAGGTCCAAGGGATACATGTCAGAGACAATTCAACCGCTTCACCTTGGAGAGGACTTAAACAATCAAATTGCTCGACTGGTTGGGCCTAAGCTTTAGTTTGTAATTTTCAGATTTGTTAGGTTCAACAAAAGGGAGTTTTGTATCAGTCTGTGAGGGAGTGCAGGGCACAATGTCTATATCCGAAGATAGTCCATGAAATTTCTTGATGTGGCTTGAATGAATCCAGCCCTTGCGGCCCTCGATCTTCACGGCTGTTCTTGTGGTCAGCAGGACCAACTTGGGTGCTTTCCACCTGGGCTCCAGCTGAGTCTTTCGGTCGAAATTCCTCACAAAGACAAGATTACCCGGAACAACGTCATGGGGTTTCACCTCAGTGTTGTCGGGAAAGGCTGCAGCTACCTGTGAACGAGAAGATTGTAGTGCAGACATCAAGGAAGCCAAGTAATCTGTCAGCATATTACAGTCAATATCAGTTATTTTGCGTGGTACGGGCGTCCCCCACATATTTGGTGGTCTACCGAAGATCACCTCATACGGGGATAGCCCTGTTCGTGAATGCGCTACCATTCTCATGTAAAAGAGTGCAACTGGTAACGCTACTACCCAGTCGACACCTTTCTCTCTGCATATTTTGGACATTCTAATTTTCAGTATCTGGTTATGTCTTTCTACGAGACCTGCTGCCTCGGGGTGTCGGACACAGTGGAATTTCCACTGATATCCTAACAGAAGTGAAACGTGTTTCATTAATTCGGATGAGAACGGCTGGCCGTTATCTGAGTAAACAGCACGTGGTAAACCGTATCGTGGGAAGAATTCTCGAACCAACTGTTTGGCAGTAGTCGGGGCAGTGTAATCTGAAACCGGGTATGCCTCCGTCCAACGGGACAGAGCGCAAACAACTACGAGAACATATTTGAATCCTCTGCATCGTTCCATCTGGATATAATCCATCTGGAGTACTTCAAAAGGATGATTAGGAGTATGAAATCCACCCTGTTCTACGGGAACGCTTTTTCCTGGGTTGAACTGACAACAGATCATACAGGTACGAACCTTTTGTTTTGCTGCTGCTCGTAAATGTTTATTGAACCAAATGTGTTGAATGCTGTCTAGCATAGCTTTTTCTCCTAGATGTGCTGGACTATGTATAGTGTTAATTATAACTTGGACCATTGAATCAGGAAGGAACCATACAGACTTTTCCTTCATCATCCATCCTTGGTCCGTTTGGATCCCTCCTAATTCAGTCCATTTCTTTATTTCGTCTGGTGTAGCATGTGTCTGTATGTCAATTACGTCAAGAGTAGGATCTTTAACTGTCATACAATGTGTCGGTGTCGGGACTATTGTCTTTGTCATATCGGGGGTTTGAGTTTGAGCAGTCAGTTTAGCTGTTCTGTCGGCTAGGTCATTGCCTTGGGAAATGATATCAGTAACCTTTGTATGGGCCTTACATTTCATAATTGATATTTTAGTGGGTAGATGTATTGCATCTAATAATGCATGAATGAGGGGTCCGTGCTGAATGTGGGCACCGTGGGAAGTTAAATAACCTCTCTCTCGCCACAGCACGCCGAAGTCATGTACAACTCCGAATGCATAACGTGAGTCAGTGTATATGTTGACTTTTTTATTCATGGCTTGAATACAGGCTTGTGTCAGAGCGATAAGTTCTGCGGCTTGAGCTGACAAAGTGTTTATACGATTAGTTTCAATGACTTCAGTATCTGTTGTGACTGCGTAAGCGGCTACTAACTCTCCTGTACTTGTTCTCATGCATGAACCATCTACATACAAGGTCAGGTCTGGATCTGGCAATGGGACATCGGTTAAGTCTTGTCTGGGTTTTGTTGTTATTGTAATAACTTCAATACAGTCATGGGCTAGTGGGTCTGTTCCGATTACAGGTAGAAGTGTGGCAGGATTCAATGTGTTACAGCGTCTGATTTCTATATGTGGCTGAAACAATGTAAGTTCATACCCTGTAAGTCGTGCTATGGTCAAGTGTTGTGTTTGCGTTCTATTTACAAGAACCTCTACTGCATGTGGTACTTGAACTGTCAATGGATGTCCTAACACTATGGCATCGCTTTGTCTGATTGCTAAAGCTGTCGCTGCTACTGATTTCAGGCACGCAGGCAAAGCCTGAGCTACGGGATCTAATGTACTAGAGAAATAGGCACATGGTTTGTGTGCTCCTGCTTGATCCTGTGTGAGTACTGACAAAGCAGTACCTTCGCGTTCTGTAACAAAGAGTGTAAACTGTTTTCTGTAACATGGCGTTGCTAAAACGGGTGCTTGACATAAAGCTTTCTTTAGGCTTTCAAAAGCTTGTGTGTGTTCCTGAGTCCAAGGGAGAACAGTCGATGTGGCTGCCTCCTGTGTGGTTTAACTGAATGAGGGGTTTTGCTAGAAATGCATACTGAGGGATCCACTGCCTACAATATGAAGTGAGGCCTATGAAAGCCCGTACTTCCTTTTGTGTCTTGGGTATTGGCATGTTAGCTATTAACTGAATGCGGTCGGGTGTAAGCTGCCTTCCCTCCTTGGACAGCGAGTGACCAAGATAAATAACTCGCTGGACACAGAATTGCAGCTTAGAAGGGGACACCTTGTGCCCCTTTTCGGCTAGAAATTGTAAAACTGTCAGTGATGCTTTCTCACATTCGGGTTCGCTTCTAGCGGTGATCAGCAGATCATCGACATATTGAAGCAGGGCAGTGTTAGCTGGCATGTGTATACTGTCAAGTTCTCGTTTCAGTGCTTGGCTATAGATGCTGGGGCTTTCTGTAAATCCTTGAGGTGCGCGGGAGAATTTAAAGCTACGCCCATTTAAACTAAATCCGAACAAATATTGGCTTTCCGGATCTATTGGGACGCTGAAGAAGGCATTCTTGAGGTCAATTACAGTAAAGAATGTTGCTTCGGAATCAATAGCTGTCAATAATGACGAGATATCTGGAACCACAGGAAATTGTGGCACAATGCATTTGTTTAACTCGCGCAGATCAATAACCAATCGGTATACTGGCGGAGCTGTAGGATCTGTTCGTTTAAGAATCGGAATTATCGGTGAATTACATACATTGGAGTCTGTTTCTACAACTACTCCTTGGGCAATAAGCTCGTCAATGATTTGTAGTAAAGCCGTTACAGCATCTGGTGGTAACTTGTATTGTCGCATTCGTGGTAGCACCACTCCTGCCTTTAATGTGACTCGATATGGTGTAATATTCATGCATCCAACATCAGTAGGGCCTTGTGCCCATAGACGTGTAGGTAAAATCTGTAATCGGGGATCCATGTCTCTAGACACATAGTGACCTTTAAAATCACGTAAAAACAATCTTACTCCTTCCGGAGAACAACATATTATAGCTCCTAGAGCTTTTAACGTTTTTATTCCTAACAGATTTTCTGGGCATGATTTAGTAAGCAATAAATCTGTAGTTCGGGTCAGAGGTCCTATCGTAAGTGGAAGAGGCTGTGACACTTCATTAACTATAGGTTTTCCTGAAAAACCAAGGGAAATATTCTGTGAGCCTGAGAGGGGTGCCCCTGGAACTTCACTACGTTTTATGGTGGTTCGACTTGCCCCTGTATCGAGTAGAAATTTTCTATCTTGACCTAATAATTCACTATGTACATAAGGTCCTTCTTGATCTACAGGAATCTCAATAAGGGGTAAGTCAACTTCCCTCTCTAGGCTAGTTCATGCGTAACGCTGATACTCGGGATATTCATACTGTGCGGTCTGATACATTTGTCGTGTTGTTGTCTGTGTGGCAGCAGCAGGCAACGGTGGTGCAGCTGGCACAAACTGTATTGGCTGTTGTGCGGCTGGCATGGCCTGGGCATGCTGCGTAGCTCCTTGTTCATTCTGATCTTGTCTAAGTGGCCGTGATCTTTCTTGTGTTTTACCTATGGCGATATTATGTTTTAAAACTGGACAATCGTGTACGTAATGGCCTGGCTTTTTACAATAATTGCATGTCCCTTTTACAGGTCCTGCTGAATCGGAATGTGTCATACCCTTTTTATGTCCTTCAGCTGGAACTGTCTGGGAAACTAGCATTTTCATTTTCGTGTCTTTCATGCGTCTGTGTTCATGTTCTTGTTCCTCTCTAATTCTATTGTGGTGGTACTGTAACATTTGTAACATTTGTGTTGGAGTGTTACCTTGCCAGGTACTCTCGAATTTTAATACTCTATTCTTTACTGGGGGCAGGGCATTTTCCACTAATTTTGTTACAAACAGATGCGGGTATGATTCGCTACTTGCTTTTATGCCACTATTTATACCAAAACATTTCTCGAATCGGGCATAGTAATCGCTAGTGTCTTCATCTTGCTTCTGCTTACAGGCTGAAATTGTACCCCAATCTTCCTTTTTCGTAGTTAATAAGCGTGGCAGTACCTGTACTAGTAGACCTGGTAGTGCTTTAGTTTTGTCCCCAAGCCCCGAACCTGGACCTCGGGCCCTTTCTTCTGCTTCTAATGCTGACCATTCTATCTTTTGGTCACCTACCTCCCACTCTTTTTCCTTGAGTTTCTCATAAATGCCAGCAGGCATCAATACCTTTAATATTGTCATAATGTCGGGGTAGGTATACTCTCCCATGAGTAACATGTCTTTAATTTCTCGGTGAAAACCCGCTGGGTCTTTGTCATGACTGGGTACCACTTTCTTCATTTCTAACAATTCTATTTTTGATATCGGCGTATATACAAATACACGTTTAAACTGATCGTCCTCGCCTTTTATTGGGTGCACTTCTCGTAAGGGATTCAGTCTATCCATGTGATATGTAGTTCTTTCCTTGACAGGCAATGAGACATGCTCTGAGCATACAAAAAGAATATACTGCTTTCTAGATACTAGAATTTCTTTAATTAATTTGGTACCTGGACCTCTCCATTTATTCATAAGTAATTCAGTTAATATGTCAGGTAAAGGACCAGGGTCCGAATGCTGACTCTGATATAGTATAATGAGTTGTTGAATCATATAAATCCCAGCTAACCTCTGCTCATCTGGGGTGAGATTCAAAAATGTGCGTACTACTGTCTCATCACTATATTTTCCGGGACTGTCCACCCAGTGGACAGCTGCCCTTGCTAAATCTTGTTCATCCATAGAATCGAGAAAATGATAACCCCTTCGTTCTCGGAGTAGTTTGTCGGCGGTTTGGAACGAATGCTCGTTAGACCTTATATTAATTATAGGTATTTGAAAATTCCTGTTATTATCTGGACATATCGGATGTATTGAGTCAGCATGATATCTAGTCTGATTCCTATTACAAGATCTTCCTTTACCTACATAGGCTATGGTGTCCGACTGTCCTGTGGGCAGTCCTGACCCTTCTTCCTCGTTTTGTTCGAACTCGTCTACCTCTAATCGCTCTTCGTGTAGGCGTTCTATTTCTTTACGGATCTTTCGGCACATGGCTATTATACAGTTTTGTTTATCATGTCTCCCTTCCGATATATTCTGGCTCCATCTTGTAAGAATTTTCATTGCTTCCGGGTCTACCCCCGGTCGGTCTTGATTTCTGATCACACAGTTTATGAGGAAACGTAACAGTTCCCCCTGTATCTCTACTTTCTGGTATTCCATGGCTCTGTAAATACATTCTGGATCTCGCCCCGTTTGGACAAAATGATATATATTATCTAGATGCGCAGTCATTCCTGGTAACTTCGCTAAATACACTGCGGCTCGTCTGATACGCAATGATGCTAGGGTCATTTCGTCCTCTTTTCCAGGCACCGGGTCATATCTACAATCTATAAGAAGTTCCTTAAGCGCACGGGTACTAAGGAGTTTGGGTGTACGTGAATGCGCTGACTCTTGAAAGGTAAGTTTATTTATTCTGGGTGGCGTAAAAAAGAGATTGGTAGCTCCTCCCGCGGCCCCATCTGGGGCGTCGGGTGTAAAAGGATTCGTTGAACGTGACACAGCAACTACAGGTGTGGACACAGCCATAGAAGTAGCTGTAGGAGCGGATACAGAAACAGATGTGCTTGCCGGAACTTGTGACTCGATTTGTTGCTGTAGGGATACGGGCACTGGATCTTGGCGTTGAACCTCCCTGGTATGCGGTCTACGTGAGGCGGAATTAGCATACTCGGGAGCTGCGTCATCTAAATATGAGGAAAGAAAAACATCTTCTGCGGTTCTAGGATGCCCCTTAGGATGTACCTTTATTGGGAACAATGGGGTTGGCAAGTCTTTTGGTGTTTCTGGAGTAGCCTTAGGTAATCCTTCGGCCAGAAGGGGATACATACCATTCATAAGGGCATTTCTTTGTCTGTCTACTTGTTCTGATTTCACTCGGATACCTTCCTCAATTAATAGATTCTCTCGAACTTTATTGGAATTCTCTTTACTCTTCTCTTCCTGTCTACGTGCTTTTTCTGTTCGTCTATGTGATTCTTTACGCCATAATTCAACGGCGTCTTTCTGTGACTGTCTGACTTTCCTTTTCCATAACTCTTCCTCGACTTTCATGATGCACTCTGCATCCCAGGTTCCCGCTGTGGGCCACCTCTGACTTTCTGGTAATCCCTTGGTATAGTCTACCCATAAATCAAGAAATAATATAGCGTCTAAGCCATGTTTGTGATACATAAAGTGCCCTGGAGTGTCCCTAGGAGGAATAGGGACGGCTTCTTCGAGAACCCCTTTTCTGGTAGTGATCTGTCTTAATTTCGAAAAGAGCGGCATATTGAGAACTGACCTTATACTTGATTTTGACCTGATACTTGAATTTGAACAGACTTAATACAATAAACACGATAATGAACAGTCATTCATACCACGATATACAGAACATACTTAAACACTTTAAACATTAAACCTTAAACCTTTAACTGAAACAACAATGATGATCGTCTGCATAACTAAATCACCATGCTTAATTCTTGACACTAACTAGACAATAACTAGATACTTCGGAATACTTCGGAATACTTGATATACTGCTAAACAGTACAGATACACTGCTAAAACAGTGCAGACCGGATTTGTGTACCCAAACCCGTCTTGACCGGCACAACCTATGTGCACGTCAGAAATGCCTCCCCAGCAATGGTACTCACCGGGTAGCTTCGGAAACGGAAGGCCTCAGTAACTTGAACTTGAACCGGACCGGACTCGACTCGACTCGACTCGTCGGACACTGGGCTCGACTTCGGACTGGTGGGTCTCTGTATACCTCGGATCTTGCTCTCTCAGCTAGGCTCTGGTCGGGATACTTCGCACTTCTCACCGCCTCGTCTGGGTGTTGATCGCAGTCTCAGTCGCCCCCGCTTGACCGGAGGGAGATACAGGAAATCCTGCTGGTACGCGTTATTGTCCGTCCAGCTGTGGCAGGAGACCGGGCCTGCAACGCACCGCCGGCGCGTGAGATGAGAAAGTGTCCCTATTCGAGCGCCATCATGTGGTAAATAAAATTTCCTTTACCGGGACTGGATTTGATACAGGAACATAGTAAAATAGCTCAGTAAAATGAGAGGCAGAATCCGTGATATTAGAGTTTCGGAATGGGCTTTATTCCAAAATGGCCGACTCGAGTCGCGGCCTTCAGGTTCCGTCACCACGAGGGTTCAGGAAGTGAAGTACATACTTTATTGACAAGAAGTAACTTTTATAGTCCATACATTATAATGAAGTGAATACAGTAGGCGTAACAATTGATAAAGAAATTGACGTGTGGTCCGCGTAACCGAAAATGGGTGTAATAATGAGTAAAAAGGAACATAATTGGTTGTGATGTCATGTATAGGTGGATCTATAAGATAATACTTGGCATGGATGCGCGCGCAGCAGCATGACGTGTAACTAGGGGGTGACGGGGATTTGACATTTAGCTCTATATGTGGAGACGAGAAGTCTGGGGGGTCAAGTCAACCTAATCCCAAATCATATCTAACATCCTATGTTTAAAGAACTATGTTATCCATAAAAGAAGGACTCTCGGACAGAATCTATTCTATACTGACTGTGCGTGCGTGTACAAGCGTCTAAGTGTCTACACTGAATGCGAGGGGGTAGGAATATTCCATGGTAACAGGGCTATGAATTACTTGCATGAGGACAGAGAAGATGGGCCTTTTTGCTTGGTAACTGGAGGAATGTTTACTTAAACTACTAGGCAGGAATGCATCGGCTGAGGGGGAAGCAGATAATTCGAAGGTGAAATACAGTTCTTGGCAGAGAATAGGCTGATGTCAGGCTTCGTGAGCCGCGCAGAGAATGAGACAAAGTTCATGGTCACAGATGCAGGCTCGGACTGGAGCTTTCAGAGGCAGAAGGCAAGAGGAGTTTTGATGACAGAATCAGGGCCTACTTGCCTGGACTGTAAAGTGGTATAAGTGAACCATATAAAGCCGGTGGCCTTTCATATTTAAGAATGGAATATCCGGCCTATTCATGGCGGATCTGGAAGAGGACATGTTGACGGTGGGCATACATGTATTTGCGTCTTCATAACTGGAACTGGAGGGAACATACATGTACTTGTGACATGCACATAGAACCGTTGGGGTCCAAGATAGGGGACATAACTGACCAGAGAAATCCACATTTCCACAGCATGGTCGAGCTTTAATGCAGTATCAGAGGACAGTGTAAAGCATTTGTTGTACACACAGTCAGCAAATCGTCTCAAACACTCAAGAACTGAACTTTAGGCCAATGGTTTGTATATAAAAATATATGCTTGTTTTATTTTAAAACCAACAATAGGTATCAAAATATACTTTCTCAGGATGAGATGCTTTAGATAAATAGTTTTCAATAGGCAATAGACTTTTGAATGCAATGTTACAGTAGTTGCAATAGGCAACACAATTTCAAACGCAATTATCCATTGAACTCAATGGGAATTTCTAGTTAAATGCAATAGATTACTTTTTGGATTACCTTTCTTACCACAGGACTGGATCCTAGATTCAGTCCTGGGACATCTCCTGTAAACAGTTGAGTATAAACGTTTTGGTTACAGTTATGATTTTTAAGGAATATTATTGTATTTTAAAAGTTGACAGAAACTTTTTCACATAGAATCACAAATGTTATCCTATGGGAGGAAATTCACTTAGCAGGTAAGTGGGGTTATGGTTACATTTTCAAACTCGGGGTTGGATCCTGGATCCAGCACTGGGGCATCTCCTGTAAACAGTTGAAAGAATGTGTTTTTATTATACAGGCAATTTTTAACGAATATTTGTACGTTTGCAAAATCGACACTTAGAAGAATTTCTGGTGAAAACCAGGCAATGTTATCCTATGGAAGGAAAATCATGTTATAGGTAAGTACGGTTGTAATTACTTTTCAGGGTCAGTGCTGGGCACCAAGATCCAGCACTGGGATCTCTCCTGATAACAGGTGAGTAAATTTGTTTTGGTAATTCGGCTGATTTTAGATGAATATTTTAAAGTTTCAAAACTCGACACTTAGAAGAATTGGTGAAACCAGTCAATGTTACCCTATGGAAGAAAAGTGAGTTATCGACTTTTGGGGAAGTACTCGACTGGCAGAGTTAAGGTTCTGGGCATAGACTCAGGGGTCTCCCAGGGTCAGGTCCACAGTTGTTACACCCTCAGCGGCACTGGGGCAGCCGGGTGCAGACTGAGTTAGGCCCAATGTTATCCTATGGGAGGCAGGGGGCCTTTGGTTGGTAGCTGCTGGCTAGCAGGCCACGCAACTGTGGGAGGTGGGCTCCTGGTCACTTGCCCAGGGCAAATGGGGAAGTAGATTAGAGTAGAAGTTCCAGGGGCACTCGGGCGGCTGGGTACAGGGTGCTTTTGAGCCGTCGGGCGCTCAATGGATTTCAATGGAGAAGCTCAAGAACGAACAAAGGCTGCAAGCTCAGGGACGAAGATTCTTCAGGTGCGACCACCACTTCGAGAGGTAAGTTGGGTAGTTGGAGGATAGGTAGGCACCCAGGAGTTGGGCACAGGGGGCCGCAGGGGGCCGGGTGCAGGGGTGCCTTTTGGTGTCAGGAAATCTTACCCTCTGCTGGTCGCGGTTGGAGGGGTCCCTGGTTCTGAGGCTGCAGGCGTCGTCAGGAGCGTCGAGGTGGGTCCTTGGGTGCTGGATTCAGCGTCACAGTTGCCGGGGGGACGTCCTCGTGGTCTTTGTTCACTCCAGCACAGGCCAGGCTTGGCGGGTGCAGTGTGTACAGGGTTCACGATTCCTGGCTGATGCCAGGGGTCAATTACTTGCTTTGAGCAGTACCACTGCTCGTGGGAGTCCCGGGTAGTTAGAGTCACAAGGCAGTCAGGTCCTCCGGGGTTTTTGAGGTTGCTGACCACTGGAGATGCCAGGGTTTAGCAGGAGCAGGTTCGAGGGTCGACAGGCCGGTAGGGCTGGGGCCAAATCAGTTGGTGTCTTCCTCTTGTTAGCAGCTGCACAGCAAGTCTTCTTGTTCCTTGTTCTTCTTTCTTGTATCAGGATCGGGATCTGAGGAAGGAAGGTTCAGGGTGCCCTTAAATAGTAAATTTAGGGGCATTACAGGTAGGTAAAATGTAGGGACCAATGGGTCCCTTCCATGGGGTGGGTACACCCCCTATCCTGCCACTCTCCTGTGGGAGGGGGGCAGTAGCCTAATCCTGACTGGGCAGGGCTCCCCATCTTCAAGATGGCGAGAGCCCGGGGATGTGCTTCACCTCGCCTTCCCCACCTGAGGGGTGGGGTTGGCAGAGGCTGGCACACACACTTTCCCCTTTTCCCGCCGATCTTCCCGCCAGAGAGGGGGTCAAAACTGGTGGGGGCCAGTTGCTGAGTACAGCAAGTGGCCTGGAGAAGCTCACAAAGGCGGCATGCCTTTGAAGCTTCCCCTGCCCCTCCTGGGGGAGGAGACCTAGCACCTTGCCCAGGATGTGCATTGTTGCAGGCTCAGGAGAGCGGATGGCGCTCTACCTAGGGGTCCAGCAACATGTCTGCTGTGTGGCAGCCCCTCAGACAAGACGTGGATTGTAGGTTAGGTTCATGGGTCAACTCTAAGTTGCCCTCGGTCGTGTTTTCTTACAGTAAATTCCACACTGGCATCAGTGTGGCTTTACTGTGCTGAGAAGTTTGATACCAAACTTCTCAGTCTTCAGTGTAGCCATCATGGTGCTGTGGAGATCGTGTTGATGACCTCCCAGGACCATATACTCTTAATGGCAGCACTGCACTTACAGTGCCCAGGAATGAACCTGGGTACTGTAGTGGCACAGGGCTCATGCACCTGGGCCCACACCACTGGCATAGGGCACCCAGCTAGAGGGGTGACTGAGGTATGCCAGGGCAGTGTGTGTTGTGGGCATGGCACACAGGGATGTGTACAACCTAAGAAGTATCAAAGCTGTTCCCCAAGCGATGTGGGATGTGTGCCATGTCGACTCTTTGTTTTGTTCTGCACCAAGACACTCAGCCTGCAAAGGCAGTGTGTGTGTGTCAGGGTACAGGGCCCCTAAGGGTGGCACAATAAGTGCTGCTACCCTTAGGGGCCTTCTCTGGTCACAAGGCCCATGGTACCTAGGGTATCATTTACCAGGGGCTGATATATGACCAGAGATGCCAATTGGGTTTTGGCTGTTAAGCAGTTTTTAAGGAAGGAACACATGCCCTGGACACCTGATTGGCAGGAGCCCAGGGCACACCAAGGAAAAGTACATCAGTTATCAGGCAAAAAGTGGGAGGGTTACTGCAACAGAAACCCACTTCCTTACAGGGACCCATAAGGGATTTGACGGGGCGACAGCTGGAGCCGCGATGGGTTTTACGGGAGCTTCCTGACAGTAGGATTTGGGACCTAAAAGAAAATCTGATAAATTCATGTCCTCTGACAGGAGACAAAGGTGGTGTTTTACTGCAGACTGTGTGTAATGTTCCAACCATTGTTGACAACTTTCCTAGCGACTAAGTGGTAATAATACTAGAATGTTTTGACTGTGAGTATCGGGAAATAGGTCAACTTGATTTAAACCCAGTTGTGGAATTAAGAAAACAAGCATGACAACCATTTGTGTCTACTGGCCAAAATAACCACCCACCAGGACTCGAAAATGAAGGATTAAATGTACCATTCTGCACCATGCTGTTTAATTGTTCTTCTGTGTAATTTGTCAAACTGCCAATTATCAAAGCAAGCAACAGAGGGAAGGGCGGGGGCATTCACTTCTTTACATTTTGCCAATAAGGTCTCTGTGCCCTGCCAGAACTTCATACGCCAAATCAATTTAAAATCAATGGTGTCCTTCCAGTAATCATAACCCTTTAGGGCCAACTGATTGATGAACATAGTAGTATATATTTATATCTATAGGCTCAGTGTGATTAAGCATGTATTTCTTTGGTGGTGTTGGACTTAAATTAAAATAATATGACATGGGCTCTGAAGTGTCTTATTCCGTGAAATAGGTGTATTTATCTTTTTGCAACTCTCTGGAGAGGGAGGGTTGGACAATGTTCCCAAGGTGTATAACTAAAATGGGGTCGCTGTCTACCTGTTCTATGTAAAAGAAAAATGATGTCCAGTATGATGATATCAGACCATATTAGTGTAGTTGACGGAATTAAGATAAAGATCCTCTGATTCAAAAGCAGTATAATACTCTAATTCAGAAAGAATAGAATTCGGGGTGTCTATATCCCAATCATCTGAATATGACCCAGGTACTGGTACATCACCCATAGAAAATGGAACACATATGGTATCTGCAGGTTCTCCGTTAGACCAAATATGTCGAAAGGAACTTTATCCCAAACAATTCTATCAGTCACTGGAACGGCTGAAATGTTAACGAGGAGCAGGTCTCTTTTTATTGTATGGTATTAAGAATGGGGGGGCAACACCCCGTTGACCAGTTCTGTCACAAATCCAATCCACATAAACAAGAAAACCAAGGAAAGTATGATCCAGACATATATCCAAGGAGGGACTAGATAAGTGTGTTTTAATCATGAAATAAAAACATTAATCGGTCCTGGAGGTGGATGCAAAACAGAAAAACTGTTAGAAGAAAAATCATCTTGATCCATGTAGTACCCGGAGGTGCTCAGCTGAAACACAGGAGATTGTGACTCAGCAGTAGGACTTGAAAAGGCCAACTCGGTGGACTCCCGAATGGTGGATCATCATTATAAATGACATCTGTGTAGAAGATGCGATATTAGAAGCAGGAATCGTGTCAGGGAAATTATTGGCAGAGGACTCTGCTTCCCCCAGCCGAGGGGTATCAGCATTGGTGATGCTCACAGGCTGCAAAGAAAAGTCTTGCGAATAAGCATGACTATTCTGTGGCATACTATGAAGTATCGGCCACATGGTGTAGTTTGACATGTTTAGTGGAGACAAAGCTCTTGTCTTTATAACCAGAGTGGTGGCAGAATCACAGGTTGTGTACCTTGAAGACCAAGGACCGGAACAGGAGCATGGTACGTTGGCTCGAATTCCGTTTTGATGGCCACCTTTTCTCGAATCAAATCTCCAATTTTTAGAAGCCATCCGGAAACTGGGAAAGCAACGTCAGAAGTCAAAGGATGAGATGCAGGCAAATATTTGTGTGAATTAGTGTCGCTGAACTTTTGTAGGTCCAGTTGGACATCACAAAGGTTATCTATATCAAAGATTGCGGCAGCTGCCACGTCTGGACTGTCAAGATCTGGAACATACATCTTGATGCCAAAAAGCACTTCATACAGGGACCGCCCACCCAGAGATTTTTTAGGGAGGTTATTTTTTTTTAAATTCTTTTTATTGACATTTTCAATAACAAACTTAAAACATTGCTTCACACTGCTATGTACGCATCGCAGACAATGGCGACAGGCCCCCCCCCCCCAACAAGGAATAGGGTGCGGAATGTACAGGATATCCAGGCAGTCTTACATGACAATCTACGCTTCAACCAACCGGCTATCAGCCTCATCTGCCCATCTGGGTATCCCACCTCGACAGCCACCCACCCGCCCCACGAGTAGCAGCAAATATTAACGTTTCCCCCCCATCCGAGGGGAGAGCAGCGTGTTACAGCATTTGTAGCGGGGTTTGCTCCAGCCAGTGTATGAAGGGCTCCCAGATGTCTCTGGGTCTGGACCGCGCCGGCATAAGCTCCCAGTACAGGGCTAGCTGGGTTTGGCAGTAAGCAACGCTTTGAACCCAAACCTTAATGTGAGGTGATGTGCCCGCCCCCCAGTGTATAGCAACCTGTCTCTTGGCCAATAATAATAGCATTGCTGGCAGTTTACGGTGTTTGGGCTCAATCATGTGTAAAATCCCCAGTAGTGCAACCTGGGGAGTGCAGGGGATCAGTAGGCCCGGGATAGAGCATATTATCTCCAGCACCCTTGTCCAGAACAACGCTATTGCAGTACAGCCCCACGCCATATGCATAAAGGTGGCCCCCGGTGCATGACAGCGCCAGCTTAGGGAGGTTATTTAAAGTTTGTTGAACAACATAAAGATGGTTCAAACAACTACGCCCTGTACCTAATACTCTATTCATTAAGGACTGCTTCAAGTCATGGTTCTCTCTCCACAATTACCCTTGGGTCTATACGGAGAAAAAAAATGCACTTGCAGTGGAATGCGCAGCAGGCAAAAGTCCCGATAAAGACTTGCAAGTCTTTAATACAGTTCGAGCATCACTCAAGCGCTGTGGCCAAACCCAAAGGAACCTAGAACAAGAATCAACTACAACCCAAAAATATTTGAACGTAGAATCTGAAATCAGTGGACCGCAATGATCTAAATAAATACAAACAAAAAAGGTTGCTTAGGGATAAATAGTTGTGTCTGCGGTAGACGAGACACGGTAGAATTTCCAATTTGCTGACATATGTCACAACTTAAAACATATTTTCTCGTCTGTTGGTATAAACCTTGCCACCAATATCTTTGCTGTAAGAGTGAAATGGTGGCAGCCACACTAGCCTGCACAGAAGCTATACCTTCATGTGGGGCGTCAATTCAGTCCTATGCGGTCTGCGTTGGTAATCACACGATCACCAACGCCGGAAATAGTTACAAAAGGAACATTCTGGTCATTTAAATAATAGGAATGTTTAGAAGGGAAGTGCCCCTTTTTGCATCGTTACCCCCCACTTTTAGCCTAATAACTGATGCACTTTGACTGAATGTGCAATGGGTCCCTGCCAAACAGGTTCACAGTGCCTGTGTTCTTTCCCAAAACTGTATCTTTGTTTCCACGATTGGCACATTTAGGAAAAGTAGGATCTGCTTTCATGGCTATCCCCACTTTTCGCTGGTGTTTTACTATTTTATGACTAATCTGACAAGGATCCTGCTAATCAGGACCCCCATCACTGTGCTCTCTCCCTAAAGTTGACTATGGTAATAATTTGGTACCTTCCAAATTGGTTACTTGTGTACCCTTCTAAATCCCTAGTATATTGTACTAAGGTACTCCGGGGTCTCCTATGGCCTGCTGCATGTATTTTGCCACCCACTCAAACTGTGGTTACAGGCCTGCCATTGCAGCCTGTGAGAGTTGGTGCTAGCACCACTCACAACAGATATGTTTCCTTATTTCTGAGGTCACTGCACTTAAAACCTATAAGTCACCCCTTTCAATCTTGATGGCAGGGTGTTAGGTTATAAGTATTAGGGTGCCCTGCATGAGGACACCCGATACAAACCCCGGAGCAGATTCTCCATGCTTTGTAAGTGCGGTCAGCCATTTTATATATATAGTGGACATAAAGTCAATTACGAGATGTCTAACTGTATATTGGCTGCACCGAAACCGGTCATGTTTGGTATCAAACATATTGGAATACTACCCCAAAACCGATTGCAGTGTTGTATGTAGAATCACATGTACTGGGGGGGTTGGGAGGGTGCCCCCCTGTATTCCTGGTACCAGCCTTTTAGCTAGTGCTGCTGCTGACCACAGCCACAATTCTGCCCTACCACCTCTGAGCTGAGCTCGAACTGGGGAAGGTAGAACAATAGGTTTCCTGTGACAGGGATGTGTAACCACCTCCCAGACAGGACTTAGTGTGTTGGGCTGCGTGCGCTTGCCAGTGCCACCAGACTGCTTTGAATTGCAAATTTAGTGCCCTTCTTGCATACTCCAGTTGGAACCAGTTCAGGGAGCCATTTGCTCCTGCTCTGGAGTGAAACTGGAAAAAGGACATGGGATTATCGTCCCCTCTGTCCAGCCCCTCCTCTGGGAGGGATCCCTGAATTGTCCCAGCCCTTTCCCTAGGGTACTTAAGTGCTTACATGTAGCAGTCTCTTCATATTCATCGTGGGACAAGATTCAGATCCGAAACCACGTCAACTTCTACCATCTGGGCACTTTGGACTTAGTTGGACTTTGCTTGGGAACCGAGACTGCATCAAGGAAGACTCCTGCTGTTCCTGGTCTCGTCGTCCCACCAGTCTTCTTCATCGTATGTGCCTGTGCTTCATCCATGTTCTTTTCCATGTGGCCATCAAAGACACCCAAAGGAATCTCACTTGGAGTGAAGGAGTCACTCCCCTGCAGCTGCAGGCACCGCACCTAAGCTGACCGGTCTGCTGCTCCTGACATCCCATGGACTTTGAAAGGTTTAGCAACACAGGTGGTGGTTCCTAGACCCCCTTGAGGCCTGCACTGTTTTCTCAGCAAGTTTGATACAAGTATCCCTCGTAGGAACTCGACAGCTCTATGATGGCTTAACTGAATGCTAAGAAGTTTGGTATCAAACTTCTCAGCACAATAAACCCACACTGATGTCTGAGGTGCTCTCATGGGCCAGGAACAAAGCCTGCTTGGGGTGGAGGTGCTTCTCACCTACCCCAAAGAAGGAACAGCAATCAGGGTGGTGAGCCTAAAAGGCTTCCTTCCCTTTATTAAGCTAGCCAGGGACTCTCCAGCTAGTGGAGATACCTGCCCCCCCCCAGACCATGCCCCACTTTTGGCGGCAAGGTCGGCGGAACAATTAGTAGTCAGGAGAGGGGTGTACCCTCGCAATCAGGATCACCTCTAGGGAGTCCAGAGCTGAAGTGACCCCCCTCATTAGAAAATCCTCCATGTTGGATGCAAGGATTTTAGCCAATCAGGTTAGGGGATGCCCCCTTCCCAAAGGGAGGTGACATACAAAGGGTTTAGTTGCCCTAAAAAATAAGTAGCCCATTGGCTACTACCTACTAGTACTTCGAATGCCCCTAATTTCAGTATTTAGGGGCACCATTCAACCTTGATCCTCAGATTCCTGCAACCTGCGAAGAAGACACCATGCAGCAAAGCCTGAAAATGACTACTGACTTGGCCCCAGCCCTACCGGCCTGTCTCCAGCTTAAAGAACTTTCATAGAAGATGACGCATGGCCAGCGACTTCCTGAAACATGAGGAAGACTGCGACTCTTCAACAAAGACCAGATCTCCTGAGGTCAGCGGCCCTGTCCAGAAGAATCCAACTACAAGGGCTCCGGATCCGCATCCTCTGCCCACTCTGCATCTGACGTCCATGGCCCGAGTGGCTCACTTCATTGAAGTCTTTCCAGCGATCCTGATCTCGACTCCATAGGTGGCTGACCTATCCTGGACTCCACGAAGACGCCTGCAGCCTCTCCACGAAGGATCCACCTGACCACAACACGCTCCGGTAAAGAAAATCAACACCTAGAGGCACCCCTGCATCCTCACCCTCCCCTCCGACTTTGAGGAGCACAGCCGACGGTGCCCTAGCCTTCTCCGACATCTAAACTTACGTGCCCGGCTGGTGGTCACCTTCGGTTAGCTTCCTGGTCCGAGCCAGCAGCCTCTTTGTGTGACTGAGATTTTCATATACTTGCATTGCATTGGACACCTGACACTGATTATCACCCAGCAGCCCCTTTGCTGTGCATTGTTTGTGTTGCCTTGTGGCCCCCCCTGGGCTTGCATTAATCCCTGGGCCTATGCCCTGAAACCACAGTTACTTACCTGCAACTCTTGTGGGGGCCTCCAGTTTCAATTGACTAACATCTGGCCCAGTGACCTCTGCACCTGCACCCCCTCCACCAGTGCCGCTGGTGGTGCAGTATCTACCTTGATCTGACCCTTGCCCAGTGTTGGTCTAAACCCTTGAAGACTGGATGTGTAGGTCGAGTACATACTTGTAAATATGCATAACTATTTCCTTCTATAGGATTGCAGTGCATTTCTTCCTATTTGCACTAAGTGTCTACCTTTAGCATTTGATAAGTTCTATTACTGACAACCCAAAATATTTTAAGTACTACTGTAAATTAATTCTATTGCTTAACAGTTCCTATTGTGCCTGAATAGTTTTGCCATTTTTAAATTGGTACTTACCTGTAAAGGAGTTTCTCTTGGTTCTAAAAATAAAAGTAACAAAGACATTTTTTTTTTTTTACAAACCAATTGTTCTTGGATTTAGTCTTTGAGTGAGTGATGTAATTTCTTACCTGAGTGTGTACAACAAATGCTTTAACACAGCCCTCTGGTGAACCTAACTGCTCAGCCACACTACCACAAAAGAGAGTAAGGTATTATCTACTTTAACTTCTGTAAAACCTATGGGAATCCACTGGACTGTGTGCACATTATAAATTACTTTGGTATAGTATATACAGAGGCAACTGTGGGAAGCGGGCTCTGTATATACTATGCCAAAGTGAGGTATAGTGTGCACAGAGTCCAGTGGAACCCCAAAGGTAGGCAGAGGTAAAGTTAGATAGCACCTCACTCTCTATTTGTGGTAGTGTGGTCAAGCAGTAAGGCAGTATCAGAGGACAGTGCTAAGCATTTGTTGTACACACTCAGTCGGCAAATGAATTCACACACTCAAAGACTGAACTTCAGACCAATTGGTTTTGTATGAAAATATTATTTTAGTTATTTTATTTTATAGAACCAAGCAAGCCTGGCACAGGTAAGCAATAAACACTTTAAAGTTGTAATGCAGCTTGTAAACAGCACTTTGTTTTGTCTTACAGTATGGTTTCAGAGAAATGCAATACTTTGTAAATACAGTACATAGACTTGAATGGGCTTTTCAGTAAAATTACATGTAAGTTTCTTTTGAGATTACTTTTCTTACTCAGAGTAGTATACCTGGATACTACTCGGGGCCATTTCCTCTAAACAGGTAAGTAAAATCGTTTTTGTTAGTGCAATTTTAAAGAATTTCTTAAGGTTTTCAAACTCCACACTTGGAAACTTTTCCAATAAAAACAGTCAATGTTATCCTCTGGAGGAAAATAGTGTTATCGGTTTTGAGGTAAGTATTTTTTTGTGGGAGTTGAGGTTCTGGAGATAGACTCAGGGGTCCCCCAGGGACAAGGATGCACTCTTGTTACACCCTCAGCTGCACTAGGGCGGCCGGGTGCAAAGTGCTGAGGGCCAAAGTTATCCAATCGGGGATATGAGGGCTCCGGTTAGTGGCTGCTGGCAAGCAGGCCACATGGTTGTGGGAGCAAAGCTCCTGGGGCTCGATTCACAGAACTAATTTAAGACAAAATCCTGAACTTACTACCATTTTGGTATTCACAGAAGGCACTTACTCATTTTTGTATTCACAGAAGGCACTTACTCATTTCGGTATTCACAGAAGTTAGGAGTCCTAACTTTAGGACTCCTAAATGCCTTCTGTGAATACCGAAAGTCTTAAAATTAGGATTTTTCTCAGTTCAGGAGTAGTAAAGTTAGGGCTCCTAATTTTAGGACTCCTAAATGTCTTCTGTGAATACCAAGAGTCTTAAAATTAGGATTTTTCTCAGTTTAGTTGTAGTAAAGTTAGCAGTCCTAACTTTAGGACTCCAAAACTGAGAAAAGTCCTAATTTTAAGACTTTCAGTATCCACAGAAGGCATTTAGGAGTCCTAAAGTTAGGACTCCTAACTTCTGTGAATACCGAAATGAGTAAGTGCCTTCTGTGAATACCAAAATGAGTAAGTGCCTTCTGTGAATACCAAAATGGTAGTAAGTTTAGTATTTTGACTTAAGTTAGTTCTGTGAATCGGGCCCCTGGACTTTAGTTCAGGGCAAATGGGGAAACAAAGTAGCACCAAAGGTGCACCCTCAGCGGCACTAGGGCGGCCGGGTGCAGGGTGCTGTTTTGACATTGGGCACCCTGTTGTTTTCAATGGGGAACCTCCGGTTTGCAAAGGCACAGCAGACTTTGGGACAAAGGTCTTCTGGGTGCGGCCACCACTTCAAGAGGTAAGTTGGGAAGTTAGAGGTTGGTTAGGCACAGACGGTTTAGCCACCCAAGGCTGTGGGGCATCGTGTGCAGGGGTGCCTTTTGGGGTCGGATCTTCTTACCAGCTCCTTGTCGCGGTTGGGGGTGGGAACCTTCTGGATTTAGGCTGCAGGCATCAGCTGGAGGCTTGATACAGATCAGGGATCACCGGATCTTGGGTCAGGATCACCAGGGTGACCTCCTCGTGGTGTTTGCCCACTCGAGCTCGGGACGTGGATAGCGGATGCAGAGTGGGGCGGATTCGCTGTGTTCGGCCGGAGCCAGAGGTTGCAGATGAAGAAATCTGGTGTTCACAGGAGACACAGTATTTGGGGTTGCAGGCAGGTCCTCCGGGGTTTTCGAGGTTGCTGGCTTTGGGACACACCGGGATTTTGCAGGAGCAGGTTTGAGGTGGAGACAGGCCGGTAGGGCTGGGGCCAAGTCAGGGGGCGTCTTCCTCTTGTTAGCTGCTGCGCGGCTGTTCGGTCCTTCTTCTTCTACCCCTTATCGTTTCTTTTTATCTGAGGAAGCAAGGTTCAGGGGTGCCCCTAAATACTAGATTTAGGGGTGTTACAGGTAGGTAAAAGGCAGGGACCAATGGGTCACTTCCCTGGGGTGGGTACACCCCGTATAATGCCGCCCTGCAGTGGGAGGGGGGCATGAGCCTGACCCTGGTTGGCTGAGTCCCCCCATCTGCAAGATGGCAGGCACTGAGATTTGTGCTTCACCTTGCCTCCCCACCTGAGGGGTGGAGTTGGCAGAGGTGGGCACACCTCTATTCCTCACTTGTTTTTCCCGCCAGTTCCCCCACCCAAAGTGGGGGTCAAAACCAGTGTGGACCAGTTGCTGAAAGCAGCAAGTGGCCTGGGGAAGCACACAAATGCTGCAAGCCTTTGAAGCTTCCCCTTCGTGAACCCTGCCCATCCTGGGGGAGGAGGCTTGGCACCTCGTCCAAGGATGTGCATTGTTTCAGGCCACAGAGAGCAGCAGGCTCTCAACCCAGGGGTCCATAAACATGTCTGATGGTGGCAGCTGAAAGCAGCCACTCAGCCTGGACACTAGTGGTAGGTTAGTTTTCAGGGGGCATCTCTAAGATGCCCTCTGTGTGCATTCTTTTACTAAACCCAACACTGGCATCAGTGTGAGTTTAATGTGCTGAGAAGTTTGATACCAAACTTCTCAGTGTAGCCATTATGGTGCTGTGGAGTTCGTACTGACAAACTCCCAGCACCAGATACTCTTAATGGCAGCACTGCGCTTACAATGTCCAAGAATGGCCTTAGACACAGTAGGGGTACAGGGCTCATGCACCTGTACCCTCACCACTGGTATTGTGCACCCAGCTAGAGTGGTGAATGATCTATGCTAGGGCAGTGGGTTGTAGGCATAGCACACAGAGATGTGTGCCATGTCGACTCTTCACTTTGTTCTGCACCAGAACACGCAGCCTGCAAATGCAGTGCGTGAGTGTAAGGGTACAGGACCTCTACGGGTGGCAAAATAAGTGCGGCAGCCCTTAGAGGCCTTCTCTGGTCACAGTGCCCAGAGTTCTTGTGGTACCATTTGGCCAGAGACGCTAATGGGGTTTAGGCTTCAATGCAGTTTTAGGGAAAGAACATAGGCCCTGGGTACCTGAATAGCAGGAGCCCAGGGCACACTCAGTCAAAGCACATTAGCAATTCAGAAAAAAAAGTGGGGGCAACCATGCAGAGAGAGGGCAGGGGGTGCCGCTCTTAAAAGCATTTACGGCAACCAAAATATATTTGTTAATGCAAGTTTTAGGGCTTGTTATCACTGCAGTTTTAGCTGTGGCAACTGTAGATTTGGTGGCTTAGTCAGCCAAGGAATTCCTTACGGTGTGTGCTCCCACACGTTGGTGACTCAAAGAATGTATAACATGAGTTTATGGCAACCTTTCCTTTAGATCTGCCACTTTAACCCAACGCAACTTGTGCTTGATTGTGCTACCCTTGTAATCTCTGAAATCATTTTGTTTCCAAAAATGTAAATTATCATTAAAAGTTTGTACGCAATAATACGAATCACACACTATAAGTGTGGGGATTCGAGTATCCGTATTTTCAAGTGCAAGAAGTAAAGTTTTCAATTCAGCCATCTACACAGTGCGGTCTCCAACAGACTGCGTGAGAGTAGTATGAGAGTGAAAAATGCCATCGGGGATCGTACCAAGAACGATGGCGCATGCAGGATTTCCAGAGGCAAATATAAATGTGATTTATAAGCTATTGGAACTGTTTTATCTTCATTAAAGGTGACATACGTAAATCCAATTACACCCGGTAAAACCCAGATGACTAAATTCGTACTATTAACTCATGTATGTAAATGGCGTGTTTCAAGCAAGTCAGACAGTAAATACCTGAGTGTTTGAGTATACTCTAACATCCAGCAGGAATCAGAAAAATATGGTCGTACTAAGGCATAAAGTAGTTTAATACGTTGGGTGTAGGTCCTACCAAAATTTAAGAATCCCAGCAGAGGATGCAATTTTTTATGTGTACTAAGATGTTGAATTGAGCACATGTTTCCAGAAAATGAGGGGCAAGACTTTTTCACTCATTTATTATTTCATATCCTAAGAAAGAGGCACTAAGAAAAGCAATGTAAGATTTCTTGAAATTACATTTTTTACCAAGTTCCGCAAACCAAGATATTATGCGATCTATTCCAACTAAATGAGGGTTAAATTCATCGTCTGTTAAGTAGATATCATCTCAGACAGAGCGTCAGGGTCGATGTCATGTAGAATCAACATAATTCACGCTGCAAAGACTTGTGGGCTGTTCTTGTGGCCCAGAAGACGAGCCTAGCGCCTCTGAAAACCAAGGACGCTCAACGCCTACCAGTTGCGCTCTCTCGAGCTTAATTGTGACTGAAAAAAACATTGGAAATGTTTACAGTAGTTTTATATTTTTTGCGGGTCACATTATTAATGAGTGCTTAACCGTGTGTCTTTTGTACCATAGAGGGCGTGTATGACTATTCAAATGTCTGTAATCTAAGCAATGCAATACGGTTGATCTGGTTTCAGAACAGGATAAAGAGAATTATTCATTTGAGAGGCACAGGGTTCACTTACTCCCTGGTATTCCAGTTGGGAAAGAATTTCCTCAACAGGTGCTTTAGCATCCCGCTTAATAGGATACTGTGGTTGTACCAGAGGTGTGGACCATTTAAGAATAACATGGTAAGGAGAAGCTATATCCCAACCTGTATGGTTACAATAAAGTGCAGGAGAAAATGCAAGGGCCCATTCATAGGCATAAGCTTGTTTGACTTCTTCAAGGACAACGTGCAAAAAAGAAGGGAGAATAACATTCTCTCCCTGGGGGCATGCAAGAATAAGGTGGGGGCCAGTCCACCTCCGCCAAAAGAATTTCATAAGACTTAGTTAAATTCTCCCCGAAGATTGCTTTAATTGTGTGTTTAACAACGCCTTCAATTTGAATTTCTAAGTGATCTAGTCTGTCCCTTGGGGATACACGATTTTTTCCGCAAACTCAACAGTAATAAATGTTTCAGTTGCTATGGTGGCCTCTGCCGCGCTGTAGAGGAGAGTCACTGTCCTACTTCTGTTCAGAGTAGAGTTCTCAAGGTCTGCTATATATTTAGCTGTTAAGGTCATAACTTTCTTTTTCCGAAAAGAGGCTGTATAAGGAGGAGGTCTATCCTCTTTCTTTATCTTCACATCAGACGAGCATTGTGTCTCCCTTTTCGGTTTAACATACTCTTCCTGTCTGCGGTCAGATCGCCCTCCTTTGTTGTATTGAGGGTCAGACAAGTCCTGAAAGGAACGAAAAGAACGGGGATCAGGAATCTGATACCTATCAGTTTTAATTTTTGTACGATCACGAAAATCATATTGCCTTTTTAGACGATTCTGGGGGCCGAGAGCCTCTGCATTGTCTAGGATTTTGTTATTTAGATTTGTCCTATGGTTTCTTAGGAAACTTGTGGGTAGGTCTGGCACCCATGTCGGACCTAGGCTTGCCAAGCAGTGCTACTGAAGGTCTGGTTCCCAAACTGTTCTGTACCTAAAGACGTATAAACGTTAGCAATAATGATCGGCAACTCGAGTTCACAGTTGTCTACTGCCATGGCAGGAAGTTGCTGGCATATGGCCAAAGTCGCTGCATCACCTTTAACATATGAAAGAATAATTACGGAGACTACTGGAATATTTTCTACAAGTTTCATCCCCAAATCGAGGTCAGGGTCTGCCCCAATCCCATTCTGTATCTGTATGAGGACATTCGGTAGAACGGCCTTGGAGGGAGTTCCATGACAGAGTGTGTAAAGAGTGGCAAAAATAGTCCCCCAGACATTAAAGTCAGGTAGAGGGGAAACCAGCCCATTGGTCAAGCATATAGTCGTAATTCTGTTTTCGTCTTATTGTCCCGTAAGGGGAAACACAGCTTCGAGTTGATCAATCCAAAAGGGTATTTCTACACGATTTGTGGGTCGCTAATCCATACCTGAATTAATTACTGGACTAATAACATGACCTGCAGGCACCTGAGGTTGTCCTTGCAGGGCAACCCTAGCTGGTGCAGCCAGCAATGCGCATGCAATAAATGAGGTCATGCGTCTATATAAGACAACAAGAACATTGGGTAAAGCTTGAGTCTGCACTAGATTTATATCACCTAAATCTGGATCTTATTTAGTGATGGCCAGGTGGGCCCATCAATACTTAAGGGGTTCATTTGGACAGGGCCAAGCACATGGGGAAGGACGTCATAAACCAAGTCTGGTGTTCCCAGACGGTAAGAGGAATTCCAGTAAGTGTATACGGGTGAAATGCAGCTGGAACTGGTGGGATGGTGTATTCATGGAAAGTATTAGCATTAGCGTTGACAGCCAGGAAACTGACCCAAGAATAGAAAACTTCAAAGCGAATGCTGCATCCACTTCTATTACAAAAATCATAGCAGCTCCTGTATTAGGAACCCCGTGTTGCATTAAATGCTTAGTTACAACCGGGCGACAATTAACAGGAATTGCTCCAGGTTGAGCCATAGCTAACTCGAAAAGGGTTCAAAGCGCAGCACAATCAGGGTAGAAACCTTTTAATATTCAAGCTTAAAAAACCAACAGAACTAGGTGTTCCCTAAAAACTGTGGATGAAAACTCCCTAACCCCACGGACGTCACCTTGAAAAGGTGCTAGGGTACTGTAAACCGCAAAAGGCACGCAAATGATGGACAGAATGCAGCGCAAATCAAACATTCACTCTCTGTAGGGAAAAAGAAGGCTAGGTAATAGGACGTCCCATCTCCTCCTGAGCTCAGATAGTCCCATATTTATACCTTTAAGGGTTTTGTTGAATCTTGAAACCAATGCAACGAAGCGTTACCCTGTGGATGGTAGGGTGTAGTGAACTTACAGTTGACACCACACTCTTTTTTTCCACATTGCTTTCAGGTAGCCAGAAATGAAGTCTGAACCTCTGCCAGACACCACCTCCTTAGGAAAGCCCTCTCTGGGAAAAACATCCTAAGAGGGCCTTGGCCACTGCAGGGGCTGTTGTGGTCTTAAGGTGAATAGCCTCTTGGTATCTGGTGGCAGATACTGTAGGAGGGTCTAGGGGACCAATTATGTTGATCCCTACCCTTTCAAAGGGAACCCCAACCACTGTTAGTAGGATTAGGGGGGCTTTTGTAGTGCCACCTTACTTACCCCTGGCTTAGCAGATGACACAGGAGTGACAAACCTCCTTTGTATCTTCAGACATGTGGGCCCATGAAAGTGTGGGACAAGCCTGTTATAAGTTTTGCTAAGCCCAAGATGCCCTGCAAGGGGTATGTCATGTGCTAGGGTCAAGAGGAATTCCGTAAGCTTCTGAGGAATGACCGACCTCTTAGTGACACCAGGTTTAGGGTCCTTAGCCTCAGAATACAGGAGTCTATCCTCCCAATAGACCTTGTGGTTCCCACTCTTCTCCTTCCTCTGCAGCAGCTTACTGTCTGGGACAGGAGTTCTGCTCCAGACTCAATTCCTCCCTGGAAGGTCTCCCAGCAGCTCTGCCGTGTCAGGCCGAAGCTCCTCTGAGGCAGTACCCTCACAAGGGGCAAGATCATCTTCCTGAGAAGATTGGTCCTCACATTAGTCCTGGGGAAAGGATAACTTCTTACCCTTCCTACCGCTCTTGTTGGTAGCAGTCTGGACCATTATTTCAGGCTCCCTTCTCCTTGATCTCCCTGTTTTCTGGCCTGTGCTCTAGTCATCACAAACACATTCACAGAGATTCTAAGTATGGTTACATGAGTCCTTAACTCCACTTCAGCCCATGCTGATGTCTCTCATTGCCCATAAGACATGCTACAGGAAAGTTATAGGATACCAAAACCTTTTTAGGGCAAGTAAACTCCCCACCCCCGCGCACCAGCTGTGATTGATCACCGTCAAGGGGTGGCTATTAGTGATATTGTCTGCGTTGTTTACTTGGTAAGTGTAAGAAACTGTCTCTATATATACTACTTTAGTCAGCAAAAAAACCCTTTGGGTAGATAAGTATACATAAATCACACTAGCACTCAGAACCTTGTGTCACCAAAATGTAGACAACGCACACAGGGATAAGGAAACCAAGCAACAAACACAATTCTAAATAATCAGTACCGATTTAATTTATATACGTTATATTATACACAGTTTGCTCTTAGTTAAACGTACATTAGAAATTCATCATAGAATACAGTTTAAAACAGCCATATGAAAACCAATATGGTCATTACAGTTTAAAAACATACACACAAATTGATAACAATGAATAAAACAATAAATTTAAAAAAATGTAAAATTGGGAGAACAAGCAGGAAAATGTTTCCTAATCACAGAAAGAACTACTAAATCTTGCACAGATCAATTGTCATATTTCATTAGAATTATTAGTCTTTTCTAAATAACAGTTGTCCACATAGATTTACAGTAGACTTTCCTTTCTCAGTGCATCGACGCGTTTCGGTGGGCACTACATTTTTACCATCACCTTCTTCAGAAAAGAACAATAACTCCCAAAAGTTAAAACCAATTCTGTAATAAACATATCAAATTATAGTTATTCAAACCGTTTGGTACTTCGTCCCCCCATCCAACCACATTGTCAAAACACCGGTGACACTAAAAGGTTTCCACATTCATTCAAGCCAACATTCATACATCCAGAGTGCCAGATAGACACTAAGAACCAAAGAAAGCAGATACCTTGATAATGTTCAGAGATAGGTTTAAAACAAGCCTCAGTAAGACCCAGGATGGAAAATTCCTCCTTATCTGGCTCCTACAAGTATCCGTAATACAATGTCCAGATATACTCATTATATTTGAGATTTCAAAGCTATTTAGTTGTCAAACTAGCAACGGAAAACATCTCTCACCATTTACCTTAGGTGTCTTATCAAATGCCGATGTCAGAGCGCCACTCGCTTTAAAATACCACTTTTATATAGGTGCGATCGCAAAATTATATTTTATTTAGGGCATGTACCTATTGAGAGGAAGACAGTAATCACTCTTAGTATAGGAAGGCTCATAGCTATTATAAGGAGGCACACTATGATAATGAAATTACCTCCAAATGTACGGCCCAGCAGAAAAGTGAAAACAGCTCTTGGCTCTTCTCTAAAATCCAGTACTTTCCCTGTTTGGGGGAAACCCTTCTGTAGAGATACTCAATGTCTGGTGACATTAGACATTGAGTCTCCCTACACTAATATCCAGCAGGAACATACTGTAGAGGTGATACGTGAGGTCCTTAAAAATCATGATATAGGTGGTGCAAATAAAGATTTTAGCACTAAATGTGTAAGTATGATTTTGAAAAATAATACCTTTCTGTTTAAAAATGATCTGTTTAGAAAGAAGAAGGGAACCAGCATGGGGCCACCTGTGCCCCAAGTCTAGCGTGTCTCTATGTGGGGCAGTTCGAGACGAAACATATCTACAACGAACTTGCACCATTGTTTTGAAAATGTAGCGGCCTGATACCACTACATTGACAATACGTTTTTTATTTGGGAAGGAGACACAGAACAATTGGAAGATTTCTTGAGCTGGTTAAACCTAGGAGACCCAAATCTAAAATTCACATTGCATTATAGCAGAGAGAAGGTAGACTTTCTTGATATTTCAATCAAAGAGACCAATGGAGTTTTAGAGGTTGAGCTATTCACTAAGCCTATGACAAAGAACACTCTACTCCATTTCTCAAGCTTTCACCCTAAGTCACAAAGAGAAAACATCCCCTTTAGCCAATTTCTCCGGTTGAGGAGAAATTGTTCAAACCCAAACGATTTCTATAAACATGCTGAAGTCTTGAAGGGGAAATTTCAAGATAGAGGGTATCCAAAAAAACTGATCTCACACTCATTAAAATGAGCTAGGTTCTACGATAGAGATGCTATGATCAACAAGCCTCAGCATAAAAAGGAAACATTAGAAAAGGTAGTGTTTGGCAGCAAATTTTCAAACCTAAGCAACCAGATAAAAAATGTAGTTAATCATAATTGGCACATACTAAATCATGAAGAAGAACATAAAACTAGACAAGCCCCTTTTTGCATTTAAAAAGAATGAGAACCTCAGAGATGTGTTAGTACACACCTACCGTGATGAATCCCAGAAGTCCCAGAGACTTCTGGCAACTGCAATTGGAAATGTGAAGTGCAACACGTGTAATGTGTGCATTCTTTGCATACAAACTAAAGAGATTACTCATAATGGGTGTTGTATTAAATCCAAAACACTCAACAACTGTATAAGCTAAAATGTGATCTATCTCCTACGTTGCCCGTGTGGCAAGGGCTAATCGAGAGAACCAGGCAGAGAATTGCGAGTCAGATTACAAGAACATAGGTCCGCCATCAAAACGAAAAAAATCAATGCCCCCCTAGTTAGCCATTTTCTAGAATAAGGCCATGGAGAAAATGATTTTTCCTGGTTTATTCTTGAAAAGGTTATAATTGGGAAAAGAGGTGGCATTATCCATCTCAAACGCAAAGCACGTGAACAGTGGTATATTTTCCAATTGAACACTGTACGCGATGGCTTGAATTCAATAGAAGAGTGGGACCGACTAATAGGGGCTATTTGAAGAGGCAATATACATAGCCAGAAAGGGAGCAGAGTTGATAGAAATTGGCATACCATATTGGTCACAGTTCCACATGAAGGCTTGAATATAGGGGCCAACTGTAGATATAACATATACAAGTAGCCAGTAGGAATAGAGCAGAGCCAACAGTAATAGGCGTACTGTAGGAATCAATAAATATGTAGGTACTGGCGAAGTAATGCTGATAAAAAAATATATATATATAATAGTAATGCTAAAAATATACGTATATATAAAAAAATACTTTTTATAGTTATGGTTTGCTTTGGGGCAATAGATTGGACAAACCATTATACATTGCCAAATAGCATATTACTTGCCTTAACTCTTATCCTTTATCATAGATATAGGTAGCGCTATTACGCTATCGTGTTTCACTATCCACTTCAAGACGGTGCCCTTTCGGGATACTAGGATCACGTTACTTATACAGTTGAGAGTGTTTTTTGTAACACGATTATGTGCCCTTAGAGGGAGCGTTTATATTCGGTAGTTATTGGTAAATCATCTCATACTATCATACAGCATAGTATTTGCCTTTACTCTTATCTTTTATTAAAGTTATAGGCAGCGCCATTACGCTACCGAGTTACACTTTCCACTCCAAGATGGCGCTTCTGGATACCAGGATCACGTGACTTACACAGCTGAGAGTGTTTATCGTAACACGATCATGTGCCCTTAGAGGGAATTTTTTATTTATTTAATGCGTTTTTATATAGCGCGGACTTTACCCGAAGGTGTCAGAGCGCTTCACGATAGGAACAGTAATGATACATAAGGAGAAACATTACAACTGAGCATGTTACAAAATCAAACGGTACGTTACATGAGGCAATAGTGACAATTGTGCAAGTATCAAGAGCAAACAAAATACAAGAGGTAGCAAACGATACGTTACAAAAGGAAAGAAAAAGTGACGTGTGCAGGTTACAAGAGCATACAAAGTACACATGGAGGTAAAAAAATTGCAATAAATGGCAGACACTCAAAACATTAAAAACACAAGTTACATTACATGAGGCAGTGGTGGCAGTTGTTCATGTATCAAAAGCAAACAAAATACAAGAGGTAGCAATCGATACGTTACAAAAGGAGAGGTGACGTGTGCATGTTACAAAAGAGTACAAAGTACAAGTAGAGGTATAATACTGCACTAAATGGCAGACACTCAAAACACAAAAACACACTGGGAAGGCACATCTATAGGCATGGAGAACAGAATTTCCTATAATGGAAGGACTTCCTTCAGAAAATAGAGGGCGTGAATTAAATTTGAAAATGTCTTTGAAGGAGGAGAGCTTTGAGGTCAGTTTTGAAAGCCTGGGAAGAGCTGGTGGTCCGGAGCTTAGGCGGAAGTGAGTTCCAGATTCTCACCGCGTTGCCTGAAAAGGATTGGGCCATCGATCTTTCCTTCTTGAAAGTGGGAGGTTCAAGCAATACATTTTCTGCATTACGTGATGGTCTGTAGCCTCCAGAGAGTTTCAGTTCATTCGCCAGGTAGCGAGGGGAGGAGGAGTGCAAGGCTTTGTGGGTGATACAGGCAGTCTTGTACATAGATCTTGCCTCGATGGGAAGCCAACGGAGGGTGGATAAAATGGGTGTGATGTGGTCGCTTCTTTTGGCCCCATATATGAAACGAGCTGCTGAATGGAGAACAGACTTCAGGGGGGACAGGTGGAATTTGGGGAGGCCAGTAAGAAGAGAATTGCAGTAGTCCAATCTGGAGAGCACCAGCGATTGGGCCAGGGTTTTAAGGTCGTGCTCCGGGAAGAAGCGACGCATCCCCCAAAGAAGGCGCAGTTGGTATCGAGCAGACTTTGCAATGGAATCGATGTGGGAGAGTAGATTGAGTTTTTTGTCGAGTATGACACCAAGGGATTTTGCGCTCTCGACAATGATGGGTTTATTGTTCAGTAGATTAATCTGATCCATCCATGATTGCACTAGGGGAGGAGAAAGTGAGGAGGAGAGGAGGAGGAATTCGGTTTTGGAGGGATTCAGGATCAGTTGATGAGTTAACATCCAGATTTGAATGGAATCGAGAGTAGAGCTTAGGAAGGAGAGATCGTAAGTGGAGGCCACCTTAAGGTAGATTTGAGTGTTGTCCGCATATAGATGATAGTGGATCCCGGATTTACTCAGGAGATTTCCCAACGGTTCTAAATAGAGATTGAACAGTGTGGGTGCAAGTATAGAGCCTTGAGGAACACGTTGACCGACTGCCAAAGGAGATGAAAGACTTTTCGCTATTTTGATCATTTGGGATCTATCAGAGAGGAAGGAGGCAAACCATTTGAGCACAGTGCCCTCCATGCCCATTCTCTGTTGAAGAGTGTTAAGGAGAGTGTTGTGAATGACAGTGTCAAAGGCTGCAGAAAGGTCAAGAAGAATTAGAAGACAAGACTCCCCTGAATCGAGTATCCGCAGCGCGTCATCAATCACTAGCAGCAGGGTTGTTTCAGTGCTGTAGTTTTGAATGAAGCCGGACTGGAAATTGTCCAGAAGATCATTGTCCTTGATATGGCGAGAGAGTTGTTTCGCTACACATTTTTCTGTGATTTTCGCAAGAAAGGGTAGGTTAGTGATGGGACGGTAGTTGTTGGGGTCGTTCGCATCAGCGGTGGGTTTTTTAAGCAGAGGGGTGACCTGCCCAGTTTTAAAGGAAACAGGAGGGGAGCCTTGACTGAGGGAGAGGTTGACCAGAGTGGTCCAATAGGAAAGAGAATGGGTAAAGAAGTCAATGGCACTAGGGATGGGGTCAAGAGAATGGTTAGAGGGCTTTGTATCGAGGATGCATTTAAGGAGGGCATCATCAGAGATGGGGTCAAAGTTTTGCCAAATGGTTAAGGATTTGCGCTCCTCTGTAGGGGTAGGATGAATGACCTGATCTACAAGTGATTTCACCTTTTCTTCAAAGAATATAGCGAATTCCGCTGCTTTCTTTGTGGAATCCTCCAATTTGGAGGTTGGGGGAGAGCTGTTTGGGTTCTTGATGAGGTTGAATAGTTTTTTGGGTCTATTTTTGGCAGAGTCAAGGACGGATTTGAAGTGCGACGCTATTCCAAGGAAGATGTGCTTGTGGTACTTGGATCTTGCTGAACGAAGCGTGGCCACATTTTCGGTGGAGGGCGCTTGTCTCCATTGTTTCTCAAGGACTCTTAGGTACTTCCTTTCTTCATAGAGGGATTTGTCGAACCAAGGTGCTGAGGGAGTGGGCCTTTTCTTTTTGCTTTGGAGAGGAGCGACATTATTGATTTCGACTGCAAGGACTGTGAGGCATTGGGAGGGGAGTTCGTTAACATCTAGGTCCGGGTCTAGCCTTGGAAGTGATAGCAAAGCTGAATCACAGAGGGTACCGAGGTCAATATTTTTAGTGTCACAGAACCAGGAAGTAGCCCTCTTAGGCTGGCCAAGAGTTATAGAGTGTGATAAGTGAAGAGAGAATGGGATGAGGAGGTGGTCAGACCAATCTACATGAATAGGGGTAGCGATGGTCAACAAGCCTGCTTTAGAAATAACAAGGTCCAGGGTTGAGCTCTTAGAGTGTGTTGTTTCAGTGCAGTGTTGGATAAGATCGTTTGCAGAGAGGAAGGTGGCCAGCAAATTCGCATAGGTGTCTTGAGGCGAGCCCCAGTGGACATTGAAGTCACCCACGAAGATGATTGTCACTTTGCGAGTATTGGTCGCTGATGCAGTCCGTGAGTTCCTCCATAAACGAAGGGCTGCTACCAGGCGGGTGGTAAATAACATGGAATCTGAGAGGTGAGCGGTGGTACAATTGAAGCTCAAGAGATAGGCATTCAAAAGTGTGGAAGGAGCTGTTAGGAAGAGCCTTAATTTGAAGGGAGTTTCTAAAGATGACTGCAACACCTCCCCCAACTTTGTCAATTCTGTCATGTCTAAGTATAGAATAGCCTGTGGGTACAAGGAGATCATACATAGAGTGAGAGGTATCATTGAACCAGGTCTCTGTGAGGAAGAGCATGTCAATATTGTGCAAGTTTATGGTATCGGAGATTTCAAGTTTGTGTTTTATTGCACATCTGCAGTTGTGGAGCATACAGCGCAGCTCTGTCGCGACTGTTTTGGTAACGGGGGCACTTGGGCTATGAGGGGTGATGGGGATATTGTACTTATATGAGGGCGCTCGGGAGGGTTTAGGTGGATGAGTGGTTCTGACAGAGGAGATGGTCGGAATAGTGTAGATAACAGGGTTACTGGGAAGTGAAAGTGGAAGAAGGGTGGCGTTCGAGAGCTTGTGTGAATTTGCAGACGACAGGCTATGCTTTGCTATTATGTGGTGTGGGGGCAAGGTGCATCTCGTGGGAGGGTGAGTGTTTTCCAAAGGAATTGAGGTGTATGGAAAAGTCGAGATCTTGGAGCTTAAGACTAAAATGGTAGCTTCAAGTTGAGAGATGGAGGTGATTAGAGAGCCTAGCTTAATTTCCTGAGAGAGTAAGGCAGAGCAAGGCATGTTGAGTGGCTCGATGGAAACAGGAGGGGGTGCACTTGGCGGTGGAAGGCAGGGAGAGGTGGGGGAACAGGAGGGGAGTAGGGGTATAGGGTTCAGAGGTGGGGAAAGGTTTTGGATGAGAGCAGGAGTTGGTGCACCAGGGGTGAGAGGAGAGTTGTCGTTGTTGGCGTTGCAAGAAGGATAGGAATTAAGGATAATTAGGGGGCGCAAGGAGAGGAGTGGGGTGGTGGGGCGGAAGGAGAGGGGAGGAGTGTGTGGAGTCATAGGGATGAAGGAGGTTTGGGAGGAAGACAGGGGAGGGGATTCGAGAGGTCCTGGCAGCTAGGTGCGGTGGCTGTGCGGGAGCGGGGATCAGGCAGAGTGGGGGGGATTGGGAGATAGGGAAGTTGAAGAAAGGAAGTGGTTCTGCTCGGTCCGAGGGAGGGAAAGGGATACCGGGGGGACAAGGGGGTAGCACAGCATTGCTGGAGGAGTGTGGGGAAGGAGAGAGATGGAATGTATTTGTGGGGAAATAGGGGTACATAGTGAGGGGAGGAGTGGGAGGAAAAGCAGAGAGGAGGAGGGAATAAGGGGAACGTAAGGAAAGTTAACTAGGGGAGAGGGCTGGAGGAGAGGTGGTCTAAGGAGGGGGGTGGCCAGTAGGGATAGGGGGGAGGAGATGAGAATGGAATGCCGGGACAGTGCAGAATGGACGAAGAGCGTGTTAGCTAGAGGTAAGGCTGAAGTGAAGAGGGGGGGCATACTGTGAGGGGGGAAGAATGGGAGGGGAGGGGAGAGAAGAGGGTCGACCTGTGCCTCCCAAGGGTGCAGCCTATTGGAGAGTGGGGGGTCAGGGGAGGATAAAGGGAGTAATTGGTGGAGCTAGATGAAGAGTCAAGGGATAGCCCGGTCGCAGGGGAGGGGAGTAGGGAAGGGAAGAGGTGGTCAAAGAGAGAGAGACAGGTGTCTTTGGCTTGGATCATGACAGTACCGTTGTTATAGAGTGAGATAGTGAGGGAGCCGGTAAAACCCGCAGAGGGGGAAATTTTTAGCTGTTTCCCATGAGGGATAGAGGAGGAGGAGGTGACGTTAAGGGAGTTGTAAAAGCTGGTAGACCAAGAGGGTATGTCGTGCGTGAAAAAAATGAGATCTTTTTTGAGCCTTTCATAACGACCATTGTAAAACTGATCAACAAAAAGGGAATCGGGGAAACATTCAATGGTGTTATATTTGAAACGTTTTGCTGCAGCTTTAGTCAGGTTAGAAGGGTAAATGATTTTGTAGCAATTAATTCCAGACTTAATTCGAGTAGTGGCCATGTTGGGAAATTGTGGAGGAGGAGGGTGGTGGGGATATGGGAAGGGTGTTACTAGGAAAGCGGTGGTGAGGAGAAGTATGAGGACAAGAAGGGGGCATATAATCCAGACGTCGGGTGAAGGGATCTGAGCTATTGTGGAGTCAGGAAAGTGAGGCGATCAGGAACAGGTTGTTACTTCAGAACAGGACTGATTCAACAAGATAAGACAGAAGATGGAGTGGTGTAAGAGGAAAGTCACTGTACTTAACATCATCCTGTGACATAAACCACATAATGCACAGCATCACAATAGGCCCCAAACGCATTGTACGCCCGTAATCTAAACAATCTAATATTAGACACTTACCTCCTAAGTATCTCCAACATTAGGGGCATAAAGCACAGGGTGGAACATAATCTCACTAGCATAAACCAAAGTATGCAAGACAACCTCAAAATCATACAAACACATTTAGAGGTAGCCAGAACCGGGTCCGAGAATCAAACTACAAGAAAAACATTTCCTAGCACCACAAATACACATTAGGGCCTGGCGCCCTACAAACCTCCCGGTCCCTCTGGTCAACTGGCCATCTCAAAGGGGCTCAAATGCCCTGTGTCCAGAATATCGGGGCTGCTGCCAATGCAGCAAAAGACCAGGGTGCGTACTTGCGCAAATCTAAACGTTGCAGCTGGCACTAAGTGCTGCACAGCTGTGAAGAAATGGGGCAAGGAGTGCATCTCACTCCTGACTCGGACCGAACTACCCCCAAGTACCCTAAGAGTCTAGAGGAGGACAACTTTCGTCTGTTCACCCGTTGGGAGAGGATTTATCTGCCCTTATTGTCCCTTCAGGGCCCCAGACTTGTGGTTGCTCCTTCCCTACTGCACATTAATTACCTTGCATGCCGTCTCTGTCACCTGTGAACATGTGGAGGGTAGACCAATACACAGCAGTGGTTGCCACTGCTGGTGGGAAGCCTGCGGTGCACACCTCTTGCTGCCCCTGCCACTGTCCCCACTTACTGCTCTTATCCGTGCGTCACTGGTGTGGTTGCAGGTGTCAGGAGGTCTCGGGTAGGAGGGTTCAGTAATGGAGGCTTGCTGTGATGCCCTTACTGCATGTGTGACGGCGGGTTTATAGCTGTTGTGGTCTTGTGGGTTTCGCTTTCACCTCTTTTGTCCTCCCTGCTTAAGGTTCAGCAATCAGGCAGCAACGCAGCTTACCAGCGCTTGGTTTGCGAGCCACTTACCTGTGTATAAGGTTTGGGCAAGAGTCAAAGCCCCCAGATCCGCAGTTCTCAGCTTCCGGGGTGTTTACACAACTTGCGTCCCAGGCAGTTCTATTCGCTTCTCAACCCTCTCTGAACGCTGGATGTCCTTGCGCCTCGTTCCGCCTTCCACTCTAGTGGGGGGTTTCGCGTGTCTCCCAGGGCCTCTCAGCAACACGGGTAAGTCCTGGGCTCCCCATGTTCTTCCCCCTTCGGCATGCCACAAGCCAGCGCTCTCCGTGGGCTCCTGTGCTCACCAGCGTTGGGGCCCTCGGCCGGTTCCGATCCCCCGCAGCTAATGAGAGATCTCCGGGTCCAGGCTCTGAGGGCAGTGTGCAGAGTATCCTGTCAGGGGGAGGGAGTGCTGGACAATCGCCGCTCCCGATCTGCGGTCTGTAACATTACCGCAGACCGCCTGGAGCTCCCGGCGACGCCATCTTGGGGTCAGACTGCCTCTGCACTCTGCCTCTGCGCACGTTAAGCCTCACCTCGCCTGTGCACAGTCCTCAGCCGTCACGCGGGCAGACTCTTGCCGTTTTGCAGGTCCCGCACGCGCACCCAGCGCGGCGGGCTCCCTCGCCAACGAGGGCTTCGGTGGCGATTCACGGCCGCCATTTTGTGCGCGTTCCAGCCAGAGCACGAGTTGGTGAAAAAATCACCGATTCCTCCGAATCCCGGCTTCCCGGCACCTCGGCAGCGTAGCCAGAGAGGCACCGGGCATTCCGCCACAAACTATACTCAAATATTTTTGATTTCGGCATGCATCGGCAGTGCAGTTTTATCTGCCGACGGAGGCGTATACCCCGCGTATCTTTCGACATTATACAGGTATAGTGAAGGATTTAGTTAAGGACTTGGCAGTTCTTTTAGCGAGTTTTGGCGGGGGGAGGATTTATCCCATAGCTACGTTATTAGGACTTGGCTGGTGCTTTAGTTTCTTTGTACGATATTACGTACCGGCCATATGTAGCTTCCTGTTTTGTCCAGCTAACTTGTCAGGGAATTCCTATTCTAAATGAGATATTTGGTTTTAGTTAAAACATAATTAGATGCCACTGAGCTGTTATTGCATTGAACATTGAATCTGCCTTGTTTTTGCAGACCCTTGCTTTTAATTGTCATCCCGGAATTTCCAACGGGACTATGCAAAGTGGAGGTAATTACAATAGACAAGACCCTGCAAGCACTATAGGTAAGTTATATAAGTAGGATATATGTGTTATATAATTAGTGGGTAGCTACTGAAAGGAAAAAAATAAAAAAGGAGGATCTATCTCTTTTATCCTAGATAACAGGGAAGTACTGGATTTTAGAGAAGAGCCAAGAGCTGTGTTCACCTTTCTGCTGGGCCGTACATTTGGAGGTAATTTCATTATCGTAGTGTGCCTCCTTACAATAGCTATGAGCCTTCCTATACTAAGAGTGATTACTGTCTGCCTCTCAATAGGTACATGCCCTAATTAAAATATAATATTGAGATCGCACCTATATAAAAGTGGTATTTTAAAGCGAGTGGCGCTCTGACATCGGCATTTGATATTACACCTAAGGTAAATGGTGAGAGATGTTTTCCGTTGCTAGTTTGACAACTAAATAGCTATGAACTCTCAAATATAATGAGTATATCTGGACATTGTATTACGGATACTTGTAGGAGCCAGATAAGGAGGAATTTTCCATCCTGGGTCTTACTGAGGCTTGTTTTAGACCTATCTCTGAACATTATCAAGGTATCTGCTTTCTTTGGTTCTTAGTGTCTATCTGGCACTCTGGATGTATGACTGTTGGCTTGAATGAATGTGGAAACCTTTTAGTGTCACCGGTGTTTTGACAATGTGGTTGGATGGGGGGACGAAGTACCAAACGGTTTGAATAACTATAATTTGTTATGTTTATTACAGATTTGGTTTTAACTTTTGGGAGTTATTGTTCTTTTCTGAAGAAGGTGATGGTAAAAATGTAGTGCTCACCGAAAAGCGTCGATGTACTGAGAAAGGAAAGTCTACTGTAAATCTATGTGGACAACTGTTATTTAGAAAATACTAATATTTCTAATGAAATATAACAATTGATCTGTGCAAGATTTAGTAGTTCTTTCTGTGATTAGGAAACATTTTCCTGCTTGTTCTCCCACTTAATTTTTTTTTAAATGTATTGTTTTATTCATTGTTATCAATTTGTGTGTATGTTTTTAAACTGTAATGACCATATTGGTTTCCATATAGCAGTTTTAAACTGTATTCTATGATTAATTCCAAATGGACGTTTAACTAAGAGCAAACTGTGTATGTTATAACGTATATAAATGAAATTGGTAATAATTATTTAGAATTGTGTTTGTTGCTTGGTTTCCTTATCCCTGTGTGCGTTGTGTACATTTTGGTGACACAAGGTTCTGAGTGCTAGTGTGATTTATGTATACTTATCTACCCAAAGGTTGTTTTTTTTGCTAACTAAAGCCTTCTTGGTACCCTTCTCCTTTGGTGTTTGGGTCCCTCTCTCTTCCCTTGAGATCTCTATATACCACACCAAAATGAGGTATAGTGTGTATAGAGTCCAAGTGTCCCCAGAGGTAGGCAGAGGTTAAAGTTAGATAGAGCCTTACTCTCTGATTGTGATAGCTTGGTCAAGCAGTAAGGCAGTATCAGAGGACAGTGTAAAGCATTTGTTGTACACACTCAGTCAGCAAATGAATTCACACACTCAAGAACTGAACTCTAGGCCAATTGTTTTTATATAAAAATATACTATTTTTAGAACCAAGCAAGCCTGGCACAGGTAAGCATTAAATACTTTTCAGTAATACGTTACTGCATATAGAACAGTTTGAAAATGCAATAGAAATTGTACTTAGTTTGATTTACAGCGGAGCAGTAGTATGCAACACTTAGCACATACAGTCCATTGAAATGAATAGGCTTTTTCATTAAATTACAGGTAAGTTACTTTTTATGTTACTTTTCTAACTCGGTGCTGGATACCTAGATTCAACACTAGGACATTTCCTGCAAACAGGTGAGTAAACACGTTTTGGTTATTTGTGCGATTTTTAAGGACTATTTTTAGATTTCAGAACTCCACAAAAATTGTCAATGTTACCCTATGGGAGGAAAACAGGTTAACGGTTCACAGGTAAGTAAACGACTGTGGGAGTTAAGGTTCTGGGGTTAGACTTAGGGGTCCCCCACGGTCAGTATTGCACTGTTGTTGCACCCTCAGTGGCACTAGGGCGGCCAGGTGAGAGTGTTGAGGCCCAATGTTATCCAATGGGGGATAGGGGGCCTCCGGTTGGTTGCTGCTGGCAAGCAGGCCACTGGTTTGTGGGAGAAAAGCTCCTACGGTTAAGGTCAGGCCAAATGAAGAAACAAAGTAGCACAAAAGGTGCACCCTCAGCGGCACTGGGGCGGCCGGGTGTGGAGTGCTGTTTCGACGTCGAGCACCCTGTTGTTTTCTATGGAGAACCTCTGGTTTGCAAAAGTACTGCAGGCAGGGAGACGAAGGACTTCTGGGTGCGACCACCACTTGGAGAGGTAAGTTGGGAAGTTAAGGGTTGGCTAGGCACTGTCGGTTTGGGCACACAAGGCCGTGGTGCGTCGGGTACAGGGGCGCCTTTTCGTTGTAGGATCTTCTTACCAGCTCCTGGTCACGGTTAGGGGGCCTTCTGGATTTAGGGTGCAGGCGTCGGCTGGAGGCTTGAGGCAGGTCAGGGGTCGCCGGATCTCGGGTCAGGATTGCCGGGGGGACCTCCTCGTGGTGTTTTTCCACTCGAGCTCAGGCCGGGTTCGGCGGGTGCAGATTGGGCTGGATTCGCGGTCTCTGGCTGGCACCAGAAGCTGCAGTTTGAACAAATCCAGTGTTCACGGGAGATGCAGTCTTTAGAAGTGAAGGCAGGCAGGTCCTCCGGGTTTCTTGAGGTTGCTGGCTGCAGGACACAGCGGGGTTTCGCAGGAGCAGGTTCGAGGGGAGACAGGGCTGTAGGGCTGGGGCCAAGTCAGTGGGCGTTGTCATATTGTTAGATCTGCACGGCTCTTCGGTCCTTCTTCTTATCTTCTTTTCTTGTCATTTCTGGATCTGAGGAAGCAAGGTTCAGGGTGCCCCCTAAATACTAAATTAAGGAGTATCTGAAAGAGACACTTTAGTGATAGATTCCTTTCCTTAGAATATCCCCAGGCGTCAGACTGGATCCGGAAAGCTTTCGTCAGCAGTACCCCTGCGCATTGATAGGCGTCCTCGTACGGCTCCGCGTGCGTCTCTGGCATCGTATTCGCCGAGATGGCGTCACTGGAGCTACTTAGACTTGCCCACGCGCGCTGACGTCCATTCTTTCTTTTTTCGCGCCAGCAAGCGCAGATCCGGAAACTTACCCCTGGTGCATAGGGATGCCCGGTTTCAAGCTTTGCAGGGCCTGTCCGCACACGATGTCCCTGACGGACCCACACCGTGAGTGTCTCTTCTGCCTGGGACGTGACCACGACACCGAGTCGTGCCCCCACTGCCAGGCCATGGTCCCGAAAATTTTGCGGTAGCAGTCCCGCAAGTGGCTGAAGGCCCGGGAGCCGGCCCCACGTCGTTCCAGGTCCTGGTCCCGTGGGAGGTTAGAGGGCCCGGTCGCAGAGCAAGCACCATCATTCAAAGTCTTCACAAAGAGTCAGGTAAGGCGAAGCACAAGAAGTCGAAGAAGCGTTGCCGCTCTTCGTCCTCCCCTCGCCAGTCACGGGACGTGAGTGAGGGGGCAACTGGCACCGCACCTTCTGCTCCAACAGAGCCTGAGCAGTTACTGTTGGCTTACCTACCTTTCCCGGGTCCATCGGCGACTCCGGACGAATTGCACGAGTTCGTATCTGCAATGGCACGTATCTTCGGACCGTGCGGCCCCGTCCGCACGCCTTCGGGCCCCACGGGCCCCACTGTTCCGCGTTCCTCGACGTCGCCGGCTCCGGCCCCGACGTCCTCGATGCCCAGACGCCTCCATGGCTCCGGCTCCCTGGTCTTGCCGGTGGACCACGTACGGCCCCCGCCAACATCGCCGACGCCGATGACGGCAGCACCGATGCCGCCGGCGCCGGCGACCGACACCGGCATCAACTTCTTTTCCGACGTCAAGACGGTGCCGGAGGGATGTCTCCCGACACCGATCCCGACGCCAATGGGGAACTTTTACCCTTTTATTCACCCACATTCTCGTCCACTTGTGGAGTAAGGGGAGGACTGGGAGGGGTTTGAAGACCCTCTTGCAGCACAGTGCAAGTCTGTCTCCGACTGGGATGAGGAGGAGGAGGCTGGTGGCCCGGATTACACTCCGGCGCCTGGTTCACCATCCCCTTCAGCTACTATGGAGGAGAGTGGTACCTTTTCCACGGTGCTACCTAGGGCGACTGAGGCTCTTGGGTTTGAGCTCTCTACTCTGTCAAGACCAACCTACTGATTGAAGTGCTTCGGCCAGCCTCTTCTTCTACAGAACTGCTGTTGCCGTTTAATGATGCACTTACTGATGTGCTTCTGGGCACTTGGTCCCGGCCCAACACAGGGGGCCCTGTGGACAAGGGTGTAGGACGATGCTATCGCCCGGCCCCGGGCGACCCTGCCTTCCTCACCCAACACCTGAGAGTTTGGTGGTTCGGGTCTCGACATCCCCGAGTGCGTTTCCTTTTGCTCCACCAGACAAGGAATCCAAGAAGTTGGAGCAGTTTGGCAAGAAGATTTATTCTTCCGCAAGTTCTGGACTGCAGTCTGTGAACACTGCGGGCCTGATGAACTAACTTAAGACAAAATCCTAAACTTACTACCATTTTCGTATTCACAGAAGGCACTTACTCATTTTGGTATTCACAGAAGACACTTACTCACTTCGGTATTCACAGAAGTTAGGAGTCCTAACTTTAGGACTCCTAAATGCCTTCTGTGAATACCGAAAGTCTTAAAATTAGGATTTTTCTCAGTTTAGGAGTCCTAAAGTTAGGACTCCTAACTTTACTACTACTAAACTGAGAAAAATCCTAATTTTAAGGTTTTCAGTATTCACAGAAGGCATTTAGGAGTCCTAAAGTTAGGACTCCTAACTTTACAACTACTAAACTGAGAAAAATCCTAATTTTAAGGCTTTCGGTATTCACAGAAGGCATTTAGGAGTCCTAAAGTTAGGACTCCTAACTTTACTACTACTAAATTGAGAAAAATCCTAATTTTAAGACTTTCGGTATTCACAGAAGGCATTTAGGAGTCCTAAAGTTAGGAGTCCTAACTATACTACTACTAAACTGAGAAAAATCCTAATTTTAAGACTTTCGGTATTCACAGAAGGCATTTAGGAGTCCTAAAGTTAGGACTCCTAACTTCTGTGAATACCGAAATGAGTAAGTGCCTTCTGTGAATTCCAAAATGGTAGTAAGTTTAGGATTTTGTCTTAAGTTAGTTCTGTGAATCGGGCCCTTCCTGTCTCTTGGGTCGCTATTCCCATTCTGTATGGGATACGGTTGAACAAGTGCTGCCTCACTGTCCGGAGGGGGCCCGGGCAGTTCTCTGCCAAGCTCTTATGGAGGGGAGAGACGCGGCCAAATTCACTATTGTTGTGGTCTTGATACCACAGATTCGCTGGGTAGGGAGATTTCCACAATGGTGGCGCTCCGTCGTCATGCCTGGTTGAGGATGACTGTTTTTTTCGGCAGATGTCCAGAATACTTTAATGGACATGCCCTTCGATGGCACTTGCCTCTTTGGTGATAAGGCGGATTCCACATTGGAATGTTTCAAGGACTCTCGGGCCAAGGCCAAGTCCTTAGGCCTTTCGGCTAGACGTGCTCCTTCCACTTCTACCTTTCGTTCCTTTCGAAGCTCCGGAAGGGGCGTACAAACACGTTCATTTCAGAACAAGTCCCAGTGCAGCCGTGGACGTGGGGTTCGCAGAGACAGGTCACGGTGCCAGCGTGTGGGTCAGTCCACCAACACCCCCGCTGCCAGTGCCTCCACACCTTCCTAGTCCGGAGTTTCAGACCCACCAGATACCAGTGGGGGGCAGGATTCGTCATCACCTCCCCCACTGGCGCACCATTACATCAGACAGGTGGGTTTTGGAGATTGTTCGACGGGGCTACCCCTCCCCTTCGAGTCTACCCCCCCAGCCATGCCACTGCAGTTCCACCGCATGTCGGGGGATCATTTGGCAATTCTCCAGCAGGAAGTTATGGCCCCCTTGGCCAAGGGGGCCATCGAGCGCATCCCAACGCCAGAAGTAGGCCGTGGTTGGTACTTCCACTACTTCTTGGTTCCAAGGAAGGACAAGGGTCTACGTCCCATCTTAGACCTTCAGAGTGTAAATCACTTCTTCCGGAAGGAGAAGTTCAAAATGCTCACTCTGGCTCAGATCTTGTCTGCTCTCGACCCAGATGGTGCCACTGGACCTGCAGGACGCTTATTTTCATATTCCCGTCCTGCCGGCCCATCGGCGTTACCTGTGATTCACGGTGGGCCAGGAGCATTTTCAGTTCACCGTGCTCCCCTTTGGCCTTACGAGCGCCCCTCGGGTGTTCACAAAAGTGATGGTGGTGGTCGCAGCTCATCTGCGCAGATCAGGGGTTTCAGTCTTTCCCTATCTCGACGACTGGTTGTTCAGGGCGGGCTCACTCCACACAGTCGTCTCCCACCTCCAGACTACAGCCAACCTCCTGCATTTGCTGGGGTTTTCCATCAACGTCCCGAAGTCACACCTGATTCCCTCCCAGAAGCTTCTCTTCATCGGAGCGGTTCTGGACACGGCGCGGTTTCGGGTTTATCCTCCCGAACAGCGAGTCCAGAACATTCGGGCTATGATTCCGATCTTTCAGCCCTTGTCCTGGGTTTCGGTCAAGATTACCTTGAGGCTGCTGGGACTCATGGCCTCCTGCATCTTGCTGACCAACCATGCCAGGTGGCACATGCGGGCTCTGCAGTGGGACTGAAGTTCCAGTGGGCGCAGCATCAGGGGAACCTGTCCAACTATGTCCAGATCTCGGAGGGCACCGCACAACAATTGCAGTGGTGGCCCACGAATCAGCATTGGGTCAGCAGCAGATCCCTCTCCCTTCCCCAACCGGAGCCCACAGTGGTGACGGATGCGTTCCTCCTGGAATGTGGTGGCCACATGGGAGAGGCGAAGATCAGAGGCCTCTGGTCTCCAGCGGAGTCCCGGCTCCATATCAACTTTCTGGAGCTTCGGGCGATCCTTCTTGCACTGAAGGCATTCCTTCCCTCTGTCAGGGGAAGGTAGTGCAGGTGTTCACGGACAACACCACCGCCATGTGGTAGTGCAACAAACAGGGCAGGGTGGGGTCGTGGACCCTATGTCAGGAGGCTCTGCGCCTCTGGACATGGCTGGAACGTCACGGCATTTCCTTGATGGTTCAACACCTGGCGGGTTCTTTGAACGCCAGGGCGGACAAACTCAGCTGCCGGTGTCTGATGGATCACGAATGGCGTCTTTAATCGGAGGTGGCGCAAGGTCTCTTTCAACAGTGGGGAGAGCCTTGGTTAGATCTATTCGCCACAGAAGAGAACGCGCAATGTCCGCAGTTCTGCGCGTTGGAATTTCCAAGGCGGCACTCGCTCAGCAATGCTTTTTGTCATGAGTAGAGCTGCGGTCTGTTGTACGCCTTTCCGCCTATACCTATTCTACCCAGAGTGCTGAAGAAAATCAGGCACGACGGGCACAAGTCATCTTTGTGGCGCCAGACTGGGCTCGAAGAGTTTGGTATCCCGAGCTACTCAGTATGAGCCTGGATCCCCCGACCCGATTGCCTCTGCGGGTGGATCTTCTGTCGCAGCAGCAGGGGACGGTTCTCCACCTGAACCTGTCCAGCCTCCTCCTACATGCGTGGAGATTGAGCGGCGACAGCTGATTCCATTTGACTTGCCTCCCGAAGTCTGTGATGTCATTCTGGCAGCCAGGCATCCCTCCACTAAATTAGTATACGCCTGCAGGTGGAACAAATTTGTGGCATGGTGCACAGCCAAGACTGTGGGCCCCCTTTCTGTCTCTCTTTCTGAGGTCCTTTTGTTCCTTCTTTCTCTGGCCCGGCAGGGCTCTGCTCTGGGCACTATCAAGGGCTACCTTTCAGCCATTTCAGCCTTTCTAAGGATTCCAGATCAGCCTTCTCTTTTTAAGTCCCCTGTTGTACAGAGATTCTTAAACGGCTTTACGCATATGTTCCCTCCTGTTCCTTTCATAATGCCTCAGTGGGACTTGAATCTTGACTTATCTCATGTGCGCTCCCTTTGAGCCGCTTCACAATTATCCTTTACGCCTTTTGACTTTGAAAACTGCCTTCCCGGCTCCATATCAACTTTCTGGAGCTTCGGGCGATCCTTCTTGCACTGAAGGCATTCCTTCCCTCTGTCAGGGGAAGGTAGTGCAGGTGTTCACGGACAACACCACCGCCATGTGGTAGTGCAACAAACAGGGCAGGGTGGGGTCGTGGACCCTATGTCAGGAGGCTCTGCGCCTCTGGACATGGCTGGAACGTCACGGCATTTCCTTGATGGTTCAACACCTGGCGGGTTCTTTGAACGCCAGGGCGGACAAACTCAGCTGCCGGTGTCTGATGGATCACGAATGGCGTCTTTAATCGGAGGTGGCGCAAGGTCTCTTTCAACAGTGGGGAGAGCCTTGGTTAGATCTATTCGCCACAGAAGAGAACGCGCAATGTCCGCAGTTCTGCGCGTTGGAATTTCCAAGGCGGCACTCGCTCAGCAACGCTTTTTGTCATGAGTAGAGCTGCGGTCTGTTGTACGCCTTTCCGCCTATACCTATGCTACCCAGAGTGCTGAAGAAAATCAGGCACGACGGGCACAAGACATCTTTGTGGCGCCAGACTGGGCTCGAAGAGTTTGGTATCCCGAGCTACTCAGTATGAGCCTGGATCCCCCGACCCGATTGCCTCTGCGGGTGGATCTTCTGTCGCAGCAGCAGGGGACGGTTCTCCACCTGAACCTGTCCAGCCTCCTCCTACATGCGTGGAGATTGAGCGGCGACAGCTGATTCCATTTGACTTGCCTCCCGAAGTCTGTGATGTCATTCTGGCAGCCAGGCATCCCTCCACTAAATTAGTATACGCCTGCAGGTGGAACAAATTTGTGGCATGGTGCACAGCCAAGACTGTGGGCCCCCTTTCTGTCTCTCTTTCTGAGGTCCTTTTGTTCCTTCTTTCTCTGGCCCGGCAGGGCTCTGCTCTGGGCACTATCAAGGGCTACCTTTCAGCCATTTCAGCCTTTCTGAGGATTCCAGATCAGCCTTCTCTTTTTAAGTCCCCTGTTGTACAGAGATTCTTAAACGGCTTTACGCATATGTTCCCTCCTGTTCCTTTCATAATGCCTCAGTGGGACTTGAATCTTGACTTATCTCATGTGCGCTCCCTTTGAGCCGCTTCACAATTATCCTTTACGCCTTTTGATTTTGAAAACTGCCTTCCTGGTGGCTATCACCTCTGCCAGGAGAGTGAGTGAGCTTCAGGCTCTTTCTTATAAGCCTCCTTTTCTGTTGGTTCATCCGGACAAGGTTGTGCTTCATACTCGTCCTTCCTTCTTGCCAAAGGTTGTCACTGCCTTCCACATTGGGCAGACTGTCACCCACTTTCTTTCCGCCTCCGCACCCTTCCAGAGAGGAAGAGAGGCTCCACCGTCTGGACCCAAAACGTGCGCTCTCCTTTTACCTGAATCGCACACAAGCATTCTGGGTGGATGAGCAGCTCTTTGTAAGCTACGCAGGCGCCAAGAAAGGGCGGGATGTTCACAAGAGGACTATCTCCCGCTGGGTTGTCTTGTGTATCAAAGCCTGTTATTCTATGGCTAAAAAGGAACCTCCGGTGGGGCTGCAGGCCAATTTTACCAGGGCAACAGCAGCTACTACTGCATTGGGACGCGGTGACCCTCTGCAGGGCATCTGTCAGGCTGCCACGTGGGCTTCGCTGCACACTTTTACAAAGCATTATTCCCTTGACAGTCAGGTCCAGAGGGACGGATTCTTTGGCCGTTCGGTTCTCCGTGACTTTCTGGTGTAATCTTGTTCGCAGACCCACCACCGGGATTGGTATTGCTGGGGTATCAATTCTAAGGTAAGGAATCTATCACTAACGTGTCTTTCAGATGCACAAGTTACTACTTGTATAACGATATATCTGTAAGAGACATTAGTTAGTGATAGATTCCTTACCACCCCACCCATCCTCCCCGTTCTGCGAACTGATTTCTAAGGTTAAGGTCATCCTTTCAGGCCCTAGTTTCTATGCACCAGTGGTCAGTATCTTACATGGCTCTGCGTTCCTGTCTCCGAAAGTTGTGTACAGAACTGACGTCAGCGCGCGTGGGCGCGTCTAAGTAGTGTGAGAAGTTGGCCTGATATATGCTGTCCGCTAATTATAGTCGGCCCCTTGCATCAGTCCAAACAACCCCTTATGCTGAATAGGTTAAAGACAACCTTTATTGAAAGCTATCCTAGTGGTAGCTATGGAGAGCAGCCTTCAGGCTAAGTTTTGAAGGAATGTAAAGCAGCTTGTTTTACCAGTCTATAATCTCTTGAATGATAAATGAAAAGACAACCACACAAGGTATATATTTAAAATATATGCATTTAGTATAAAACACACCCCTCTAGCCTCTTTATGAGACTGGAGTTCGAAGTACTTAATTTACAAGTTAGCAATCAACAGTAATAGCACAAATACACGTTTGGGCCCTAGGGGCGTACCAAACCATATACTAATAAAGTGGTATATGAACCACGACTGAGCTAGACACAAGGCCTAGAGCCTGTAGAAGTGCTTGGACCACAAGGAACCACCCAAGATAGTGACACAGGGGACCCACGGGGGCCGTGTGCAGTGTGTAAACACAACGGCGGGTTCCTGTTAGCTTCTATGGGCAATGTCGCGGTTGGAAATTTAAAGATTAGGGACACTTAGAATCGAGGACCAAACCCTTTTGGACTTAGGCAGTTCTAGGGCTAGCACCCACGGGAGCACCGGAGTACTTGTGTTACCTCACCCGGGGAAGCTGGGTGCATAGGTGTCTTTTGGTGTCGGGTCACGTCGTCGATTTCAATGGGAGTTGGCGAAGAAGTGCTGCTGCCGTGAAGAGGAGAAGTGTCCGAAGCGATCCAAGCCTGGATCTAGGATGGAAGTAACCTGAAAGCAGATGGGACAGAGTCTGGGTCACTTACCAGTGACCAAGGGCAGGATGGACCAATGCCCACAGATGTCGGGTGCTTCAGGTGAGTTGACGGGTGTCTTGACTCTTCAGCCACGAGGACCAGAAGGCGCCGATGATGACCAGGAGCTGGATTCGAGTTCTCCTACGAAGTCTGTCGAGTGCTGCGGTGTCAGCGACCAGATTGGGCCCAACAAGCCTAGGTAATGGCAAGTCTCTTCGAATCAGAGAAAGGACTGCGGTGCTGACCAGCAAGGTCTGCGGGACTCACCCAGCAAGGGTGAGTCGGGGCACGTCTGGAGCAACCAGGAAAGGCCAATCAGAAGAGGAGTTGCCTTTGTGGGGACCTACTAGCCAACGGGCTAGCGATCGCGAAGGAGCCTCGAGCGGTTGCACTTGAAACTGGCCCATGAGTCCCTTGTGGAGTGGAGGCCAGCAATCTTCGGTGCAGGAGGTGCTCAAGGCTGGGGCTACTCGGAGCCCAAAGCACAACTTCGAGGAAGACCAGGAAGATGCTGTTGCTGCAAAAGTTTACGGTGTTCAGGGGTCACAGTTCCACGTCACCCACGATAGCCACGAGCCTCAGCTTTGCTGTGGACTCAGGGTAGCCTCGGGAAAGTCTGGAAATCCACCTCTGGTGATGCAAAGACTTCAGCGTCCGGCGGGAGCTTCAGCGATGCAGACCGGTCAGTTGCTTCTTTGGTGCCTGCCAAGCAGGGGAGTCACTCCTTGACCCCAAGGGAGGTTTCTTCAGTCTTCTAAGCAAAGTAGAACGTCGAAGGTCCAGGATATATATTGCAGAGTTTCGTCCAGGGTAATCTAAAGTCTCAAGGACTGGGTTCCCATACTTATACAAAGTTTGGGGGTTGGACATACTCTAGGGACCCACCTATGGGAGGGTTCGGAAAGAGGGGTGGTTACACCCATTTCCTTTGTCCAGTTTCGCACCAGAGCAGGGGCAGGTAGCCCCTGCAACCGGTTTGAACTGGACTACGCACAGGGACACCAAGTGTGCACCAGTGCAGGATTTCAAAGCACCAGAGAGTGCTCCCGCCCAGCCCCAAAACACATCTGCCTGTCTGGGGAGGTGGTTACACCTCCCTGGGACAGGAAACCTATTGTCCTGGCCTCCCCTGCTGGAGTTTCGGTCAGCAGCAGGAGGCCACACACGTGTCTGTGGCAGAGGCATCCATTTTGTGATGCCAGGGCTTTAGAATGTCCTACCGGGTTAGACCAGTGTGAACATGTCTCTCCTTCTAGAAGGGTGGAATGCTACACCCGCCGCCAGAACTGGTGGGGGTGTAGTATTCCAAAGTGTTTGACACCAAACACGACATGTTTCCGTGCAGCCATCCCAAAGTTAGCATTTACCACAAGGTTATAATGCACTTAAGAGTAAATGGTCAGGCTGCACCACAAACAGCATCAGAGGAGGTACTCTGAACACTGCAGAGGGGCTCTGCTCATGCAGGGGCACCCTCTCACATAAAAACCAAGCACTCTGCCTTCAGGATTGTTAAGGCCTGCCATAGGAGTGACTTATAGGTATTATATGTGTGTGCAATGGTAGTGATATAGGTAGCCTATACCACTGTAAGGGGTGCAAGCACACCCTTACACAGGCTGCAGTAGCAGACCTGTGGTGCCATTTTGGAGTGCTTCCCAGGGGGCATAATACATGCTTCAGCCCCTGGTAGGCCTCTGAGGTACCTATGCCCTAGGTACATAGTACACCATATACTAGGGGCTTATAAGGCACTCCAGAATCCAATTAGATATGTACCTAATGTACATGGAAACCCTTTTAGAGGGGAAGCAGCTAGGCTGGGGTCCTGATTAGCAGGGCCACAGTCAGACTAAGGTCGGAAAACAGTGAAACACCAGCAAAAAGTGGGGGTACCCATGTGAAGCAGATCCTACTCTCCTACAAGTAGCTCCAGTGACATCATCTCGGCGAATACGATGCCAGCGACACACGCGGATCCGTACGACGACGCCTATCGACGAGCATGGGTACTGCTGACGAAAGCTTTCCGGATCCAGTCTGACGCCTGGGGATATTCTAAGGTAAGGAATCTATCACTTACTAATGTCTCTTACAGATATATCGATACACAAGTAGTAACTTGTGCGTTACAGGTAGGTAAAGGGCAGGGACCAATGGGTCCCTTCCCTAGGGTGGGTACATCCCCTATTCTGCCACTCTCCAGTGGGAGGGGGCAGGAGCCTGTCCCTGGTTGGCTGAGTCCCACCATCCTCAAGATGGTGGGGACTTGAGGTCGTGCTTCACCTCGCCTCCTCCACCTGAGGGGTGGAGTTGGCAGAGGTGGCACTTCTCTCTTCCTCACTTGTTTGTCCCGCCGGTTCTCCTGCCCAAAGTGGGGGATAGAACCAGTGGGGACCAGTTGCTGAATGCAGCAAATGGTCTGGAGAGGCTCACAAAGGCGGCATCCCTTTGAAGCTTCTCATTCGTGAACCCTGCCCATCCTGGGGGAGGAGGCTTGGCACCTCGTCCCAGGATGTGCATTGTTTCAGGCCCCCAAGAGGAGCAGCTCTCGACCCAGGGGTCAGCCACTCAGTCAGGTCCCTAGAAGTTGGTCGAGTTTCAGGGGGCATCTCTAAGATGCCCTCTGTTGTGCATTTTACATTAATGCCCACACTGGCATCAGTGTGGGTTTAATGTGCTGAGAAATTTGATACCAATCTTCCCAGTCTTCAGTCTAGCCATCATGGTGCTGTGGAGTTCGTAATGACAAACTCCCAGCACCATATACTCTTAATGGCAGCACTGCACTTACAGTGCCCAGGAATGGACTTGGGCATTGTAGGGGAACAGGGCACATTCACCTGTACCCTCACCACTGGCTTAGGGCACACAGCTAGAGGGGAAACTGATGTTTGCCAGAGTTGCCAGGGCAGTGGTTTGTGGGCATGGCACACAGGGATGTGTGCCATGTTGACTCTTCACTTTGTTCTGCACCAAGACATGCAGCCTTCAAAGGCAGTGTGTGAGTGTCAGGGTACAGGGCCTCTAAGAGTGGCACAATAAGTGTTGCAGCCCTTGGAGGCCTTCTCTGGTCACAGTGTCCTGGGTACCAGTGGTACCATTTACCAGGGGTTGACATGTGGCCAGAGATGCCAATTGGGTTTAGGCTTCAATGCAGTTTTAGGGAAGGAACATAGGCCCTGGGTACCTGATTAGCAGGAGCCCAGGGCACACTCAGTCAAAGAACATCAGCAATTCAGCAAAAAGTGGGGGCATACCATGCAAGAAAGAGGGCACTTTCTCACAGTAAGCCTCTGCTTCAATACCATTGATGAGGGGATGCTGCCTGTATTTCCTCATTTTAGGAGGCCAGGCAGCCAAAGTGACAAGGTTGATGCCACCCTCTGATATCAGGACAGCCTCAGTGATATGTCTGACTAGGCCAGAGTTTGCTGTAGTACTCAAGGTGAATGCAGCTACATTCTGTTGGGTTTTACTGCTACTAGGCTGCTACTGCTACTGCTAGGTAGGGGGAGTAGTAGCAGTTTTGGTGCCTTTCATAGGGCAACCTATGGCCTTTTTGCTTGCAAACAAAGCACCAAGGGGGCTTAATAATAGTAGAAGGGAGTGGGATCTCTGACCTCCTGGACAGAGTCCCTGTTCACAGCCCCTGCAGCTCCGCTGCCACCTACACCTCTCTTGGTAGGTGTTCAAGGCCCGCTGTTGTCTGTCTGAGTGGTGTGCCCTTTACCTTCTTCTGGCGGTCTTTATAGCTTGCTGTGCCTGTTTTTGTGATTCCAGTCTGATTCTGTTGTTATTTTTGTGAGTCTGCTTTGCTCATTCTTGCTCGTTGGTGCGCCTGTGCCCTTGGTCCAGGCCACATGTGCCATTTTTTGCCGCCCTGTCCCACCGCTACTGCCTCGTGGCCCCTCCCCCCTGCTGTTCCCGTCTCCCAGCTCCGCTTCTCTCCCCCTTCCTTATTTAATGCTGGATGCTGCTTGGCCGTGCCGCCGGCGTCTGCCATGCCGCCGGCGTCTGCCGGCACGCCAAAGGCAAACCCGTCTGCGCCCATCTGCGATCTGCTCCCGTCCAGACCGCGACCAGCGCTAGGGTCTCTGGTCCTTTAACCACCCACCGCTATGACTCAGCTGCCCTCCTTGCACTCAACCCCAGAAGAAACAACAGATGTCAGCTGTCTAAACTGAACCCCACCCACAGCCAGTTCTCGTGCCCACACTGCCTCCTAACCTTCATCACCCTCTGCATCCCAACAACCGCCGCACCCACATCTGATGTCGGCACCACCGAAGACCCGAAGTACATCCTCCTCAACGTGCACTCACTGTACAGACATGCTATAGAGATATTGGACCTCCTCGACACCCTCACGTCAGACATTGCCTTCTTCACAGAAACCTGGACCAATGCCTCCTCTGCCCCCGACATCTCCACCGCCATTCCTGCCGGATACAAGATCCAGAACAAGGACTACTCCAACCACCCAGGAGGAGTGTTGGACCTGTCAGCCCCTGGGTGGTCTCCCCTTCTATTTTTGATCGTGCCTCATTTTTTACACCCTCATTTTTATGTTGGACTAGGTCTCCAGGCGCCTTTTCATTGCCAATCAGTGTTAAGGTGCAGGTGCTCCCTTCTCCCAAGATGGCTGCCACAGACCCCTGCTACTGCAGAGTGGTCTTTCATAGTAGCACCCTAGCTGCCAGGAGCTGGCTGGGACCCCACAACAATGTTGCAACACCAGCCCGTCTTTTTGTCCCATAGGTAGAATGGGGAAGCTCCTGGAATGTGCTGGAACCTTCTAGAAGGGAGGTGGGGTTTCACTTTTGCCGCCTTGGCTAGAGATCACCTGACCTAGGGCTACTTAAGAGAGGGAGGGATCTTTTTGTGGTGAGTTGGCCAGTGGGGTAAAGCAGAGCTGGAAGAATCCACCAGGAGTGTAGGCGGTAGGCCCTAGCCAGGGACTTATGCCTCTGAGAGTGACAGGATTTAGGTGCTGCCTCTTAAGTGAGTGAGGGACCCTGTGAAACCCACTGATCTTGCCCAGCAGTAGGAGGACCCAGAGAACCTCTGCCCAGCCTGACTAGGAAGGACCTAGTCGCCATCTCCATCCCTACCCCCCTGTAACAGAACCCCTTAAGGGCGCCAGATACATCTGCGCCAACAAGACTTCATCTAACATCTGAGAACAGAAACTGAAGGCTGAGACTGCGTGTCCAGATTGAACTCTAAACTTATATGCCAAGCGCTGAGACTGCGTGTCCAGATTGAACTCTAAACTTATATGCCAAGCGCTGAGACTGCGTGTCCAGACTGAACTCTAAACTTATATGCCAAGCGCTGAGACTGCGTGTCCAGACTGACCCCTGAAGCCTTATGCAAAGCAGATTGAAGAACCACCATCGACCAGGTATTAGCGCTGCGACCCCTGCGCTCCCTGACCTGGCCTGGGACCCCCGGCAGCGTGCTCCACTGAGCGCGGAACTCCCCTCCTTAATTTGAGCCCCCCCTGTGACGTGGAAGCCAGCGCGCTCACTGCAGCGGCCGGGAGGCCGGGAGAAGTGCCCTGCCGTGTCGCGAGGCCCGTGGAGAAGCCCGGGGCCCCGTCGCTGCCGTCACAGCTGTGAGAGAAGGTGCGCGAGGCCGAGGACGAGTTCCCCCATCATCGTGGGAGCGGACGCCTTCCGACGTCGAGATCGAGGTAAGCCCGGAGGCTGGGATTGACCCCGGTGCGCCCCCTACTGGTTGGGAGCCACACCGCACCCTCAGCCCGGGTTCCCTCTCCGTGGGAGTCCCCCTTGTCACCCCGTCAGAGAGACCCCGCCGAGGGATCCTTGCCTTGTGCCCCCGTGAACGGTACTGAAGCGTGGTGCCCTACGAACTGCACCAGAGCCCGAGAGACTCGCTCCCCAAGTCCCGGTGCGCTCCCTGCTTCATGCCCCGTCCTGAAGTACTGAATGCTATTGTTTACGAGTAGTGCTCTGTCCTTCCTGTTCCATTCCAAAGTACTAAATGCTATTGATTACGAGTAGCGCTCTGCTCTTTATGTTCCGTTCCAAAGTACTAAACGCCAATGATTACGAATAGCGCTCTGTATTTGTGTTCCTGTATTGAAGTGCTGAATGCCAGTGATTACGACTAGCGCTCTGTTATTCATGCTCCGTTCTGAAGTGCTAAATGTCATTGATTACGACTAGCGCTCTGTTATTCATGCTCCGTTCTGAAGTGCTAAATGTCATTGATTACGAGTAGCGCTCTGTTATTTATGCTCCGTTCTGAAGTGCTAACTGTGATTGATTACGAGTAGCTCTCTGTGCTAGATGCCCCGCTCTGAGGTCGTCACCGGTTAGCGCGCCTAGCGCTATAATCACCCCCCTAAGGCGCTACAGGAAAGTGAAGCGCGCGGGTACATCTACGTGAATGGTAATTGTATCTCAGGCAGTACTGATATGTCATGAATTGCATTTATGGTATGACCAGCATTTATAGCTCCTGACTGACAGGTACATCGCTAGGAATTGTATTATCAGCTTATGAAATGTACTGCTACCTCATGAACTGCATCTAACGTGATCTACTTGGATAAACTTGAGTATTTACCTAATTCCAACAGTGTGGCGTCACTTATTGTGTGTGTTCCTCGTCCCATGTGAGGTGCGTGTTGTATGGTTGCTTTACACACAGACCTTTGGGTGCCCGACCGCTCGTGTCACGTTACAGCCCCATAGGGCCTGGAGACCCCAGGTCCTACATTGTTGGCGAGCGGTGGGATTCTTAGGACCTGTGACCATACAGCACCCTTCCGTGAGGCGAAGGGCGCCACAATTAAACGCCTATTTGTTCCAGAACTCTAAAACCATTGATTGCTGCATTGTTATTTCCACTGTCCAGGTTGAGAGTGCAAGAATCCTGGTTAGCTGATAACTGTTGCCTATACCCTAGGAATTTTCTCCTTAGTGTCTAGGTCCCCACCTGCCAGAATGGAATTCCGGTTAGCTGACCTCGAGGGGTACACTGTGAAGCAACTAAGGGAGTTCGGGCAGGGGATGGGGGTGCCTGGGATGCGGAAGGCCAAAGGACCGGAACTCCGCACCGCCATTAGGGCATGGGTAGAGGCCCACCCAGAAGGGAGAGGGGATGAGGGACAGGAGGCGCCAGATGCACCTCAGGAGCAGAGCACCCAGGAAGTGATCAACATATTAAATGAAGATGTGTCTGAAAATGTGCCCCCAGGGAGACGTTCTGGGGCAAGTAGTAGGACAGGGTCGAGGAGGAGCGCGTCTCCAGAGGAGTCCGAGGACAGGAGGGAGGAGAGGCAGTTAAAGTGGGAGCTGGCCAAGTTAGAACAAGAGAAAGAAAGGGAAAGGGCCAAATTGGAACAAGAAAGAGAAAACAGGAGATGGGCAATGGAGGAAAAGAAGCTGGCGCACGAGCTTCAGCTAAAAGAGCTGGAGCTGCGCGCCCTCCAATTGAACGCGTCCAATAAGGACAATGGTGGCAGCATACCTAAGGAACCTCACAAGTCAAAATTCTACCTATCTAAAGATGTAATTGCCAATTACACAGTGGGGGACGACATTATGAAATGGTTGGAGGCATATGAGGTAGCCTTGACGGCCCATGGGGTACCCGAGAGTAATTGGGGAGTTGGTTTATACCGGTATATACCTCCCAATGTTAGGGACACCCTGCTATATTTGGCCAAGGCGGATCAGGTCAAGTATGCCCCCATGAAAGAGGCCTTGTTAAAAAAGTTTGGTCTTAACCCCGAGAGGTACAGGCAGAAGTTTCGTGGCAGCCATAAGCTGCCCACACAGACATGGGTAGATTTTTTTGATTATGCGAGGAAGGCACTAGATGGTTGGGTGCGTGGCAGCGAGGTGCAGGACTACCAAGGGTTGTACGATCTTTTTTTAAGGGAGCACCTCTTGGATAAGAGCTTTCCGGAGCTGCACCAACATCTGGTGGACCGCAAGTTGATGGATCCCCGTGAGCTTGCGGAGGAGGCAGATATTTGGGTGAGCACCCAGGTGTCTCACAAGGGCCCCGGGGGAGATGGCTCGAAAGGCGGACAGGGTTTCCCCCAGAAGAGAGAGGGGGGAGATAAAAAGGTGGAGTTCTCGAAAGGCCCCCAAAATAAGTTTGGGAAGGGAGTAGGAACCCCACCCCCGTCCAATTCCACAAGACCCACTTACCCTGACAGGAGTCAGCAGCCAAGGATTGTGCGGTGCTACGAGTGTGGGGAGATTGGACACTACAGGGGAGATCCCCAGTGTCGCAAGCGACCCCCAGCCCCAACGGGCGGGAAAAGTCCCGGGGTGAGTAGTATAGCGCTTGGGGTGGAGCTGCCCTTAGATAGGGAAGGGGAGTGGACAGGCCTGACGCTGGTTTCACACGGGGATAGTGAGGTGGTCCACATAGTGTCCCTGCCCCAAAACACTGCTAAGTATCAGCAGAGGGTGAGAATTAATGGGGAGGAGGTGGAAGCTCTGAGGGACACAGGGGCCAGCATGACCACTGTCGTGCGGCGGCTGGTGTCCCCAGACCAAGTAGTCCCCGAGGAGTTCCATCCGGCCGTATTGGCTGACGGCAGTATGAGTCACTATGCAGTGGCTCGTGTTCCATTTGAGTGGGGAGGAGTCAAAGGCCTACTGAGAGTTGCTGTGAGCCCTGCCTTGCCTGTGGGGTGCTTGCTAGGGAACGACCTGGAGCACACCAAGTGGAAAGATGTCGAGTTTCACGCTCACACAGAGATGCTGGGATTACCAGGGTGGACTTGCGTAGTCACGCGGTCCATGGCTGCCCGGCATGGAACTCACCCTGGGTTGGAGCCTGGAATCATGGCCCAACCCAAAGCTAAACATGGAAAGAAGAAGGTGGTAGAGGACATGCCCCGTGAGATGGATGGGGAGGCCGCCGAGGTGCCCCCGGAGTCCGCGGAGGTAGATGTCGTTCCTGTGGAGGACTTGCCGACCCTTGCTGACTGGCATGTGGAAGGAGGGCCTACCCGGGAGGAATTTTGTCAGGCACAAAGGGCGTGCCCCACGCTTGAAGGCATGCGGCGGCAGGCCGAAGCCCCTGTGGCCAGTCAGGAACTGGGAGGTTATCATGTGTATTGGGAGGATGGTCTCCTATACAGTGAGCCCAGGGTGCCGGTACATGGATCTTCGAGGGCCATAGTGGTCCCCCAATGTTACCGGGCCTTCCTGCTGGAGTTAGCGCACGAGATACCCTTAGCCGGGCATCTGGGTCAGGACAAAACCTTTGCACGGTTGGTCCCCCATTTTTATTGGCCCAGGATGAGGATTGCCTCAGACACCTTTTGTAAGACCTGCAAGTCTTGTCAGGCCAGTGGCAGGACTGGGACTAAGTTGAAGGTCCCGTTGGAACCGCTCCCCTTGGTCGGGACCCCGTTTGAGAGGGTCGGTATTGATATTGTTGGGCCATTGGACCCTCCGACCGCAGCGGGACACCGGTTCATCTTGGTTTTGGTGGACCACGCCACAAGGTACCCAGAGGCTATTCCTCTGAGGATCATCACTGCACCGGTGGTGGTGCGGGCACTGTTGGGGATTTTTACCCGAGTGGGATTCCCCAAGGTCGTGGTGTCGGACAGGGGAACAAATTTCATGTCGGCCTACATGCAGGCCATGTGGAAGGAGTGTGGGGTGACCTACCGGTTCTCCACTCCTTACCACCCCCAAACTAACGGACTTGTAGAGCGCTTCAATAAGACATTGAAGGGGATGATCCGAAGCCTGCCAGAGGGCTTGAGGCGTAAATGGGACGTCCTCCTCCCCTGCTTGTTATTCTCCTATCGGGAGGTACCGCAGAAGGGAGTCGGGTTCAGCCCGTTTGAGTTGCTCTATGGCCATCCCGTTAGGGGTCCCCTCAGTCTAGTGAAAGAGGAGTGGGAGAAGACTTCGCAGAAGCTTCCCCGTGACATTGTCAGCTACATGTCCGCAGCCAGATGGCCAAGCTGTGGAAGGCAGCCACAGAGAACCTGGAGGCTAGCCAGACCGTGATGAAGGAGTGGTATGACCACAACGCTCGGACGGTCGAGTTGGACGTTGGACAGAAGGTGTGGGTTATGGAACCTGGGGAGCTTTGTGCCCTCCAGGACCGGTGGACTGGCCCGTACGACATTGTGGAGCGGCGAGGCCAGACCACATACGTGGTAGACTTGAAAAACCCCCGTCAGCCCCTCAGGGTGCTCCACGTCAACCGCCTGAAGCCGCACCATGAGCGATCAGAGCTTGCTCTCCTTATGGTGACGGATGGGAGCGAAGAGGAAGAGAGTGAAGCTCTTCCTGACCTTCTAGCGGTACAAGAGAAGGATGGTTCGGTGGAAGGTGTAGTCCTCTCCCCATCCTTGACCCCAGAGCAACAGAGGGACTGTCGCCATGTCCTGGGACAGTTCGCCTCGTTGTTCTCCCTCACGCCTGGAATCACTCATCTGTGTACCCATGATGTGGACACAGGGGACAGCCCCCCGTTGAAGAACAAGTCTTACTGGCTCTCTGACCGAGTGAAGGATAGCATCCAGCGTGAGGTGGCAAAAATGCTGGAGCTGGGGGTGATAGAACCTTCCAGCAGCCCGTGGGCTAGTCCAGTGGTGTTGGTGCCGAAAGCGGCCCCACCGGGTACGACGCCAGAGCTTCGGTCCTGTGTGGACTACCGGGGGTTGAACTCTGTCACGAAGACAGATGCTCACCCCATCTCACGTGCAGACGAGCTGGTGGACCGGCTGGGAGCAGCCCGGTACCTCAGCACCATTGATCTGACATCCGGATATTGGCAGATTGCCATGGCCGATGGAGCAAGGGAGAAGACAGCATTCTCCACCCCCGAGGGCCACTACCAGTTTCGAGTGATGCCCTTTGGGCTCAAAAATGCTCCGGCCACATTCCAGCGGTTAGTGGATCAGGTACTATCTGGCCTGGAGTCCTTCTCAGCGGCCTACCTGGATGACATAGCTGTCTTCAGTAGCACCTGGGAGGACCATCTGCAACACCTCCAGGAGGTATTGCAGGCGCTGCAGAGCGCTGGCTTAACAATTAAAGCCAGCAAGTGCCAGATTGGACAGGGATCTGTCGTGTACCTGGGACACCTGATGGGCGGAGGTAAGGTGCAACCCCTCCAGGCCAAAATCGAAACCATCGTGGCTTGGGAGCCCCCCAAGACCCAAACAGAGGTCCGAGCTTTCCTCGGCCTCACTGGGTATTACCGCCGGTTCGTCAAGGGATATGGTACCATCGTAGCCCCCTTGACGGAATTGACCTCAAAGAAGCAACCTCGCAAGGTCATATGGACAGCTGCATGCCAAGAAGCCTTTGACACGCTGAAACAGGCGATGTGTACCGCTCCAGTACTAGCAACACCAGATTTCAGCAAGGAATTTATTGTACAGACAGACGCCTCAGAGCACGGCATAGGTGCGGTGCTCTCGCAACTCAACACCGAGGGCCAAGATCAACCAGTGGCCTTCATATCCAGAAGACTCCTCCCTCGGGAACGGCGATGGAGCACCATTGAGAGAGAAGCCTTCGCGGTGGTCTGGGCCCTGAAGAAGTTGAGGCCATATCTCTTTGGCATTCACTTCCTTATTCAGACCGACCACCGCCCCCTTCGCTGGCTCATGCAGATGAGAGGCGAAAACCCCAAGTTGTTGAGGTGGTCCATTTCCCTACAGGGGATGGATTTTCGGGTGGAACATCGGGCCGGAGTTGACCACGCCAATGCTGACGGTCTCTCCAGGTTTTTCCGCCTTAGTGATGAGAACTCCCTAGAGGTTGGGTAGCTCTCCCCTCTTTCGGCTGGGGGGGACGCATGTTGGACCTGTCAGCCCTAGGGTGGTCTCCCCTTCTATTTTTGATCGTGCCTCATTTTTTCCACCCTCATTTTTATGTTGGACTAGGTCTCCGGGCGCCTTTTCATTGCCAATCAGTGTTAAGGTGCAGGTGCTCCCTTCTCCCAAGATGGCTGCCACAGACCCCTGCTACTGCAGAGTGGTCTTTCATAGTAGCACCCAAGCTGCCAGGAGCTGGCTGGGACCCCACAACAATGTTACGACACCAGCCTGCCTTTTTGTCCCATAGGTAGAATGGGGAAGCTCCTGGAATGTGCTGGAACCTTCTAGAAGGGAGGTGGGGTTTTACTTTTGCCGCCTTGGCTAGAGATCACCTGACCTAGGGCTACTTAAGAGAGGGAGGGAACTTTTTGTGGTGAGTTGGCCAGTGGGGTAAAGCAGAGCTGGAAGAATCCACCAGGAGTGTAGGCGGTAGGTCCTAGCCAGGGACTTATGCCTCTGAGAGTGACAGGATTTAGGTGCTGCCTCTTAAGTGAGTGAGGGACTCTGTGAAACCCACTGATCTTGCCCAGCAGTAGGAGGACCCAGAGAACCTCTACCCAGCCTGACTAGGAAGGACCTAGTCGCCATCTCCATCCCTACCCCCCTGTAACAGAACGCCTTAAGGGCGCCAGATACATCTGCGCCAACAAGACTTCATCTAACATCTGAGAACAGAAACTGAAGGCTGAGACTGCGTGTCCAGATTGAACTCTAAACTTATATGCCAAGCGCTGAGACTGCGTGTCCAGACTGAACTCTAAACTTATATGCCAAGCGCTGAGACTGCGTGTCCAGACTGACTCCTGAAGCCTTATGCAAAGCAGATTGAAGAACCACCGGGGATCGACCAGGTATTAGCGCTGCGACCCCTGCGCACCCTGACCTGGCCTGGGACCCCCGGCAGCGTGCTCCACTGACGCGGAACTCCACTCCTTAATTTGAGCCCCCCCCTGTGACGTGGAAGCCAGCGCGCTCACCGCAGCGGCCCGGAGGCCGGGAGAAGTGCCCTGCCGTGTTGCGAGGCCCGTGGAGAAGCCCGGGGCCCGTCGCTGCCGTCGCAGCTGTGAGAGAAGGTGCGCGAGGCCGAGGACGAGTTCCCCCATCATCGTGGGAGCGGACGCCTTCCGACGTCGAGATCGAGGTAAGCCCGGAGGCTGGGATTGACCCCGGTGCGCCCCCTACTGGTTGGGAGCCACACTGCACCCTCAGCCCGGGTTCCCTCTCCGTGGGAGTCCCCCTTGTCACCCCGTCAGAGAGACCCCGCCGAGGGATCCTTGCCTTGTGCCCCCGTGAACGGTACTGAAGCGTGGTGCCCTACGAACTGCACCGGAGCCCGAGAGACTCGCTCCCCAAGTCCCGGTGCGCTCCCTGCTTCATGCCCCGTCCTGAAGTACTGAATGCTATTGCTTACGAGTAGTGCTCTGTCCTTCCTGTTCCATTCCAAAGTACTAAATGCTATTGATTACGAGTAGCGCTCTGCTCTTTATGTTCCGTTCCAAAGTACTAAACGCCAATGATTACGAATAGCGCTCTGTATTTGTGTTCCGTATTGAAGTGCTGAATGCCAGTGATTACGACTAGCGCTCTGTTATTCATGCTCCGTTCTGAAGTGCTAAATGTCATTGAATGGTAATTGTATCTCAGGCAGTACTGATATGTCATGAATTGCATTTATGGTATGACCAGCATTTATAGCTCCTGACTGACAGGTACATCGCTAGGAATTGTACTATCAGCTTATGAAATGTACTGCTACCTCATGAACTGCATCTAACGTGATCTACTTGGATAAACTTGAGTATTTACCTAATTCCAACAGTGTGGCGTCACTTATTGTGTGTGTTCCTCGTCCCATGTGAGGTGCGTGTTGTATGGTTGCTTTACACACAGACCTTTGGGTGCCCGACCGCTCGTGTCACGTTACCGCCCCATAGGGCCTGGAGTCCCCAGGTCCTACAAGGAGGACTTGCCATCGCACACAAGAGCTCCCTCCGACTCTCCACCTCCAGCACAAGCGACTTCTCTTCCACCACCAAACACCTTCACTTCCAGATCCAGACCAGCCCCAGAACTACGCTTCACAGTACCCTCGCCTACAGACCCCCAGGGCCTCGCGCTCCATTCACCACTACCATCGCTGACCACATCTCCCCCCCCGCCCCCCGCCATCGCCTCCCCGCCATCGCCTCCATGGACTACATACTCATCGGAGACCTGAACTTCCACCTCGGCAACCTCAGCGACTCCCACTCCAGCCGCCCTTCTGTACAACCTTGCCAACATTGGACTGAAACAGCTCATCACCACCCCCACCCACAAGGCAGGACACACCCTTGACCCTATCTTCGCAGGAGGGAACAACATCTGTTTCAGCCACACCACTCAGCCCCTCTGGACAGACCACCACTGCGTACACTTCCCTTTCAATACTGCAACTGCTCACAAACCCACTCCACACCCACTGCGAAGGAACGGGAGCAAGGCACAGAGAAGCACCTCAACTCCACTCTCACCCACTGCCTCAACCGACGCTAACACTGCAACAAGGAACTACACCGATGGATCACCAACTGTGCAGACAAGCTCGCACCCCTCCACGAACCTTACAGTCAATGACCCTTGAAGGCCTCCTGGTTCACCACCCACCTACAAGAATCCAAACGCACCTGAAGACATCTCAAAAAACGATGGAGGAACAGCAAAAGCACTGAAGATCAGACCACCTACAAGAACGCCATGACAAAATACCACCAACTCCTAAGATCCACGAAAAGAACTTTCATACGGAACAAAATCCTCACCAACTCCAGCAACCTGAAGGAACTCTTCATCATCATCCAGCAATTCACCAAACCCCCTAGCGAAACCACGGACGTCGCACCCTCGCAGGACCTCTGCAACAAGCTTAGCTCCTATTTTCACCTGAAAATCAAGGCCCTCTACGACAACTTAAGCGAACAGACCCCAGAAACCACCCTCTCCTCCAGCAACGATAGTCAGCCCACCATCACCGCCTGAACCCCAGTCACCACCGAAGATACCACCACGACAATGAAGAGCACTCACTCTGGAGCCCCCACGGACCCCTTCCAGCCACACATCTTCCACAGAGCCGCCGCCACCCTAGCATCCGAGCTACGATGCACCATCAACACCACCTTCAAATCCGGCAATTTCCCCGACGATTGGAAATGCGCAGAAGTCAAGCCCCTTCTCAAGAAACCCTCGTGGCCAAAGTCACTGAGAAGATCATCAACACCCAGCTGAGACACTTCATTGAAGAAAACGCTGTCCTCGACTGGATTCCGCAGTAGCCACAGCACCAAGACCACCCTCTTCGCCTCCACAGACGACATCCACATGCTCCTCGACCACGACCACACCGCAGTATTCATCCTACTAGACCTCTCCGCAGCCTTCAACACCGTCTCCCACCGCACCCTCGCAGCCAGACTCCACGACGCCGGCATACAGGGAACCGCCCTTGACTGGCTACGCTCCTTCCTCGCCAGCATAACCCAAAGGATCGGACTCCCACCTTTTCTCTCCAAACCTACAGAGATCAACTGCGGAGTTCCCTAAGGATCGTCGCTCAGGCCCACGCTCTTCAACATCTACATGGCCCCCCTCGCCGACAGCATGGACTCACCATAGTATCATATGCCCATGACACACAGCTCATCCTCTCCCTCACAAAGCCACCAGACTCAGCTTCCAGGAAGGAATGAAAGACGTCGCAGCCTGGATGAGCAGCAGCTGTCTGACCCTCAACTCGGAGAAGACAGAGGTCCTTGTCCTTGGACCCACCCCCTCAGCTTGGGACAACACCTGGTGGCCCACCGCCCTCGGCAACCCCTACGGACCACGCCCAGAACCCCGGCTTCATACTGGACTCCTCCCTCACCATGACTTGCCAGATCAACGCCATCGTCTCCACCTGCTTCCACACACTCCACATCCTTCGCAAGACTTTCAAGTGGATCCCCTACGAAGCCAGAAAGGCCGTCATACACGCACTCATAACAAGCAGACTGGACTACGGAAATGCCTTCTACGCTGAAATCAACAGATCCCTACTGCGCAAACTCCAGATCATCCAGGACATCGCCGCCAGACTCGTCCTCGGCATCCCATGACATGAGCACATCACCCAACACCTGCGAGACCTCCACTAGGTACCCGTCAAGAGTAGAGTAACCTTCCAGCTACTCACCCATGCCTACAAAGCTCCCCATTACGACGGACCCAAATACCTAATTGAAAGAGTCTCATTCTACGTACCCAAAAGAAACCTCAGCTCCGCCAACCTTGCTGTAGCAGAAACCCTGCACATCCGTAGAACCAGAGCGGGTGGAAGAGCCTTCTCCTACATCGCGGCCAAGGCCTGGACCGAGCTCCCAGTCAACATCAGATGCTCCCCTACACATCTTCAGGAAGCCTCAAGACCTGGCTGTTTGGCTAGCTTGGAGCTGCACCCACCGCCCTCAGCGCCTTGAGACCCTCATGTGTAAGTAGTGCGCTTCACAAACCCTGGTTGATTGATTGATTAAAGCGGGGAATTGTGACCCACACCCAGAGGAAGATTTTTGTGGACCAAAAGAAGACTCTTTCTTGCTATCTGTGGGTTTCTCCCTATTTTTCTTTTGGGTCTTAGATTTATCTTTCTTTCTCTGGTCACCCCCACCATTAGACGTATTGCTCTCCCTGGTGCAAAACCATTTGTCTGCCTTCTTTCCCAAATCAGCGGGAAAGGTCAGATCAGAGTCCATCAGTCCACATGAGATAGCACATCCTTCTTTAGGATTTGCTATCTCATAATCAAATTATACAGTCCATTATGGTCATGTACATTACTACTACCATGTAACCAGCCTTCTAGAGCCTTAACTGCACAGTCTATGAAATCAACCCAGTCTTGGTTAGTGCCTCTTTCAAAACCTTATAGTTGTCTGCATCCTCTTCTCTAACTGCCAGGAGTTTGTCTCTACCTTTGCCTGCAAAGAAGAGCCTCAGGATAGCTGCTAAATGCATCTGGGGGACCTTCTGGACTTTGCAGGCCTACTCCACAGCAGTAATCCACTTGTGAACATCATCACTAGTTTTAAAAAGAGGCACTATCCTGCTAAGATTCCTAGAATCAAAGTGTTCCTCCGTGACTCTGGTTTCTTTTTTACTGCCACCACTGGGGTCTAACCCCAAGTTCTTCCTCTCCTGCTACCTCTTCAGCTTGAGCAGATTGTACCCCTTATCTAGGCTTGTACCCCTTATCTAGGATAGCCTCATCTAAATTAGAGCGAGTAGACCCAGCAAGGAGCGAGGTGGTGTCCGTACGCTGCTTTCCCCTGGCTTGGGTGTGAGAGATACATTCTTTTATGGTTTACTGTGCTACTTTTTAAAATTGGACTTGCTGCTCAACGTGTTTTTTAATGCTTTTAAAAACGGAAAATGAACGTTCACTTACTCCCACTCACCACGCATTCACGGGGAATCCCGGTGGGACAAGCTAGGCCACCATTTTGACAAGCTAGGCTGCCATTTTCTGAGGGCACGCTCTAGTTGTTGGGGGTATTCAGACATAAATTATGCATGCAGCGTGAGCGCTGCTGGCGCACCACAGGTGCGCCTAAGGCAAGGCTGTCTGTGCCCGTCAGCGTCCCGGAAGCGGCCAGCGCCAGTCCTGCTGCCTGTTTTTCGCCGGAGATGCCAAATAATCGCCTGGCTTTTAGCCGTGCAGAAATCATGACAATTGGCTCTCACCTGGGTAAGTGTGGGCAACAATGGATGGTTCTGGACAATACTGTCAGCATATGCCAGCAGTGCAACTTCTTTTTTGGAAGGACTTAGGTACTAGCATTCCTGCCAAACGCGTCCCTTCTGGTCCACAGAACTCCCAGTGCATATATGCTGCCCCAATTAATGCCCGTTCCATGGTGAAACATGCCCTGGATATCTTTGAGCTCTTGTCTGACAATCGGTTGGATATATTATTTATACCAGAGACATGCGCTCAACGAATTTTCGGCTCCGGCTATTGCTTTAGCCATCCCAATGGGGTATAAAAACGCAAAGGCTGACCGCAAAACAGGCAGAGGAGGGTTGCGGTAGTGTTCAGGGATACCTGGGTTTTTACGCAGGCTGTGACCGAAGACATCGGTGAGGGGGAAGCCCTTGACTTTTCCCTCTCCTTATCCCCTCACTGTATGTTGGGAGGCACCCTGATATATCGTCCCCCTGGCTCCTCTGTCACCTTTTTGAAGGTCTTAGATGAAGCTATTGTGCCAAGAGCTCTGCACTACTCAAATTTCTGACTCTTAGGGGACTTCGATATCCATTTGGATTGTGTGGAGGCCACCGACACGAGGGAATTTAGTGACTCTTTGAATCTTGCCCAACTGACCCAATGGACTAGCTCCCCATCCCACGGGGGGGGCATATTCTAGATGCAGTCTGCTCCAACTTCCCTTTAGCCGTCCAGGAACCACTTCCTGTTTCCTGGTCCGATCATTTTCTAATCCAATATTCATGGACTATCCAGTCACCCTATCCGACCATGCGGTCACTTAAGGACAGACCTCCCCAACGAATTGAGCCTGCTGCCCTGTGCAGAGTCCTGTCAGACACCCGCCCTCCTGCTTGCAAGGTCTTGACGGTCGCTATGGGGGGGTTTCAATAACTGGATATCACAGGCAGTGGAACACTTTTCCCTACCTTTGGTCAACAAGAAAGCAAGAAACACTCCGTCCAAACAATGGTTCTCTGATGAGCTTAAAGAGCTAAAGCAATCATGCAAAAAGCTGAAGCGCATCTGGAGACAGGCCTACTGCCCACTGGCAAAAATAACACTTAGTAAATCCCAGAAAGATTATTACGCCGCTATTAAGAAGGCTAAAGGCAATTTTTACGCAGAGCGCATTGCCCAGTCAAAAAAGAACTCAAAAGAAATCTTTTCCATCGTCCAGAGTTTTCTGAAGCCGTGCGCAGAACTTATTGCCTTTCCTGCCTCTAACTCTTGGTGTGAGAAGCTGTCCAGCTTCTTTATAGACAAGATCCAATCAATCCAGGACAGCTTCGGGCCAAGTATTCAAGTGCAGATGGAACACCTCTCTCTGACTGTCCCGGCCTCGGACTCAGCCCGCACTTCCCTGACAGCTTTCTCACCCATTCCCCTGTTGGATGCATTGGCTATTCTAAAATTCCTCAAATCAGGTTCCCCAGCTGACCCTTGCTTAGCTAGGCAGCTAGCAGCTGCGGCGGAGGTGGTTAACCGTGAAGTGAACAATATCATCAATCTATCGCTTCAAACCGCTGTGGTCTCTCCGGAGTGGAAACAGGCTAAACTTCTCCCCCTCCTAAAAAAGACCCCCCTTAAACCCTGCTACACTTGCCAGTTACCAACCTATCTCACTTCTCCTGGCTGTGGCGAAGGTATGTGAGAAGGCAGCCCACAAACAACTCTCCAAGTTTGTTGAGACTACTGGTGCCCTCCACCCAGCCCAGTCGGGATTCAGGGCCACATACAGTACTGAGACTTCCCTGGTTGAGATGTCAGAGGCTATCAGAGAATGTCTGGATTCAGGCTGCAGAGCGTCCTTGATTATATTGGACCTCTCTGCCGCCTTCGATACGGTGCCTCACTGCCAACTTTTGGCCCGTCTCTCTAACATCGGAATCTCCGGTTCGGCGTGGGATTGAATCTTTTCTAGAGAATAGAACCCAGCAGGTATGGCTGCGTCCGTTTTCTTCAGCACCAAGAAAAGTGACCACGGGAGTTCCTCAAGAGTCTACTTTGAGCCCCCTTCTCTTCAACGTATACATCATGCCGTTAATCTATCTGGCTGAGGAGCTGGGTGCTAAGATCATAGCCTACGCTGATGATACCCAGCTCCTCTTTACGTGGAAGGAAAAAGATCTGTCCCCCGACTTAGCCAAAAACTGCCTTGCAGCAGTCTTTAAATGGTTCGCGGAGGCTCAACTTAAATGCAATGAGGACAAGTCTGATGTACTCCTTTATGGGTCCTTCCCTCCACACTTCAGGGAGGATCTTTGGCCTGCGGGTTACCCTATGCCTAACTCAACGGGGAGTCCAGTGAAGAATCTGGGGGTCTGGTTTAGTGAGTACCTCAGATTTTCTTCACAGATTAAAAAGCTGGCCAGAGTGTGCTTCGGCACCTTGAAATTACTCAGGAAATTCCTGCCATTACTGCCCAGATCAGCTAAGGAAATGGTGACTCGTGCCCTCATCCTGTCGCATATTGATTACGCCAATGCGTTATATATTGGCCTTCCCGGTTATCAGCTGAAAAAGCTACAGACCATTCATAATGCTGCAGCGAGAGAGCTGTTGGGTATTTCTGGTAGGTCTAGTACAACGCACCTCCTCTGGGATTTGCATTGGCTCCCGGTGGGGCAGCGTGTTCTGTTTAAGGCCCTTACTCTTGCTTATGGTGCCTTATATAAATCCGGGCCCTCCTATCTCAGGAGGCATTTTAACTTCTATGTGCCTCAAAGACATCTACGCTCTACAGTGCAATGCCTCGCCGTTATCCCGCGCTACCGCCTTGCTAGAACAGGGGGCAGCTCCCTTTCATTCAGGGCGGCCAAAGCCTGGAATGCTCTTCCTTACGATCTGCGAAATACCCCAGGGGGAGTGAAAGTGGGCCTACTATCATGACCCCCTCCAAGTTCAGACACCTCAGGGCCATGTCAAGTGACAGAGCCAGTGGTACTACGTACCTCTTGCTCTTGTCCTGCAAGGTCACCCCCTTCACCAGGGCCTTCCTCCTCTAATGGCCTTTGAGGATTCTGGCGGTCATTCTAGGAGGAGTAACTCCATAAGAAAATAACTAGTGGGGTTACTACATGTTTTAAGTCTTCTAGCTTTGCACAGGGTCCCAACGATGGATGACCCCAGGGAAAGCACAGACCCACCCAAAGTGAGTAGCCAGGGACCCGAAGTCGCCCGGGTGCAGAGTGGTTACACCGGGTCAGACGTCCATAGATTAACAGGGTAAGTCGCAGTTGTTTTATTGCGTTTCTAGGACCCTTCCCAAAGGACCCCGAAGGAACCACTTGGATCAAGGTAGTGAAGAACCTAGACCTTATGGGTCTGGCGGCGCAGGGTACGCCTTAATCTCCTGAGTTCACCTGCTTTGTTGAACAGAGACACGGGACACTCCGTTAGGCGTAGAAGGTTTGGTTTATTAGCTGCAGCTAAGTACAGTTGTCCCAGAAGTACACTCGGTATGTTCTTAGGAGACTGCCACTTTACTTCGTGGCGCACAATCTTTTATAACACACATATTCACAAAGAACACTCCCAATGCATACAGGGTTGACCAATGAGAAGAATGTGAAAACAAGATATTAAGTAACTCAAATAAGCCTCCCTTCCAACTGTGTTTGTCACCCTTCCCCACAAGTTAATCAGTGGTAGTGTTTATAAGTCGACTTGCAGGTGACAGGACACATTTGTATGCCCCGCAGGACAGTTGTGAAATGAGAGAATACAAGTAAAGAATAGCGAAGGCCAGAGGATAAGATAAAGTCAGGAAAGAATGGTGCGAACCAACGAGACAGGGATCAGTCAAACCAGACGAGGATTAGTGACACGTTGCAGTAGGATGAGGGAAAACAACACCTCGTTCACCGTACTGCCTGAGTGAGGGCAACACAAAATGGCGAAAAGACACAAAATGGTGGCTAAATACGAAAACTGAATTACCTCAGACCCTCCTTTTGCCATTACTCAGGCAAGACACCCAGACTCATTTTAATCTAAGTCGACGTCAATGGCCATGAGGTTATCAAGCTGTTGCTGCAACATCATTTTAATGCTCTCCGTCTTCCGAGGCACAGGCCTTGGGACACACATAGTGGCACAAAGACCACAGATGGCGGGGCCACACTGCATACAGAGACAACAGGAAAAAATGATGGCCAAAACCACTCCAAGGAATGCTAATACCTTCCATCCCCATTTGGACAGTAATCCCCAAAACCATTCCATAAAGACCAATCTCCTTCGTCCTGATGAATTGACTCGGAGATCACATGTAATTTGGAGATGGCTTGGTATACCGTAGGGGCATCGTCAGGTATATAAATGCAACAGCTAGATCCGATCAATTTACAAACTCCACCACGATCCGCAAGAATAACATCCAGAGCAATCCGGTTCTGCAATGTCATGAGACAATCCGCTTGAAGTTCAGCTGTGAGATTACTCAAGGCTCCCACAGTGACATCTATGGTAGTCTCAACAACACGAACCAATTGTCTCGTGTTTCTACTGTTGGCCATTGGGCCCCAAAAAGGAAGAAATCCTTTAAGGAAATCACCCCCGTCTTGTCCTGCCGTGTCTTTAGAATCAATAATCCCTCGGCCATATCTGTTTCTGTGTTGTCCCGAAGAAGCAGTGTAGGTAGGAGGGAGAAGAAAGGCTATATAGCATGTTCCTGAAAAATCCGTCGGTAGCCACGTGTACACTCTATCGTGGCAGACAAAATACGTGCCCTGGGATGGCACTAACGGTGGTGAATTTTGAGATGTGTGAATGTATGTATGGGAACAAATTCTCCTTCCTTGTCCAGTGTCAGTAGTCTGGCCATTCATTTGTAAACAAAAGTTACCTCGATGAGGCACAGTCCAAATTGGTGGAGATTTTCCCTGTTTAACTCTATCTGTAAGGCTAATAGCATAACGAGTCACGTTCCAACCATCGTATGCCCGTTTCTCATCAACAGGAACCCTACTATTCTCCACAATTCTAGCCATAGCCACTATTCCTTTTATCAGGGAACTATGACTAAAATCTTGCCCACTACCATATGAACCAACTGGATGTCTAAATCGGTTCTGATATTCATTTGAAAACATCACAAAATAGGCCCAAGTGGAACCTTCATAAGAAAATGGAAGGGCTAGATATGGCATCCCTTTGTCTGTGGTATGAGGCATAAGTCCACACACCCAACAGTCAGTTGTGTTGACTACCAATTGGTGTTGATGCAACAACTGGACAAATGAATTGTTAAAATATTCTGTTCTCCTGATTAGTTCATGTTGGGGAAGCGTATGTAATTGATGTGGGGAGATAGTAGAATGAAAAGGCAAGGAAATAGCAGTAGGGACAGATTTGTGCTGCATAGCATGAACAATCCAACCTATACAAGCCAATAAGATACTAGAAAACATAAGAACACACAATGTTATGCCACATTGACTGTACAGTAATTTACAATATTTCTTTCTCATCTCTTCCTTCTTATTATTCTTTCCCAATTTGACATCCATCCTCTAAAATAGTTGCTCACGGCAATCTTCCTTACTCACTTGGCTGTGATTATTAGCCGTCCTATGACACTGCAAGTCCTGGGGGCCTAGCCACTATACAGGTCACGAACCAAGACTCCTACCGTGACCCTGCAACCTGGACAGATGATACATGTCACGAAAGAGATGGGAATCTCAGGTGTCCTTGACCAGTCTAGGCCTTAAATTATATCGAGTTCTTTTCAGTACAGTTTGGTCCTGAAATAGTGTTCGTGGATCTGTAGTGTTCAATCGGAGATGTGGCGGTACGGCTTCTTGTAAAACGTCGTCATCTTCTTTCTCTGACCGAGCTACATCTAGGTGTGCACTACTGAAAGGTACAAACCGGGGGACCCTTTCGCCTTCAAAATCACCTACACCCTTACGGACCCACTGGTCAAAAGGCAAGGGCAAGGGCACCTTTTTGCAGTGCACGCCATGGATCCAGTTATTTTTCCCTTCGACCTTCACTGCTGTACGTGTCACCAGAAGAACTTGTCGAGGCACCTTCCAACGAGGTTCTAAATTCCTTGTCCTCTGAAAAATTTTCACACAGACCCAGTCTCCCGGTTGGATAGAATGACCTGGGTCTGAGGAGGCCTCTGGTAAAGCGTTTCGAACCTGTTGGTGGAGAACACGTAATTTAGTGATGAGGTCATTTAAGTAGTCAATCAGCATTGGATACTGTATGTCAGAATACTTTTTAGGGCGAGGGACTCCCCAAACATTAGCTGGGCGCCCAAAAACAACCTCGTATGGGCTGAGTCCCAAACGAGAATGTACAACTGTTCTAGTGGATAGGAGAGCCAAAGGTAAAGCATCGGGCCAGGCAAGTCCCGTGCTAGCCTGTACCTTTGCAAGCTTAAGTTTGAGAGTGCCGTTATAGCACTCTACCAAACCCGCTGATTGGGGATGGTTCACCGCATGGAATTTCTGGACGATACCAAGACCGGCACACACCTTTTTCATAATTTGGCCCACAAATTCACTTCCATTGTCACTCCAGACAATGCGCGGCAAACCAAACCTAGGGAAGAACTCTTTTAGAAGAACTTTGGCAGTGGACAAAGCAGTGTTGTCTTTCAGGGGGTAGGCCTCTATCCATCTGGAGAAGGCACACACCACCACCAAAACATATTTGAGATTGTTGCATCGTTCCATGTGAATATAATCAATTTGCAACCCCTCAAAAGGATATGTTGGGGGAGCAAAATGACCTGCTTGAGTTGGGGTTCCCTTTCCTGGATTATGCATCAAGCAAACGATACAATGCTTTACTAAATTATCTGCACATTTTGGAATCCCTTCGTTCAGCCACACTGGAGCCAGAAGCTTACATATTCCTTTCGCACTGATGTGGGCTGGACCATGTGCCATAGCAACTACAGGCAGTACATAGGCATCTGGTAACAGCCAACGCTGATGTTCTGACAATTCTATCCAACATCCCATCGCGTCTAACATTCCTGTACTCTCTTTCCACTTACTCAACTCTTTCTTTGTAACCTCTCCTTGAATCGATCTCACACTTTCTATTGTATCCTCACACATTCCTGTTTCCTTGACCCAATTTGCAGGGCCCGCAACATACATGCGACTCATAGCATCCCTGGCTGTTTCTTTCGCTACCTCATCCCCAAAAGCATTCCAGTGACCAACATCATCAGTAATCCTCTTATGCGCACTACACTTTATGATTGCTATCTGGGTAGGCAAAGCAAGTGACTCAAGAAGATCAGTTACCAACTGACCATGCTGTATTTTAGTACCGTGGGAGGTAAAGAATTCTCTTTCCTTCCACAAACGACCGAAACTATGTGCCACACCGAACGCATACTGGCTGTCGGTATACACATTCACTCTCTTTCCCTTAGATAACACACACGCTCTGGTCAAAGCTATCAGTTCAGCCGCTTGAGCTGAATTATGTCTGATGCGTGCTGTCTCCACGATTGTATGCAAGGTGGTAACAGCATAAGCTGAAGTTGTTTCACCATTAGGGAGTTTAAAACAAGAACCATCCACCCATAGGATCCCATCCGGGTCCATTAGTGGTGTATCTTTCAAATCAATCCTACCTTTTGACTCCTCCTCAGTACAGAGAAAACAATCATGTTGTTCTTGAATACCTTTCTTTTCTGGGAGAGGTAACAATGTGGCTGGATTTAAAGTGTTACATCGCTTGATGTGCACATGACTAGCCAAGAGCGTCAGCTCATACCCTGACAAGCGAGCACTCGTAAGATGCTGTGTTTTCGTCCTATTTAGCAAGGTATCCACTGCATGTGGTACCATAACAATAAGAGTGTTATCTAGCACCAGTCCAGCAGACTGACGAATAGAAATTGCTGCTGCTGCTGTAGCTTTAAGACAACTAGGCAATGCCTTGGCTACTGGATCTAATGTAGCCGAAAAGTAGGCACATGGCCGCTGCTTGTCTCCAAATCGTTGTGTTAAGACTGACAACGCACAACCCTCTCTTTCATGGACATAGAGCGTGAAGGGCTTACTGTAATCCGGAGTACCCAACACAGGAGCAGAGCACAGTGCAGCACGTAAATCAGAAAAACTCTTCTGACATTTGTCAGTCCAAGGAAGGGGTTGGGGTGTGGCTTTCAAAGTGAGTGCCAACAAAGGTTTAGCCAACAAAGAAAAATTTGGAATCCAATGTCTACAATAAGAGGTAATGCCCAGAAAGGCACGCACTTCTCTTTGTGTGGATGGCACAGACATTTGTGCAATTGCTTGAATACGTTCTGGGGTCAGTCGCCTTCCCTCCTTCGACAAGAGATGACCTAGATAGGTAACCTCTTGGCGGGCATATTGTAATTTAGAAGGTGAAACCTTATGGTGAAGGTCAAACAAGTGACGCAATAGTGCAATAGTCACATTTTTGCAAATATCCTCTGAATCAGCAGCAATCAATAAATTATCCACATACTGAATAAGGGTAGCACCTGGCGGCAAAGGAAAAGCATCAAGCTGGCACTTCAGAGCTTGGCTATAGATGGAGGAACTTTCACAATAGCCTTGGGGTGCGCGCGCTTGAACCGGAAACTTCGGCCTCCTAAAGAGAAGCCAAAAATATCCCTACTCTCTTCAGCAATGGGGATGCTGAAGAAAGCATTTTTCAGATCAATAACAGAAAACCAAGCGCCCGAGGCGGGTATCATAGTTAACAGGGCAGTGATATCTGGAACAACAGGAAACCGCGGTACAACAATTTTATTAACCTCCCGAAGATCAATAACAAAACGATAAACAGGAGGCTGAGAAGGATCAGTGTGTTTAAGAACTGGGAGAACAGGACTATTGCATACATTTCCCCTCGTCTCCTCGACCACACCCTTCTGAACCAAATCATAAATAATAGCAAAAAAGCGCTCTTTCACCATCATTGGGAATTTTGTATTGAGGGATGCGTGGCAATTTAGCATTGGGCTTGAGGGTAACGACATAGGGTGGGATCTCAAGACAACCAACATCATTTGGACCCGTAGCCCAAAGCGTCGCAGGGAGAGAGAGCAATTCAGGTGAAAATTGATCTTTAGACAAATACATTGGAGAAGTCAGTTTTCGCCCTAAAACGAGATGTACACCAGAAGGAGAACAATATATCGTTGCATGCAGTCTTTTCAATAAATCCAAACCCAACAGATTTTCGCCGCAACCAGTCGTTAAAAGAAGCGGAGCTTCCAAATCATAAGAACCAATTGAAATAGGCAGAGGACAAGAGACCGGGCTATGAACTGGGGCGCAGAAAATCCTACGGATACGTTTGTTAAGCCAAACAAAGGTGCCCCAGGGAGTTTGGAGTGAATAATAGAACTTCTCATCGCACCAGTATCTAAAAGAAATGGATCTGAAACACCCGTTGTAGTGACATTAACATAAGGCCCATTCTGATCTACTGGAATCGATACAACTCCCTCACTTTGTCCATGGCTGTCCTAGTTAGCGTGAAGACCGTCATTCTCACCTTCAACATAGTAATCATCATTGTAATACTGTGTAGACTTAGTATTTTGCTGATCAAAGTAGTTCGTAGAATGTGGAGGTGGAGGGGAACGCTGTGTCTGGGGCGACATACCTCGACCTCTACCCCTGGGCGCTAACTGGGAACCACCACGACCTCGTGGAGTAGGTAGTCCTCCATTACGCTGTAATAAAACCGGGCAGCCATTCTTAAAATGACCTTCCTCCCTACAATAGGCGCATTGGTTAGGACCTAACAAAGGCCGCGGAATATAGGGCTCAGGTTTTTGAAACACCCTCTGAAACTGGGGAGGCTGTTGAAACTGGCGCTGAGCAGAGTGAGGAGGATAAGCTTGTTGCAGAAAAACCTTTGTTTTTAATTCTTTAGTCTTTTTCTCTTGCTTGTCTTTTTCCTCTTTGTCCCTGTTTTCGTAATATTGAGCAGTAGCCAATATCTGAGCAGAAGAAGAAACAGCCCATGAACTTTCAGAGTCTTTTAATTTATGTGACAACTCAGGGAGCAAATTAAATACGAATTTATCTACAAACAATCGCTGTCCACCCTCCGTAGTCATATCCTGACCACTGTGATCAATAAACGTCTCCTCAAAACGAGTGAAGAAATCGGAGACACTCTCATCTTTCTTCTGTTTACACGCAGCTAATTTATCCCAATTAACTCGTAAGGCGGGCATCATTGTTTTCATTAAAGTAATAATCCTACCAGGGAGTTCTGTGATCCCATGGACCCTTCGTCTGCCGATCCTGCAACTTCTCCTGCCTCCGAACAGGCACCACGCCCACCAAGACAGACAACAGCAACCACCTCAAGTGCATCCTGATCAACACCCGCTCCGTCCACAGACACGCCGTGGAACTCTGGAACCTCCTCGACACCACATCTCCAGACATCGCCTTCCTCACGGAAACCTGGATGAACGCCTCCTCAGCCCCCGACATCGCCATATCCATCCCGGACGGCTACAAGATCATCAGGAAAGATCGCGTCAACCAGACCGGAGGAGGCATCGCCATCGTTCACAAAAGCACCATTCGCATCTCGACCGACTCCATCGACACTTTCAACGCCGCCGAATACCTGCACTTCCAGATCCACACCGACCCCAAGACTACCCTCAGAGGAACCCTCATATACAGACCCCCGGGACCACGCGCACAGTTCTGCGAAGACATCACGGACTTCATTAGCCCCCACGCCCTCCCCTCCGCCGACTACATCCTCCTCGGGGACCTCAACTTCCACCTGGAGAACAACAAGGACCGCAACACCACCACCCTGCTGGACAACCTGGCCACCCTCGGACTCAAGCAACTGGTCAACACCCCCATGCACTACGCCGGCCACACGCTCGACCCCGTCTTCTCATCCAGCAAGCACGTCACCTTCAGCCACTCCACCAGACTTCACTGGACTGACCACAGCTGGGTCCACTTCAGCTTCTAAAAGAACACGGTCCACCACCATCCGAAGCAGGTTCCCCGCAGGAACTGGAGCAAGATCACCGTCGACCAGCTCGCCACCTCCCTCAGCCAGAACCCACCTGTCAGGACAACGGACCCTAACACAGCAGCCCTCGACCTCACGCAGTGGCTGACCTCCTGTGCCGACGACCTCGCCCCACTGAAGAACCCACTCACCAGGCCCAGAAGCAAGAAGGCCCCCTGGTTCACCGATGAACTCAAGAACTCCAAGAAGGCCTGCCGCACCCTCGAGAAGGCCTGGCTCCTCGACAAGACCTCCGACAACATGACCGCCCTCAAACTCGCCACCCACAGACATCACCAGCTCATTCGCACCACCAAGAAGAAATCTCTGAAGGAACGACTGGACAAGAACGCCCATGACAGCAAGGAGCTCTTCAACATCGTCAAGGAGTTCTCCAACCCCAGCACCGGCAACAACGACATCACTCCCTCACAGGACCTCTGCGACTCCCTCGCCTCGTACTTCCACCGCAAGATCGCCAACATCCACAACAGCTTCGGCGTTTCACCCCCGCACCCTTCGGTCGAACCTACGCACCCCGCCGCCATCCTCCAGACATGGACCGAGGTGACCCCCAAAGACACAACACGCATGATGAACACCATCCACTCCGGATCGCCGACAGACCCGTGCCCCCACCATGTCTTCAACAAGGCCGCCTCTTACATCGCACCCCACCTCCGACACATCATCAACACCTCCTTCGACACAGCCACCTTCCCGGAGAGCTGGAAGCACGCCGAGCTCAGCGCACTGCTGAAGAAACCAACAGCGGACCCGAACGACCTCAAGAACTTCCGCCCCATCTCGCTCCTTCCCTTCCCTGCCAAAGTCATCAAGAAGATCGTCAACAAGCAACTGACCGCCTTCCTCGAGACGAACGGATCCCTCGACCCATCACAGTCCGGATTCAGAGCCAACCACAGCACCGAGACCGCCCTCATCGCAGCCACCGACGACATCCGAGCCCTGCTCGACAACGGTGAAACAGCGGCTCTCATCCTCCTAGACCTCTCCGCAGCATTTGACACTGTCTGCCACCGCACCCTAGTCCAACGCCTCAACGACACTGGCATCCAAGGGAAGGCCCTGGAATGGATCATCTCATACCTCTCCGGCAGAACACAGAGAGTACGCCTCCCTCCATTCCTCTCTGAAGCCACCGGAGTCATCTGCGGCGTCCCGCAAGGATCATCGCTCAGCCCCACTCTCTTCAACATCTACATGAAACCCCTCGCTGCCATCGCACGACAACACAACCTCAACATCATCTCCTACGCCGATGACACCCAGCTGATTCTCTCCCTCACCAGAGAGCCCGACACCGCCAAAACCAGCCTACACGAAGGGATGAAAGACGTCGCCAAATGGATGGACATCAGCCGCCTGAAACTGAACACGCCAGATCTGTTGACTGGGTGTGAGTGTTTGATTGGTTCTGATGCTCCGTCCATCACCACCCCCTTTTGTACTGCTTTGTTCGCCATAAGTTGGCAGGGTATGCTCAGACGTGAGTCCCTTGCTCACTTTGCCACTGGATTCAAGCAAGCCTGGCTGAAGACGGCTGAAATGCCAGAAACCGGTCCTAGGAAGCTTGTTTCCGGTCCAGGGAAGACATGGCTTGGCAGTTCGGGCTGGACTGTTCCCATGAGGCACAGGGTCAGACTGATTTGCATATGGCCATGTCTGAACTGGGGTGGCAGAGTGGGCTAAAGAACGGTGATGGATCAAACCCAGATCTGTTGACTGGATGTGAGTGTTTGATTGGTTCTGATGCTCCGTCCATCACCACCCCCTTTTGTACTGCTTTGAAACTGAACACGGACAAGACAGAAGTCCTCATCCTGGGACCGTCGCCCTCCGCATGGGACGACTCCTGGTGGCCCCCGGCCCTAGGCACCGCACCCAAGCCTACGGACCACGCACGCAACTTCGGCGTCATCCTTGACTCCTCCCTATCGATGACCAGACAAGTCAACGCCGTCTCCTCAACTTGCTTCCTCAACCTCCGCATGCTCCGTAAGATCTTCCGATGGATCCCGACCGAGACCAGGAAGACGGTCACCCAGGCCCTCGTCACCAGCAGACTAGACTACGGAAACACCCTCTACGCCGGTACCACAGCCAAGCTTCAGAAAAGACTTCAGCGTATCCAGAACGCCTCCGCCCGACTCATCCTGGACGTACCCCGACGCAGCCACATCTCAAGCCACCTGAGAGACCTGCACTGGCTCCCTGTCAACAAGAGGATCACCTTCAGACTCCTCACCCACGCACACAAATCCCTCCACAACCTGGGCCCAAGGTACCTCAACGACCGCCTGACCTTCTACACGCCCACCCGCCAGCTACGATCCGCGAACCTCGCCTACGCCGTCGTCCCTCGCATCAAGAGAGCCACCGCCGGGGGAAGATCCTTCTCCTACCTGGCGGCTAAGACATGGAACTCCCTGCCCGTCCACCTACGGCTGACCCAGAACCACCTCGCCTTCAGGAAACAGCTCAAGACCTGGCTGTTCGAGCAGTAGCAGACGCCCTCCCCCAAGCGCCTTGAGACCCTTCCGGGTGAGTAGTGCGCGATATAAATTCCTTGATTGATTGATTGATTGATTGTGATCAAAACATCAGGCTTAGCACCACCCACTTGTGCTCTATCTGAGGCAGTTATAGCATTCCATGTACCACCCAATTCTTGAGCGTGATCCTCTCTACGAATCCGAGCCCATAACGCTTGTGGGACTACATTTCCCATCAACATGTCAATATCGGTTAAATTCATAATACAGGCATCAACAGTCTGGGACAATTCTTTATAGTAACCAGCAGGGTTTTTACGGGGATCCGGTAAAGATTGTTTGAGGGCCAAAACATCAGATCTCTTCCAGGGCACATGTACCCATATACGCTGGAAGTGAGCGGGAATGGCTGGATTATTACCTGCTTGTGCAACCTCTTCCCTCCATATCGGAGGAACCTCTCTCATTGGGTAATGTTTCAATATCTGCCGAACAGCAGGATCAGAATCAAGAAAAGTTTGTGAAGAAAATAACGACCTAAAAGTAACAAGTGTCCTTACGGCGTCCTCAACCTTAGAACCCACAATGAGTCCTTTATCGAAATTAGCCTGAACATCCAACAGACCCTGGGGAAGTAAGCCCAAATCCATATCCTCCCAACCTTTAGCAAGAGTGTCACACATAACATTAAATACATATCTCTGCGGGGGTGCATCCCACTGATGAAAGGTGATCATGATATCTTTCACACTATACTGGGGACCCTACTCGATCCATTTGCGAGCGAGAGAGTCCAATACCACCCGTTCGTCGGAACATGGAAGTTGACTACGAGACTGTCTTCGAGAGAAAGCCGGAGACATGTTCAGAGTCCCAAAGAAAGGGGACAAAAAGCCAGAGACAGTATCTGTTATTCGTTTGCGCACAGTAGGAGAATTAGACATAAGGACAGGGGAAGGTATTAGGCGATACAGGAGAGGAACTGGCAGTTATAAGGGGAGCCGAAGGCAAAGAAGATTGAGGTTCAGGAGATGGAGACAAAGGAATCGGTGGCACGAGAGGTGGGAGTGGCAATACCGGAAGGGGCAAATGTGGAAGAACCGGAACAGGTGGGGGGACAACAGGCAACTGAACAGGTTGTAACAACGGGGGTGCATTAGCACCTTGTATATAGGGTGGAGGCAATCTCAATAGGTGAGACATCAAAGGGTCTTCCTCCAGATCCTTACTTTTATCAGAAGGGGAATTAGGCAACACGGATAGCATCTATCTATTGCCATACGATGCTGTCTCTCTGAAATTTCCATTGCATTATCGATCTCATTATCTTTAAACTGCTGGGCAGCCTGTATAATCGTCATATTTTGTGCTTTCTTATCTCGTTTTGCCTGCTTAATTTCTTTCTGTTTGGCTTCCTTACGCCAGAGGCGGAAAGAGTCAAACATTGCCGGCCGGGCTTGTCTTTTGAACAATATCGCTTCCAAATTATCTAATATGTCAGGCTCAAAACTACCATTTAGTGGCCACTGTAGAACGCCATTGTTCTTTGTGTATCGGATCCTTGCCTTATTAAAGGCAATGGGGCCGACACCATGTTTTGAATAAAGCTCATAGGTGGGAGTTCCAACCGGAGGAATCGGACAAGAGTCCTCCAGCCGGGAATCCCTATTACAACCAAGGCAACAGAACTTCCTAAACTTACTCAGACCAGGCATCGTTATTTCACTGGACTGTTCACAAACATCAAGGGGTTAAATCAAATAATACAGCAAAAACGTACTCACCCCTCGGCTTTGGCTTTTGCAATAGCTGAATCAATCAATCAATCAATCAAGGCATTTATAGAGCGCGCTACTCACCCGGAGGGTCTCAAGGCGCTTGGGGGGAGGGGTGAGGTGCCGCTACTGCTCGAACAGCCAGGTCTTGAGTTTCTTCCTGAAGGAGAGGTGGTCTTGGGTCAGGCGAAGGTCGGTCGGGAGGGTGTTCCAGGTATTGGCGGCCAGGTAGGAGAAGGACCTTCCTCCTGTTGTCGCTCTTCGGATGCGGGGGACGGCGGCGAAGGCGTGGTTGGTCGATCGAAGGTGGCGTTTGGGAGCGTAGAAGTTGAGGCGGTTGTTGAGGTAGCTCGGGCCTTGGTCGTGTAGGGCTTTGTGTGCGTGGGTGAGGAGACGGAAGGTGATTCTCTTGTTGACGGGGAGCCAGTGCAGGTCTCTCAGATGTCCGGAGATGTGGTTGCGTCGGGGGATGTCGAGGATGAGTCTGGCTGAGGCGCTCTGGATCCGCTGGAGTCTCTTCTGGAGCTTGGCGGTGGTTCCGGCGTAGAGGGCGTTGCCGTAGTCCAGTCGGCTGGTGACGAGGGCCTGGGTGACCGTCTTCCTAGTCTCGGTGGGGATCCACCGGAAGATCTTCCGTAGCATGCGCAGGATGTTAAAGCAGGTCGCGGAGACGGCGTTGACTTGTCTGGTCATGGAGAGGGAGGAGTCCAGGATGAAGCCCAGGTTGCGTGCGTGGCCTGTCGGTTTGGGTGCGGTGCCCAGGGCGGGGGGCCACCATGAGTCGTCCCAGGTGGAGGGCGTGGAGCCCAGGATGAGGACTTCCGTCTTGTCTGAGTTCAGTTTCAGGCGGCTGGTCGTCATCCACTCGGCTACGTCTTTCATCCCTTCGTGGAGGTTGGTTCTGGCGGCGGCTGGGTCGTTGGTCAGGGAGAGGATCAGCTGGGTGTCGTCGGCGTAGGAGATGATGTTGAGGTTGTGTTGGCGTGCGATGGCCGCAAGGGGGCTCATGTAGACGTTGAAGAGGGTGGGGCTGAGCGAGGAGCCCTGGGGAACGCCGCAGATGACTTCCGTGGCTGCAGATCTGAACGGTGGTAGGCGAACTCTCTGTGTCCTTCCAGCGAGGAAGGAGATGATCCATTCCAGTGCCTTCTCCTGGATTCCGATGTTGCTGAGGCGCTGCACTAGGGTGCGGTGGCAAACAGTGTCGAACGCCGCGGAGAGGTCTAGGAGGATGAGGGCCGCTGTCTCACCGTTGTCCAGCAGGGCTCGGATGTCATCGGTGGCAGCGATGAGGGTGGTCTCGGTGCTATGGTTGGCTCGGAAGCCAGACTGTGAGGGGTCGAGGGATCCATTAGTCTCGAGGAAGGCGGCCAGCTGCTTGTTGACGGTCTTCTCGATGACTTTGGCTGGGAACGGGAGGAGCGAGATGGGGCGGTAATTCTTGAGTTCGGTGGGGTCCGCTGTTGGTTTCTTTAGTAGAGCGCTGAGTTCGGCGTGTTTCCAGCTCTCAGGGAAGGTGGCGGTGTCGAAGGAGGTGTTGATGATGTCCCGCAGGTGGGGTGCGATGACAGCGTCGGCCTTGTTGTCGGTCGGAGACCCAAATCAAAACAAAATAGTGGGAGCTACCCACCAATACTTAACTAAGTGTCTTCTTACGCCAACAGAGGCCCGTCTAATGTCTCGCGATACCAAACATCATCAAAGGGACCAAAGCAGGGCGGCAGTCAGGGCAGCAGTCGTCAGCAGCCGTCAGAAGGGAGAAACCGCGCTGAAAAAGACCTTCGGAATATGTCGACATACAGGGGTCGCTTGACGTGGTTCGCGATTCCTCCAGAATTTTCTTGTGGGGCTCCTCACGATCCTCGGGCAGAACTGCTACCTTTGAAGCCGGCCCATGTTCGGCCGCCAAATTGAAGAACCTAGACCTTATGGGTCTGGCGGTGCAGGGTACGCCTTAATCTCCTGAGTTCACCTGCTTTGTTGAACAGAGACACGGGACACTCCGTTAGGCGTAGAAGGTTTGGTTTATTAGCTGCAGCTAAGTACAGTTGTCCCAGAAGTACACTCGGTATGTTCTTAGGAGACTGCCACTTTACTTCGTGGCGCACAATCTTTTATAACACACATATTCACAAAGAACACTCCCAATGCATACAGGGTTGACCAATGAGAAGAATGTGAAAACAAGATATTAAGTAACTCAAATAAGCCTCCCTTCCAACTGTGTTTGTCACCCTTCCCCACAAGTTAATAAGTGGTAGTGTTTATAAGTCGACTTGCAGGTGACAGGACACATTTGTATGCCCCTCAGGACAGTTGTGAAATGAGAGAATACGAGTAAAGAATAGTGAAGGCCAGAGGATAAGTTAAAGTCAGGAAAGAATGGTGCGAACCAACAGATAGTCGAGACAGGGATCAGTCAAACCAGACGAGGATTAGTGGAGTCGGCCAGACCCTGACACCAGCTATAAACAGAGGCAGGAGGTTATTTGACACGTTGCAGTAGGATGAGGGAAAACAACACCTCGTTCACCGTACTGCCTGAGTGAGGGCAACACAAAATGGTGGAAAGACACAAAATGGTGGCTAAATACGAAAACTGAATTACCTCAGTAGGTTGAGAGTCACCCCCACCCATGGATACCCAGGGAACCCGAATACCTGCCCAGGGAGTCTGGGTGCATAGAGGTGTCACAACCGCTTGTTGATGCCAATGGAGGATCGTGGAGGACCAGCAGCTACAGAGTCCTGTGGACCATACGGGTGGAACCAGGGCGTGGAATCCAGATGAGAAGAACTTGAAAGCAGAGTGGACTGTTCAAGTTCAATTTATTTGCATAGTTAATAAAAACCATTGCAATACAATAAAACATCAAGTTAAAACAATTCTACATATGATATTAAAAAACATTTCATAGTTTATATATTTTTAAGAACCAATGTAGCGACTGAAAAGAAGTTCTCCTGACCAAGCTGTTTTTGGTTCAGCGCCTGTTGTAAGAGATCAAAGGTACTTAGTTCTAGTCTACTACTTCCTATCATCCTAGTGCCATGCTTAAAAAAAAAAAGTGCTTCTAAGTGCAAAAAGTGCTTAACGTTGATAAAGTGCATTATTTATTTGTTGTAGTTGAAAAGTACCAGGACTGATGTGATAAGTGGAAACCGCCCTCTTCAAACCCCCGTAATAAAGTTGCAGTTATTCCCGGAGATTGTCCTAATGACCCGTTTATATCTTTTGTGCTGGCATTTTCTTTTCCACTAACCTCAGGACCTTTACTAGACCAAAATTAAACTGCGGTCCATTAGATGCAAACCAGGCCAGCACTGCTGGTCTCCTAGTACGTATCCCTCGCTGATTGAAACTGCGTTTTAGCAGTTGTTTTTGTTCTTCCAACAGTTCTTTACATGTACATAGCAGGTGTAGCAGATCTTCTAACACTGAGCCGCATAAGCGGCAGATAGAGCACGCTTTTTCCTTTAGCCAGTGAGGAAAATGCTGTATACAGGGTAACAAACCAAGTCTGTGCTTCAAAAAATTGATTTTAATGGCTTTAGCATAACCCAGATCAAAATAATTCTGAGCCGCTGGCGCTGTAAAGGTGTTCGGGGCCATCCATCCGTGTGCCCTTTTCGAGAGGGATGCCTTGTCCTTGATCCACGAAAGATATTTGACCATCTTCCAGACCAATTTTTTACATGAAATGTTGTTTGTAGGAGTGTCCAAGAGCCAGTTTAGCTCCATATTAGTCATGCTACTTTTGAGATATTTAGCAGCAGGAGAGGTGGCTTGTTGTAGCTCCTTCCACAGATATTCATTAGGAGTTCCTTGCTCGTATTTCCGCACTTTGTCCGCCCCCTGTCTTGCCAGACTGTCTCTGTACACCAAATTCTAGCCTGATTTGCGCTGGTGATGTATATTTGGGTAGACCAAGAATAACCCTATATGATGCTATAACTGTGTTATCAAGTACTTTTGCATCCCTTCCTCCCTGTGCTTCACTGCCGTAGGCAATTGTTGGCAGAAGCTTGGCACGTACCACTTGTGCTAAGGGCAGAATCGATGGGCCATTTAGTTTGCTATTTAGTGCTTTTAAAGAGATTGCCAAGGCAAGGCTTTTACATCTGATGCTATTTTTCTGTGCAGTGAAGTGTCCACCGTTATCTATCTTCACGCCAAGATATTTGTATTCCGATGTGTCCTCAATACGGGTCCTGCCCTAGAACTAAGCTGCAGGTTTTTTCCAATTTTTGCTGACCGTCATGGTTCTTGTTTTCTCGATGTTAATGGGTAATCCGTTTGCTTTAGAGTATTCCTGCGTGACGTTCAAAAGGTGTTGTAAGCCTACTTGTGTATGGCTGATCAGGATTATGTTATCACGTAAAGGAGGCACGGTAGTGTTAAGCCTCCTACTCTTGGGGCGTGTGAATTACTATTGTTTAGTATCAGGGCGAGATCTACTAAAAACAATTTGAACAGTGTGGGTGTTGTAAGCCTACTTGTGTATGGCTGATCAGGATTATGTTATCATGTAAAGGAGGCACGGTAGTGTTAAGCCTCCTACTCTTGGGGCGTGTGAATTACAACTGTTTAGTATCAGGGCGAGATCTACTAAAAACAATTTGAACAGTGTGGGTGCTAAGACACATCCCTGTTTAAGCCCTTTTTCAGTTGGTATGCGCCTTGACAGGAGTGACCCATCACCCAACTTTATCCAAACCCATGAGTCAGTATGCAGATTGATTAGCACGTTTAGCAGTGGTTGTGGAATCCCCCAAACTTCTCAGTTAGGACCATAAGATGTTACGATTAACGTGATCAAAAGCGGCCTTATAATTTATAAAACGTAGATGTAGTGACATTTTTGTTGCCTCTGCCTTGTCTATTAGCATTGCCATGGTTAGAATATTTGTAGTTGTTCTGACTTTTAGATTGGGTGGGATTACAGATTTCTCTTTGGCCCAAGCCTGGAGCTCCTCTAGTAGTGTTCCTGCAAAAAAGTTTGCCTTGTTATCCATAAGAGCCACTAGCCGATAGTTTTGTGGCAAAGACTTTTCGACTGACTTGAAAATTGGAGAAATAATGAATCCTCTCCAGGAGCGAGGAAGTATGTTCAATAGCCTTATTTCCATTAAAAGTGGTTCCAACTTGCATCTTGTTTATTAAGTACCGGTGGGATTCCGTTTTTGCCTGGAGCCCCCTCTCTCCTTCCCTTCCCTATTTGCAGCTTGATAGTACTGATTTTCTCTTTAATGGTTCATCTGTTGGTAAGTGTCCCCCTGGTTTTCCAAAGGGCTATGTAGGTACTTGCTGCCCAGTCAGTGTTAGTTGTTGCCCCTCCTGAAGCTTTTTGTTTCTTTGTTCCAAAGCCATGAATTCAGTGTCTTGATGGAAGTGATTTCTAAGGTAATTTACCTCATGTGAGGGACGAATGAATTGGTTTATAGTTCTCCAGAATCTTACGCTATTACTCTGTTTGGTGTCGGCGTGTACTGTTGCCGAGAGATCATTCTCCGCAGATCTGTTGGCTTCTCATTTGCATTTTGTAATCGCGATTAAAAGCGTAAGTAGGTAACAAACGAAGCAGTAACTATAGTATCGCACTCTTAATTCATATTTCAGCAAGTGTAATATGCCCTTTACTGGTGGAGAAATGCATCATAACCATAGGTGGAAGACATTCCAGTATGGAATCCATATACGACTGTTTAGAATAACGTGCACACATAGAATCGCGGAAGTATGTTTCTTATCGTGCTCATATGCGAGTATAGTTAATAGTGGTGGGCAATGACCGATACAGGTTGCGACAACTGGACCATTGACGTCGAATATTCGCGCGACTTTAAAGTTCCACGAGAAACAATGGCGGTTGCCGCGAAAAGATATGGTATTTAAGGAAATATGGAAGGCCTAGGCAAAGATGAAGGGAGCGCCATGCCACACGGCTGGCATTTCAGGTTAGTGCTCAGAGGGTCCGGTACCTAAGGGGGAGGCGTAATCTCCATATAGTGCCTTGAGACAGCGGGAACAGCCCTAGGCGTTTAATATGGTAGAATCAATCGTTAATAGCCAAAGATGGATGGCAGACTTTAGGGTCTCCTCAGTGCAGATGGGAGAGAGAGCGAGTATTCTGTGGCCTTGTAAAGCCGATCATTCGAGGCAAGCACGCCAGAATGAAGGAGCTATCACGATCGATTCTTTGTCTTTACTCGTTTTCGCCAGTCGTTTCCTCTCCTCATTCCACCCACTTATTGCATACACAAACGGCACAGCATCTTGGTTGGGATCGTTTATTTGATTGCAAGTGAGTGTTGGAGGCATGGAGGGAGAGAGGTTTCAGAAGGATGTATACATATACTATTAGCAAAATGCATCTTTCTGGAAATTGTCTGTTTTTAATTTCTTTATAATTAGTTTTTTTGATTCTCTCTGTTTGGTGAGTAGCAGATATGAAGAGAATGCAACATGTTTTGCACTATTCCTCTAAAACGTTTTTTCTTTGAAAGAAAATCACTGGTGAAGGTTTTTCTGACGCTGATGGGTGAGAAGTATTCTCATCTTTGAAAGGAATTTTTTAGGGGCAAAATAGGGAAGCTCCTGGGTCAAACTTTTGATGTCATTTTGTTTCTCCCCGTCGAATATTATGTTCTTTGATTCCCCACGGTCCACATTTAAGAAAGATTCAAGAACTAATAGGTCCTGATAACGATGGAGACAATGTGTCGCGTCCATTGAAGCGTAGGTCCTGATAAAGATGGAGACAATGTGTCGCGTCCATTGAAACGTAGGTCCTGATAAAGATGGAGACAATGTGTCGCGTCCATTGAAACGTAGGTCCTGATAAAGATGGAGACAATGTGTCGCGTCCATTGAAACGTAGGTCCTGATAAAGATGGAGACAATGTGTCGCGTCCATTGAAACGTAGGTCCTGATAAAGATGGAGACAATGTGTCGCGTCCATTGAAGCGTAGGTCCTGATAAAGATGGAGACAATGTGTCGCGTCCATTGAAACGTAGGTCCTGATAAAGATGGAGACAATGTGTTGCGTCCATTGAAACGTAGGCCCTGATAACGATGGAGACAATGTGTCGTGTCCATTGAAACGTAGGTCCTGATAACGATGGAGACAAAGTGTCGCGTCCATTGAAACGTAGGTACTGATAAAGATGGAAAAAAGGTGTCGCGTCCATTGAAACGTAGGTACTGATAAAGATGGAGACAATGTGTCGCGTCCATTAAAACGTAGGTCCTGATAACGATGGAGACAAGGTGTCGCGTCCATTGAAACGTAGGTCCTGATAACGATGGAGACAATGTGTCGCGTCCAGTGAAACGTAGGCCCTGATAAAGATGGAGACAATGTGTCGCGTCCATTGAAACGTAGGCCCTGATAACGATGGAGACAATGTGTCACGTCCATTGAAACGTAGGTCCTGATAACGATGGAGACAAGGTGTCGCGTCCATTGAAACGTAGGTACTGATAAAGATGGAGACAATGTGTTGCGTCCATTGAAACGTAGGTACTGATAAAGATGGAGACAAGGTGTTGCGTCCATTGAAACGTAGGTACTGATAAAGATGGAGACAATGTGTCGCGTCCATTGAAACGTAGGTCCTGATAACGATGGAGACAATGTGTCGCGTCCAGTGAAACGTAGGCCCTGATAAAGATGGAGACAATGTGTCGCGTCCAGTGAAACGTAGGCCCTGATAAAGATGGAGACAATGTGTCGCGTCCATTGAAACGTAGGCCCTGATAACGATGGAGGCAATGTGTCACGTCCATTGAAACGTAGGTCCTGATAACGATGGAGACAAGGTGTCGCGTCCATTGAAACGTAGGTACTGATAAAGATGGAGACAAGGTGTTGCGTCCATTGAAACGTAGGTACTGATAAAGATGGAGACAAGGTGTTGCGTCCATTGAAACGTAGGTACTGATAAAGATGGAGACAATGTGTCGCGTCCATTGAAACGTAGGTCCTGATAACGATGGAGACAATGTGTCGCGTCCAGTGAAACGTAGGCCCTGATAAAGATGGAGACAATGTGTCGCGTCCATTGAAACGTAGGCCCTGATAACGATGGAGACAATGTGTCACGTCCAGTGAAACGTAGGTCCTGATAACGATGGAGACAAGGTGTCGCGTCCATTGAAACGTAGGTACCGATAAAGATGGAGACAATGTGTCGCGTCCATTAAAACGTAGGCCCTGATAACGATGGAGACAATGTGTCGCGTCCATTGAAACATAGGCCCTGATAAAGATGGATACAATGTGTCGCGTCCATTGAAACGTAGGCCCTGATAACGATGGAGACAATGTGTCGCGTCCAGTGAAACGTAGGCCCTGATAACGATGGAGACAATGTGTCGCGTCCATTGAAACGTACGTCGACCAGGAGTCTGATGCCGCAGTTCCCAGCAGAGCATCTGAGGGTGGATGTCTTCACCCCGAGTATGTCTCATCCGTGCATGCAGTGTTGTACTGGGGAGTGTGACTGAGTGTACTATGTGTCAGTGATATGACTGTTGATTATGTGAATGAGGGGTTAATGTGGGGAATGATTTTTGTTTGTAAAATTGGTGTTAGTTTCCCAAGAGGAAAAGTTCAATGAATTTGTGTACAGATTGAGTTTTGTACAGATTATGATCATTACAGGAAAATGTACTATTGAAACTTGTTGATATATTGAAAAGAAATAACAATGTTTAAAACATGTGTTAGAATGAAAATCAAGATCTTTATTCGATTGTTTTTTAAAGAAGTGTACAATGAAATAAATTAATTCTTTTTTTTAATCAAACTTAGACCCTTGTGTGGAGAAATCAATGACCCGTTTCTATGCTACATATTAGCAAGTACCAAAGCAATTAATGTCATGTGGGAGGTTGTTCATTATTTTTGCTTTATTTCCCCCTCACTCCCAGACCAATAAAGTCTAGTTTTTTAGGGGGGCGCTTTTCTCAAACAGCTTTCATAGTTCAAACCACCTGGAGGTGCCCAGGAGACACAGGAGCATAATAAAAGTCAGAGATTCTTGCTGTAGCATGGCGAGGTTGAAGCAGCAGCTATAGAGACCAGGTGACAACGCAGGAGTACAGGAGCTGTTCATGAGCTGTACCACACCGTTCGACGAGTGCAGGAAACTAAGTGGCCAGCAAGGCCATAAACAAGCCTTGGCAAATGCAAACAACAGTTTGCAGGAGTAGATGCAGTGCTGCAGACCAGCAAGGTATGTGGTACTAACCCAGCAACAGTAAGTCAGAGCCGGACCTCAGTACGCAGGAGAGCCAGCAGGAATTGATGGAGGACCCTCTGGCTGCACGTACAGGGAGTTGCAGGGAATAGTCAACAACACAGAGGAGATGAATGCCCACGATTAAGAGAATGTAGGCAGGATGTTGTTCTTGGAGCGGTGTAATGCTGGATGCTGGGGATTCCTGGAGTTTGAAGATCGTTTGTGGGGAGAGCCATCAAGCCTTGGCATCAACTAACAGATGCGATGCACATGGAGGCAGTTTACATCGGCCTGAGAGGAATTACAGTTGCCCAAGATGCAGGAAATACTGGTCAGGCCTCGGTAGAACCAACAAACCATCACCTGTGGTGTAGAGCCGAGCGATGTTCGTGGGACAATAGCATCAGCAAACCAGTCATCAGCGTTGAGGTGCCTGCGAATGCAGGGAAGTGACTCCTTCACTCCAAGTGAGATTCCTCCTTCTTGCTAGGATGCAGGCTGAGTCCTTGGTGACTCGGAGGATGCACAGCCATGGAGTTGCAGAACTTGGGGAAGCACAGGGACGAGATGCAGCAGGAATCTTACCACCAGGAGCTGTCTTAGATCCTGGCTTGAAGAACAGAGTTCCAGTGTCCACCAGCAGAAGAGTCTTTAAACAGTCTTCAGACGGCAGGCAGTCGGGATCTCTTCTGTGGGGATCCACCTATCACAGGGGGTCAGGGGCGCTACTCAGCTGGCCTAGCAATTCCAATGCTACCAGGTGCCTAGATTCAACATGGCAGAATCAAGTGGCCACCTAGGGAACTCTGGGCACCTCCCTAGGGAGGAGCTGGACAGGGGGATGGACACTCTCCGGTCCTTTGTATAGTTTCATGCCAGAGCGGCAGTCAAGGGCTCCTGAACTATGCATGGAGGGAACCAAATGTGCCATTCAATGCAGTCTTGTGGCGCTCAGAAGTGCCCCCACCCTACCTAATTCTAAAGGAGGGGTGGTCACACCTCTCCTTCACAAGAAATCCTTTTGTCAGCTTCCCCTGCCAGAGTTAAACTCATCAGCAGGGGGGCAGAACACTGTCTAGGGTCAGCAGCCGCATGGGCTTGCAGGCAGACCCTGTAAGGCTACACAGGTAGGTATTGGGAGTCCTCTAAGAAGCCCCCAAGTACATGGTATCATGCAACTAACACTGGAATTGGTGTACTTGCATGATTCCAACATGTTTGATACCAAACATGACCAGGTTCGCCATTATGTAGTTGGACATCTTGACTTGCCAGTGTCCACTACGTACCTTATAATGGCTGTTCCGCACTTACAAAGCCCAGAGAATGGAGTATGGGGTTTGTAGGGGTACCTCTGCTCGTGCACAGGTACCCACACAGTTAGAACCATGCAACCTGCCCTTGGACTGAAGGGCCAACATTAGGGGTGACTTATAGGTTAAAGTTGCGGCAACCGGAATATAAGAAAAGCCTTATATCTGAAGTGAAAGGTGCATGCACCATTTCATGCAGCATCCAATGGCTGCTCTGCAGAACCAGTTTGCATGGGCTCCCATGGGTGGCATAATACATGCTGTAGCCCAAGGGAGACCCCTGGTGTACCAATGCCCTGGGTACCTCAGTCCCATATACTAGAGACCACCTAACATCGTTAGAGTTCACGATCTACAAGACAAAGTAGCATCTGACTCCTTTGCAGAGTTGTCCTTTCATTGTAGCTGTACTGGATATGGGCCAGTTTAGGGCCTTTCCTTCGTTACAATGAGGTCAGGTCATTCGGACTGTGATCCCAATGTTTCCGGCTTGGTCATGGAAATTGATGAGAGCAGCTTTGAAGTTTTTTTGCATTTTACCCTCTTGCATCCTCCTGGTCCACTAAACAAGTGGTGTTTGCAGGCTCTGCAATCGAATCTGAAATTCCAGGGGGCTAAGCACCATGAAAACCAGTCAGATGCCAGTCAGATTTCACAGGAAACTGCATGTGATCTGCATCTGTGGCTGTTCGAAAGCAGTTGGACTGGTGGCAAAGTCCTTGCCCCTTCCTACCCAGTTGAGAATGCTCAATGGTGACGAATGCATCACGGCTAGTTTGGGGAGGTCATCTGGGGAGGTGGAGATCAGAGGAATCTGGCCTGCAGCAGAAACCCCACCCCATATCAATCTGCTGGAGATGCGGGCCATTTGTCTGGCCTTAAAGGCTTACCTGCCATCTCTCAAGAGGATATCAGCAAAGAGCGGGTTCCTTCGGGTTCATGTGTGTCGCAGTAGTTATTTGGGTGGGCCTTGTTACTTGCAAAAGTAGCCCGTCTTTTGAATGGATCAAATGGCAGAAATAATGATAAGATAAGGACGTATATAGAGAAGGACAAAATAGACAAAACACATTGATAATCAGTACGCCGGATGAAGACCCAGCGCAAGTAAAAAGTGACACAGCGATAGAGGCACAAAAGACAACTACAATTGTCACAGGTACGGTTCTTTTGCCACCCTGCCATCCAGGGTTCAGTGTTACAGTGGCACATTTTTATTCATGGGTCTGTGGTGCAGAACAGTCACTCCAAGTTGAGGAGTGACTATTATCAATATGGACCAACAGCTGATTTACCAAAATGTTAGATGCTTTAGTACTAACCATCGGAGGTAGCTACCGATTGTTTTGTCCTGCAGAGGTGTTGTCCTAAATTATTTTGGGGGTCAAAATATTGACTTTCCTTAGCTAGGTCACAAATGAAATATTTCAGACTTTACTCCTGTGGATCGACCTCTGTTTATGATCTAAAAAGGTCTCAAGTTAGGAATCTGCACATTGATGCCAATGACTGTCATGCTTGCATGTCTGCAGGTGCAGAAAGTCAAGCAAGAAACTCCTCTCAGCCCACAAGGGCGGTGCCTATATGCGGCTTCAGTCTATGGACACAGCTCTGTGCCATATGTCACCACCTAGAGGCGTGCAAGAGTATTGCTGAAATGTTTCCTGTCCCATTCTGACACCTGGGGATTGTTCTCAAAGTGAGGAATCTGCAGTTAGAGAATATCCTCTTGAAAGAGCATTACTGAAGGGAAGTACCTTGTTCTTTCCTGGCAAATGTGCGCTTTGAATGCGTATCTCTTTTCTTCTGAAAGTGCGGTTATATTTTCACGTGAGGCAATCCATCATGCTCCTTGCCGTCTTCTCTCTTCCATGTCCCTTTAAAGACAAGGAGAGAAGCTACACCGTTTGGATCAGCAGTGGGCCCTTGGTCTCAAATTTGATAAAATTAAATGTTGTGTTGAGGATAACTGTTAGGTTCACTGGTGTGAAGAAATACAAGGCAGTCCATAAATGGGCTTTATTGCTAAATATTTGTCCTTTGCATAAAACTGTCATGCTTTTGTATTTGAATTTCTATTTATTAAGCGCAACATTCATCCCAAGGAACATCACAGCGCTTGGAAAGCGTTATCCTGATATGGAAATGACGATTGTCCGGGCAATTTAACGGAATGGCACCTCAGCCAAGATGACAGTGGGTATCTTTGGCTAGGTTCTAGGGAACAGCCATGTTTTCAGTTTCTTCCTAAAGGACAATTATTCATCCATTAGGCGAAGGTCTAAGGGTAGTTTGTTCCAGTGAACAGGCGCCAGATTAGAGAAGGATCGACCTCCTGCTCTAACCTTTTTGATTCGTTTGATCTTGGCCAGGGCATGATGGCGAGATCTCAGATCTCGTGTGGGAGTATAGAATCCAATTTTATCTCTCAGGATTCGGGGGCCACTCTAATGTAGCGCTCTATGTGCATAACACAGGAGCTGGATCCATGAAAAAAGTCTTCGTAGAAGTTTCAACATAGCGAAGCTTTCCCCGCACAGCGCTCAAACTTGGTCTTGCATTGTTAGTGCATTATCGATAAGTATGCCCAAGATTTTTGCAACTCGCTTGGGTTCTGGGGCGGCTCCTAGCGCCCGGGGCCACCAAGTATTGTCCCAGACTAAGTGGTGCTCCACCGAAAAGCAGGATCTCAGACTTTTCAGCTCTTAATTTCAAGCGGTGTTCCGTTATCCAGGTTGCTGTTTCAGTGAGACAGTTAGATTATTTTTGGTATCCTCATGCCTTTCTTCAAAGGCAATTAGCAACTGCGTATCATCCGCATCAGAGTAGATATTGAAGCCCCATTTCCTGCTAATCATATTAATTCCCCCCTTGCCTGCTAAGCTCCGCTAGGGAGTAGACGTAGGCATTGAAAAGGGTGGGGCTCAGGGAGGCCCCTTGCGGGACTCCGTATTTGATAGTTTTTGAACTGAAAGAAAAAGGGCCCATTTGCAGTGGCTTTTCCTTGGTCCACGAAGGATCTGATGTTGTCTGATACTTTACGTAAGGTGGCCTGTGGATTGTTAGCAGCTCTAGGACCGGTCTGAGAAGGATCTAGAAGTTCATTCGTTTCTAGGAAATTGACCAGTTGTTTATTAACCAGTTTCTCCAATACTTTGCACATGTATAGTAATTGTGAGATTGGTTGGTAGTTTGCAGGATTATAGATATCCAGGCCTGCTTTTTTTAATAGTGGAAATACAATGGTTTCCTTCAATAAATCTGGGACTGACGCTAAAACCAGAGATTTATTGACGATATGGGTAACATGCGGGCTTCGGACCGATACAAGTCGTGAGAAGATAAAGTGAGGGCAGAGGTCGAGCGGAGATCCTGCTTTAACCCTAGTCATAGCATTTGCGACCTGTTTTTCCAAGAAAGGGGCCCGATTGCTCAAGTAAGCGTCTGCTAGAGTGCGGCGCTAATGTCTCCCAGTCTGATCTGTTAGCAATGGGTCGGCTATTGAAGGAGGAGTATATTTTGGAGACTTTATCAGTGAAGAAGATGTTAATTAGTTCACAGTTGTCAGTAGAAGGAGTCTTAGTGTGGGACATACTAGTTGGTTTATAGAATTCCTTTGCTATTTTTTATAATTCTTTAGTTGAGTTACAGTTATCTTCAATTTGTTTTGCATAGACGTGTTTTTTGCACTTTTCGAGGGCATTATGGTATATTTTCAGCTCCCATTTGAAGAGCTGTCTGTCATTGCTTTCTTTGGATAGTCTCCACTTACGTTCCAGGTATTTACATCTCCTTTTTAATTGTTTCAATTCTAATGAATACCATTTCTCTGATTGTGTTTCCTGGTAGATTTACTTTCTAGTCTAGGGGTGCCCTGATCCAGTGCTTTAGTGATCTCATTATGCAAGGGTTCAGCAGAGAGTGGTCTGGCAATGCTTGGGTCACATGGGGAGAAATGAGAATCCTTGGCCAGAAAGGATCCCCCTGAGAGCCTTCATGCTCACTCCACCAGTAGGAACGCCTGCCCTGGCCAGCGGTATTCCTCTTTTGGACATCCATGAAGCAGCCACGCAGGTCTCCATCCATATTTTCACCAGGCACCTCTGTATCCACTGTCAAATCCATAGGGAGAGTCATTTTTCTTCCTTGCTCATATAACACTTCCTAGTGTAAAGTTCAGTCCTTAGACCAACTTCCTCAATGGGTCATTGCCTTAGTATTGATTCATATGATGACGAATATGAGGTTATCGATAGCCATCAGAAGAGCCAGATACTTAACACCAGCAGCCCCCTTTCTGGTAGATATTCTACCTAACTACAGACTCCTCACTGCCCACCATTCTCCCTGTACTGTGGAGTGGACTTTCAGGAGAAAGAAGGTTACAAGTTCGGTGATGCACACTGAAAACATTCAGAATTTTTCTGGCATGCATCCTATCAGAAGATGCGGAAAATGTCATTCAATAGGCTGACATCATTGTTCAGGTCTGGTGCTTCGATACAGCTCCTGGTCACGTCCAGAAGAAAGATAGATTCGAAATAGAGGCCAATGGTGCAATCCGTCAGCATACAGGCGCTATTGCGGAGAGTTTTCTGCATCCAGAAAAAGTATCCACCAGAAAAAACGTTACCTAGGGTAAGTAACTCGTTCATCGCAGATAGTCGTGCTTCCGCCCACCATCTCAATAGTGCAGGTGCAGCCTCTCAGATTGTAAACACAGCATCTGAGAGGGGAGAAATAGCAAACGAGTACAGTGCTGTACATCACTCACAGTGTCTGGTCCTAGCAAGGTGTGTAAATAAAAGTGAAGACTGTGTGCTTGGTGTGATTGAAACATTGAGGTGCCTGCTGTCATTATTCATACTTGTGACTATAATTGGAGCAGTGGCTTTGCTTTGTCGGTCAGTGACAAAGCACTTTAACAAGGCAAGGAGCTTAACTGATAAACGGCAATGTGAAATTCTTGGATATTTGAATAAAGAACCGTGGATACTTCAGTTACAACCCATCGTTTGTTTGTTGAGTGCTCGGAGATTCCAATAAAGAACTTTAACAAGCTCTGTCTGCCCATCTGGAACTTGGATCTTAATCTTGTTTGGGTGCTCATAACTAGTTCAGTTTTGGAACCCATCAACCCTTGTCTTCAGAAATACTTGAATCTAAAGATGTATTTCAGGAGCTAGGAGTCTTCTCCTGTAGACAAACCCTTTCTTCGTCTCTAAAGTGGTGGTGTTTTCACGTGAAGTAGAAGGATATCTCTAAGCTAGATGTCAACCTGAGGTAAACAAGCATTGGCAATGCCAATATATATGGCTTTAAAGGAATGTTGTAATGTGAAGCATTACCAGTAAATAGCATGAGAATGATTTTATGTTTGTGGAAGAAAAGAACTGTAGATGTGCTGTTGCCAGAGAAAACCAATATAAATTATCTAGTTATCCAAGACTCTTTAATAACATTCCAATATCATGTGTTTCCCCCTAAAGGTTTGAGTTTAGGAAGCTGGCAATGTTTATTTAGCACCCAAGCACCACTCCTTCCATCCCACCTGCTTCTTTGGGGGGTTTAACTGTGATAATGTAGTGAGTTTGTGATAAATTGTGAATCTGATAGAGACTTCAAGCCGCATATTCCTTACCTTAAAATATCCCCCAGGCTGCAGAGTAGATCCGGAAAATCTTGAGCTGCACGCCGGTAGGTGGCGTTGAATGTGTCTGCATCCGCGCTGGATGTGATGTGTGCAGTACCTATATAGCGCCACCATAGGGCGCTGCCATCAGTTTCTTTCTTGACTATCCCTGCGCCAGAAACATGGAACCACATTAGGAGGCAGATCGGCCAGTGTGCAGATTCTAAGACCCTACAAGGACCTTTTTAGGTGGAAAAACCCTGTTTGCAAAATAGGGAAGATGGGAGGGTCAGTAAGGAATCTGCGGTTAGTCTCTACCAGATAAGAAGTAACCAACCGTAAGTAACTTGTTCATCTGATAGAGACTTCTAGCCATCAGATCCTTACTTTCCATACCAATAGCACGGATTCAGAAAAGCTACCCCGCTCAATTTGATACCACTTTTTTGAAATTTTTGTGTACTTTTTTGCATTTTGCTTGCAGTGTGCTAGGGAGGTCCCCTAAGAAACCATTGGGTTTTAATCTAAGTGGGGCCTGTCACAGGCAAATGTGGTTTGTCTGTGGTGCCTCGAGCTTTTTTTTCTTTTTTTTTCTTTTCACAGAATCACAACCCTGAGGAAGGAACCCCGGAGTCCCAAAATGCATTGGGCCATGTGAAATCAATATGATGACTCGTGTATAAAATGGGATTTTAAGATATTTTCTGTTAAAAGATATTTGTATTTTATAAAAGATAGACTTGTCAAGTTTAAGCAGTTGGATTACAAAGTGTTGTGACATAATACAACAAACAATTTATGTATTGAATTGTAATATTTGATGATTTGGATTTTCAAGTTTTTGTCTATTAATAATATTTTGAAAGAAAGAAATGCACATTTGCCTTTATTGTATAAATTGATAAAATCCTACCTAGATAAAAAATTTAGAACAAGTGTTCAATAGGAACAGTGCGCACTGCAGCCAGGTTCTCTTCCTGTTAGACCAATATCTTAATCTTAGCGTGTGATGTCTGCACATTGCAGCGGTGTAGCACCCTTTGTTTACCATTAACTATTCACAAGAAGAAATTAATCTGAGTGCTTCTCCATATCCCAGATTTACTTATAGTACTTACTTGACACACTAGGACACAGCACCACTTGAGTATATTAGATTATCAATACTAAATGACATAATTTGATTCAATAACAGGCATTCGTGATAATTGGGCATCAACCCTCGCTTACACTAGTGAACAAGCTACAGACATATATGCTTTAATTCAAGAGGTCAAATTGTTAGATACACACGGAGGTCCACTGTCCAACAACTTAAACAACTAGAATACCTTACTCGAAGACAACTCCATCAGAGACTCCATGCATCAACCTTGGTGCAATATAACAGGGCTAAAAGAATACCATGAGGATTACGGTTATCCATACGTCCAATGCTGTTTAGATTTCACCTCAATTCAACATTCATGGACAAGTGGTTTTCAATATTAAACAAGTGTTCATTGGATTTAATTTTGTTAATAATAGAGGAACTTTCAAGAACAATTCGAGAATTGGATGAAGACATTTTCAACCTAAAAAAAGAGTTGGAAAGAAGATTGGAACCCAGTACTTGGATGACAACTATGGATGATATTAATCTAAAAGTAGATCAGTACAGTAAAGAATTACAAGAAGGCAAGATCCATAAATACCGTAGAGACACCATTGACTATAAGCTCAATGAGGTATATACATAGGCTGAGATATATGCTAGAAGACGTTTCAACGACAAAAAAAACACCACCTCTTCTGAAGAAAGTGTGGCCACTGATCAAGATAGAGCAATCAATCGACCACCAGTCTCCAAGTCCACATTCGTCGCCACCGGACCAACAACAACATCTATAGTCACAGGTGATTCTCAAATACCTGCAACTTCTGTCAAGTCTTTTTTGTCCCAGGCACCACATCAGGGGCAATCGCCATTACCAAGTGTCCCATCAGTAATGGAAAATGTCGTAAAACCAGAAGAGGACAAGGCGGGAAAAACATTACGCAGTGGCAAGAGCATAGTTTAATTATCAACATCTCTTCCACATCTTTGACAAAATTGGACACAGATATAGCTCTTTACAAATTCATGCACAAGTTGCGCCTGAGACACTACTTTACAAACATCATGGAGCCTACTAAGGAACTTCAAGAAGACATTCAACATACTCCATCTATTTTCAAACTTAAGAGTAAATTCCAAGCTCCAATTTCACATAAGACTTTAGACAGTTTTGAGAATATAGTCAGACACGATTGTTCAAATTTGAACTACAAGAAACCAAAAAGAACCAACTTTACTGAACATGAGAAATGAATAATTCGCTCCATAGCAAATAACAATGCACTGACCTTGAAACCAGCGGACAAGGGAGGAGCACTAGTAATAATGGACACTACGCATTATGTTCAAAAGGTGAATGAGCATGTATGTGACAACACAACATATTTGGCTCTTGAGAGTGACCCTACATTGATTTTGCAAAATATGCTGCAACACATTTTGAATCAAGCAGAGGAAATGGGATGCATAGATGCCCAATTGAAATTTCATTTAACAACCAATAATCCTAGAAGACCCAAAATCTACATGACACCAAAAATTCACAAGCATCCGACTGACCCCCTATTCAGACCTATAGTTTCTGGCTGTAGTTCAATTTTTGATCCATTGGGAGATATTTGGATTATTTTCTACAAAAGTTCGCACAGAACTGGTCTACTTACACAAAAGACACAACAGACTTTTTAAACAAACTTCAAACTATTCAACCTTACTTTCAACACAATTGGATACTCTGTACGATCGATTTTACTTCCCTTTACACATCAATAGTACACTCTGAAGGGATTGAAGCAACAGAATGGCCACTTCTGAAAATGGATTTACCAGAGAAAGACAATGTTTTCTTGTTGAAACTTTTATTTTTCTGTTTGCACAACAGTTACTTCAAATGGCAGGACACATTTTTGGGTCAACTTACTGGCACATCCATTTGCTTTTCCAGAGCGCCGGCTTATGCCAATATTTTTATGTCTAAATTTAAATAAGATCACATTCTTACCAACGACAACTGGACTAAGGGTCTTGTTCAATACTGCAGGTACATTGATGATATATTTTTAATTTGGACACAACCTCTAAAAGACCTAGAAGATCTTATTCTTGAGTTGAACACCAGAAATCCTAGAATCCAATTCACCCATACCACCAGTACACAGCAGGTACATTTTTTGGATGTTTTATTAACCAAGAATTTCAGTGATAAAAAACTAACAACCGAGATTTTCACAAAACCTACAGACAGGAACAGTACTTTACACTTTTCAAGTTTCCATCCTAAGAGTCTAATTGCGAATCTACCTTTTTCACAATTTCTCCGGATCAAACAAATTTGTTCTGAACCAGAAACAGCAACAATAAAGATTAATACATACAAACAAAGATTTGAACAAAGAGGATATCCACATAATATACTACAAAAGAGTATATACAGAGTGTCAGAAAAGGAAAGATCAGTTTTACTTCTCAAAACTCCATGCAAGCAGCAAGATACGTCCACTTTTGTGTCAAAATACTCAACATGCTCTATCCAAATCAAGAAAATCATCAACAAGAGATGGGAACTCCTACAAAATGAACTGGACTTTAATGGCATTTTTTCATCCAAAACCTACATTCTCGTACACCAGAGGCAAAAACCTTGAAGAGTTAATAAAAACACCGGAGATACCCACAACAAATCAAAACTTCAAAGGCACCACCAAGTGTTTGAATTGCATACACTGTAGTAGTAGGCAATACATTATCACACCCACTTACCAGTAAAAATATGCAATTAAAGCACACATCAGATTGCAATACTACTAACATCATTTATTGCCTAAAATGCCCTTGTGGCAAAGCATACATAGGGAAAACTGAACGCAAATTCAAAGTTCGATTAACAGAACACAAGAGTACAATTCGTTCCGGTAACAAAACCTCAAGTGTAGCAATTAATTGGCAGGAAGCTAAACATACTATCACTCAATTAAGAGCCCAGATTGTTGAGGTAGTAGCAAAAAAGGAAGGAGTAGATAACAATAAGAAATTACTGCAACATGAGGTATTTTGGATTGACCATCTGCAAACTTTATTCCCAAAGGGTTTAAATGACAACATTGAAATGAGTTGCTATCTGTGATAACCTATTGTACCACTAGACTTGAATATATACTATTTGTGATCACCTTTTGTCACATAAGATTGTAGCATATGTATTCAATTTAATCACTATTATGAACCTTAGTTGCACAAAGTCACTGTGTACAATAGAATATGATATCATGTAATTCCCTTAGGTATGACTAATGTAATTGAGTTGTTACACATGATCATCCATATGGATTTGTAGATCCTAAATGCGAAGGTATTTTTGAATGATTGTTACATATATCGATAGTTTACCACATACATTATTAATTCACTTTCTTTAGGTTTCTAACTGTGAATTATGGTTGAGGGATCTTTTAGTAAGCACCTTCTTTGAGCATTTTTTCCTTTCTCTCCTAAATTAGGCTACTATTACATCGGAGTAGGGCCATAGTATAATAGTTGATGGACATCGTTTCCTTTCCACCACCACTCAGAGGGTCTATTTCCACTTTATTTTTATATTTTTATTTAATTTATTCTATTTTCAAAAGTACTGACTTCCTCTATTCTCAGATATTGTTATCTTTAAGCGTTTTTTCTTGGTTCGGTTGGCACAGTAAGGTACTTGCACCTATGAGTTACTGTCGCGCTGTATTTTCATCGTCCAGTAAGCGAGCACTGATCACATAGACACCAAAAGCTTTCATTCACATATTTTAGGCACACATTCATAGGATAGTTCAGTTTTTACAGCTATGATATTGACCTATTATTCAGCACCAGTCAACTTCTTGAGACTTCCTGAGTCTTGCATTCTGATATGTGTGACCATTTGCATGGTCACATTCAGCATACTACTGTCAATAAACTTTATTTGTTCCGATTTTGTGAACACTATTTCCTCGTTTGAAGACATTTCTGTTATATTATTGTTTATCGCCTATTCTAGTCTGATTATTTACGCAAGTTAGTTGTACCGTGCGTTTATACACACTCCTCCATCTCTGGGGAATTATCGTATGGAGTTTATACTAGAGCGGTTGATTCATATTTCTAGTACGCCATATTTTGTTTACCAATCGTCTTTAGGTATCACATTGCAGGTTCAACACGATAAGTTGCATTCACCCGATCGTTACCTAGTTCTTTCTATGGTATCATGCACACACATATACTCTTATGTTTTCAATCACATTATTTTTTGATACACACAGAGGTTCGTCCTCTTTTTATGTCCATGGATTCGCAGGTTGACGGGAAGACTATTCAAAGAGGCAATCGGTGTATCTTAGCATATTTTGCTTTTGGAATGCCGGTGTAACAGACGTAACGGGGGACCTTTGATAAGGCAACGCGTAGTTTAATAAAATAGGTCGACCTTTTCACTATTCAACTATTTTGGGGGGTGCTAGGTGGTGCGCAAACGGAATGGCCGCTCTACAGTGAGGCTCCCGTAGCCCGGCACTTTCATCCTTAAATTATCCTGCTCGAATGCTGATGCGGCAGATTACGACTTTCTCAAAAGCAGCGGGAACCCTTCAGGCAGCCTCGATGAAATTTTGGTGAAGTTTGGTCCGCGAGATCCGACGTTAGACGGCTGGGAGGTGTGGCCGGGACGCTACGGGTGAGCACACGGAGGACTGCGGACGGCTGCCGGGCGTACTTGAGGCCGCGGCTGCACACGAGGCATTAGGCTTCGGGTAGCGCCCTGTACGCCGGACGTTCCCGAGGCAGGAGAGATCGTGCGGGCTTGCACCCTGGCGGCGGCTCTTGCTGATATCGGAGACCGAGAGAGGAGTTGCTGGTGCACCCGGGCAAGGAGACGGGGGGACCTGAGTAGCGGAGGACCCGTCACACGATTGCGGCGGGGAAGCGGCTGAGGTGCGGCGATCGAAGGATGTGCGGGGGCGGAGACGGAGCCCTCCCCCCTCCCCCACTGCAAAGTCGAGTACCGGCACAGGGCAGAGCTGAGACCCGGGAGCAGCCCGGAGACGGAGAGCGCCACCTGAGATGGGGCATTTGACGACATCGAGCTGCGCACTTGTGGGGACCCCCGATCATGACGGGCTGATTTCAACAGTGAGTCTGGGATGTATGCACTGCTGGGGTCACTGCCTTAGCTGCGGAGGGGGAACGATTTGTCAGCAATTGAAGGGGCATCGCATGCTTCAGGCACCAACGCTCACTGGTGCAGCCCACTTGGGTGCGAGCTCTGGATTTCTCACTGGCATAGATAGTGCTGAAGTGGCAGATGATCTAAAAGAGTGACTGGCCGGAACAGGGCACACCACGCGGATTGGGGACCTGAGGGACTGACCTGCGATTGTAGCGCCGAGGGGCAATATCAGAGCGGATTATCAGGAAGCCTGAGATACTGGTGGGAACGGAGAACGAAGAGTGCGGCAAGGACTGGAGAGTTTAGTGAGCAGTAGGGAGAGGCTGCTGGACGGAAGACAGGAGTGCGACCTGGTGCATGGTGAGGTGGGTGTGGATCGTCGCTAGGGCTATACCACCGCTTCAGAGACAGTATGGGGAAGACGGATGCCAGGCAACTGAAACTGAATTTTGAGATGGTGAGGCGCGGAACCCAGGCCCCACAAACAGGTCCACCCCATGAGGGACGGAACGGGGCGCAAGAAGGAGCTGCGGCGCCAGATACAGACGTCCAGAGTATCCTACAGGAGATCCGCCAGGGCTTCGCCACTGTGGTTGAGAAGGTAGACCGCATGTCGACCAGAATGGATGCCATAGTCCACAAACTCAAAGGGCATGAGGAGCGACTAACAGAAGCAGAACGGCGCATATCAGACGTGGATGATGTGACCTCCAGCCATGCCACGCGGCTTGCCCGGATGGATAATCTGTTGAGGGTAATTGCCGCAAAGAATGAGGACTTGGAAGCGCGCAGTCGGCGCAACAATATACGCGTACTGGGAATTCCGGAATCCACCAATGTTGGTAGGATGGAAGAATATATAGAAAAGCTTCTCTTATCCTCGGTTGGCACGGAAGCATTCTCCAGCTAGTTCATTGTAGAACGGGCCCATAGAGCTCTTGGCCCGCGGCCGCCGCCGGGGGGGAGTCCGCGTCCGATTATTGCGAGACTATTAAACTACAGAGATCGCGACGTGGCTCTGCGCGCTGCCAGAGGCAAACAGACACTGACGTATGATGGGAACTCCTTTTCCATCTATCCTGACTTTACGCCCATGGTACAAGAGGAGAGGCGTACATTTATGGAGATCAAGGCTAAACTGCGAAAGGCACAAATTGACTATGCATTGCTCTATCCGGCGCGCCTCAGGGTGACATATCAGGGAAAACAGCACTTCTTCACCGCGCCGAATCAAGTGGAGGACTTTCTCACGCAACTGAAAAGGTCGAAACGTACAGGTGGCGGAGGCCCATCTACGAAGCGGTTGGTGTCGGAGAGAGAGGCGGAGAACCCCCTGGAGGCTACTGCAAACAGACCCGGAGGGGTCACCCTCGAGACTTGATGTACGCAGCTATCGAAGTGGCAGGCGTCGAGACTGAGGCTGGGTACTATTGCTCCCTGCTGATCTAAACGAGCGAATGATCTTGAGTGCCGGGCACCCTCTGGCCCCTGGAGCCCGAATGTTTCCTTGGGAGGGGGCTTCGGGTTGTTTTGGGGGCGAGAGGTGATTGTGCGTCTACCTAGTGGAAGCCCCCAGCGGGTATTACCCTGGGGCGGTTCGCTACGCATCCGAGATGGGTGTTGTGGCATATACGATTGTCATGTTGGGGTTGGGGAGGGCAGGGGGGTCTACATCGCTGGCAAGTTGGGGCTGCTTCAGTGGGAGGGGGTGGGAACCAATGGGGAAGTTGATGGTTACAATATGTTTACCTCCCAGAAGGATGCTAATGGATCTGGTCTAGGGGGGAGTTTGGCTGAGTTCAAAGCTGTGCATCTCGGATTGTCAAAGAGCTTATGTGATATAATAGGGGGTTTGGCACCCTACCATGCTGGAATAGTGCTTAAGGGCATGTATGGTGATCAGGAGTATGGCTGAGGGACGATATTGTATAGCGTAGGGGAGGTTGTGCTCGATGTCAGTTACACTGGCCTGTTGTTATGGGCCAAATGTGGATGATCCGGCATTTTTTACTGCGCTGTGGGCTAAGATATTTGAGACGGGCTCTCAACACATTATTTGGGGTGGGGACTTCAACCTCACGTATAATCCCGGGTGTGATAGATCGCACCCGGCCTCCCACGACTACAACAAGGCGGCTGGGGTTCTCAGGGATACAATTGATGCATATCAACTGCTAGACGCTTGGAGGCATGTACACCCGGGCTTGCAAGAAGGCACACATTACACGGCGCAGGCAGCCTCATGGGCGAGACTTGATTACTGGTTGGTGTTAAGGGGGCTGACGCCCGCGATCTCGAAGGTGTAACATCTGGCTAGAACATACTCTGATCATGCCCCAGTTCTGCTCACGCTGTCCTCCACGGACCTCAGGGTGCCGAGAGGTGCCTGGCGGTTGCAGGCCACCATGCTGCTGGATGAGGTCTTCCGAGAGGAATTGCTGGAGGAAATACAGGACTTCTTTGCCCTTAATAAAGGCTCAGTGGACAGTGTAGAAATTATTTGGGAGGTGTTTAAAGTAACGATGCAAGGGTTCTGCATGTCCAAGGGGTTCGGGGTGCTGAAGGATCTTACTAACACACTAAACAGCAGGAGAGGGAGCTAAAATTGATGGAGGAGGAGATGGCTCGTAAACCATCTGCCACGATTCAAGCACGGTTCAGAGACACACTCACGGAATACATGACTACAGTGGAAAGGGAGACACGCTTTTGGGGGAAATACTGGAGGGCCCGCTGCTATGGAGAGGGGGACCGACTGGGGAGGATGCTGGCAACCTCAGTTAGGAAACCTCGCTATTCAAATTATATCCTGGAGATTGAAGAACCTGAGGGTGAGGTGTACCGGGATACAGCTAACATTCTTAACGCATTCACGAGGCATTACGGGCAATTGTATACCACCACCAGAAAGGCTGAGTTAGATCTGGAGGGTTTCTTGGGGGATGTGGCGCTGGGGTGGCTTAGTGATGGGCAAAGGGAGTTTTTATGTGCACCGTTCGAGTTGGACGTGGTTCGGGAAGCTATTATGGGTATGCAATCCGGGAAAGCCACTGGAACGGATGGCATCCCTATAGAATTTTATAAGACGTATATAGATATTATGGCCCCTGTTCTGAGAGAAGTCTACGAGGAATCGCTGGAGGTGGGCACCCTTCCCGCGTCTATGAGAGAAGCACTTATAGTCTCGTTGTTGAAGCCGGGGAAGTCGCCCCGGCAATGTGATTCCTATAGACCACTATCCCTCCTAAATTGCGATGCTAAAATACTAGCCAAACTAATTGCCAACCGCCTGAGTTTGCTCCTTGAAAGACCAATCTGGCTTTGTGCCGGGAAGGGCAACATCCCATAACTTACGGACACTGTTTGCGATTCTTAACAATGTCTCGCCTGACTTACCTCTAGCGGCTGTTTTCCTTGACGCCACTAAAGCGTTCGATTCGGTAGAGTGGGATTATATTTTTGAAGAAATGCTACGAATGGGCTTTCCCCCCCTATTTTTGTCATGGATCAGACTATTGTATAATGTACCAGTAGCAAAGATACTTATAAATGGACACGCGTCGCCGCCACTTACCATCACGAGGGGTACCCGACAGGGGTGTCCACTCTCTCCACTTCTCTTTGCCATTGCAGTTGAACAGCTAGCAGCGAAACTGCGGCAGCATCATAATGATAAGGCATTGAGATGCAATCTGCGGCAGATCCTTATCTCCTTATACGCAGACGATATTACATTATATATCCGGAATCCTCATGATAATTTGAACCTGATACTGCGGGAGTTTATAGTGTTTGGGAAACTGTCGGGGATTCATATTAACTGGAACAAATCTAGCATATTCCCACTAACGCAGGCAACGCATACATTTATGTTGGATTACCCCTTGGAGTGGTGTGATGAGGAGCTGCGCTACTTGGGGATCAGGGTGATGAGAGACAAAGACGAGCTTTTGAGATTGAATTATGGTACTGCAATAACGCGAATAGCAGACTGTGTGTCCCGATGGATCGCACTCCCCCTGTCCATGGCGGGGCGGGTCTCTCTGATTAAAATGGTGCTCCTGCCTCAGTTACTCTATTTATTTCTAAATATCCCGTTTTATCCGGGGAGAAATTTCTTTAAGACACTTAGGTCGGAACTAACGCGACTGGTCTGGGGAGGTCGGCAGCCGCGGCTGCAATGGGAGGTACTTACTAGGCCATACTCGCAAGGAGGATTTGGGGTGCCACACTTTGAAATATACTACCTCAGCGCGCAGGCCCACTACGCTTGGTACTGGGTGACACAGCCCAGGTATATGCCACAGGTGGCGGCTGAGCATTGGCTCGCGCATCCGATACCGATAGATGGAGTGTTGTTTGAACCGGTTGCACCTAGGGATAAGACACCAAATACGGTCACTTGTACGATCGAGGCTTGGCGTCGAATTGGGCACATTCTACAGACACCCATGCAGTACGCGGCTTTGTTGCCACTCACGTACCACCCAAATATGCCTTTACTGCAGGAGACACTGTTCCATAAATTCAGGGAACGTATGAATATTCAGAACTGGGGGGACTTGTATCATGAGGGACGGTTTCGCTCTGCAGGGCAGATGTTGCAGGGTCCTCATCAAACCCCACTTGATCTTTTTCTGTATATCAGGTTGAGACAGGGGATTCGTGCTATTACTCCGAGCTTCCCGAGTGAACCAGAGGCATGTGCTCCGCTGCAGGTAATGTTGAAGTGCAAGACGGCCACGCGATTGGTCTCATTAATTTACAGAACAGTACACACTCAAAGGGGAATGGTTGACCCGCGCTCTCGTGCACGATGGGATGTGGAGCTTACTGAGAAGCTTTAGGATGAGCAATGGGAGTATTGCTGTCTGCAGACTGAGAGAGTGACAGCCAGCAGTAGACTCCGAATGATACACTACAAGTATCTGCATAGACTATATTATACGCCGGTTAAAATGTATAGGTATCGGCTGAGAGAGACGGATTGCTGTGCAAGATGTGGGGCCCTTGGGGCGGATTGTCTGCACCCGGCGTGGGCGCGCCCGGAGGTGAATGCCTATTGGCGACAGGTCTTCGAGGTGCTGACTCATATGGTGCATATGCAGGTTGAACCCACACCATTGATGGCGCTGCTTGGGTATGTCAAGCAGATACAGGCAGCACAGAGGAAATATGTGGCACTGGGGCTCTTGATGGCAAAGAGGAGGGTGGCTTGTCGATGGGGCAGGGGCCGAGCCCCGAAATTCAAGGATTGGATTGCTGATCTTGTGACATTCCGAGAGCAGCTTGATACATATTCTGAGTTGTTGCCTAGGGCTTCTAGGCCACGAAACATATGGGCCCCCTTGACCTGTTATTTGCTTGAGTATCCGCAGGAGGCATTGGGACCGGAGACAGGAGGGTTGCCACACTAGAAGGCCGGAGGCTGCGCGTATGGGTATGGAAGAGTACTGGAGCACAGAGATGAGGGGTTGCTGTGTGCTTTGGTGTCGGCCGCTCCCCACTGGGGATAGTAGAATGTTAGGAGACTGACCTATGTGGTTCTAACTGATGATTACAGTGGGAGTGGTGCCATTTGGTACAGTGCGCATGCTACTTGGCCCTCGAAGGTTTCACTGAGTTACAGCCATGTTGAGAAAGTGTATATTTCTACGGCGACTACGCTTCTGCAGACCCTATGGATGTATTGCCAAAGCATTGCGTGTTTATGCGACATTTCTGATGATGCTACTGTTTGTAAAAAATCAATAAAAATATATATATATTTTTTTAACTATTTTGGCATAGAACAATACATTTTTTCTCTGTTCTTGCGGTATTTTAGGTGCACGTTATTTGAGTTCTAACAGCAAAGTTCTACGGAAGCCAGATTACACTTCGCGGTAAGCATCGTGATCACAGGTCCCCATACGTGGTTTTACTTAGTTTAATGATTCATTAGTGGCAGGTATTTTCATTAATACCATGTTTAATGTTTTGTAGAGTGAGGCACACCATTTCTTTTTATCGAGAGGCGATACATTACAGCTTTGGGTGAGTGCATTCAGTTGCATGCAGAGTAGTATAGTATTGGGTATCACTTAAATCGGCACACCCACAGGGTGCTGTTTGCTATATATTAACTCTATCTTTTTTTCGTATTTTTGGTGTCTACAAAGGTCCATACAAGGTTAATATCTATTTACATAGCTAGTTGCCAGAAGCCAGCACCGTTAGAATTTAGCGGCACGTCCTTGGAATACAGTGATTTTTTTTATTTTAGTGATTGCAGAATGTAGTCATTTGATATAATGCCTCACTTTATAGATTTTCCGGTTCATTATTTGGGTCATCGCCATCAGCATTACATTATGTTCCTTGGGGCAACTTGCTGGTGTGACGAGCAGAGTGCGACCAACTTTTGAATCATATATTACGGCTCCCTTGAGCCAACGGGCTGACGAGCCTTGGACCTGCACCTGCGCGCCATGAGAGGTACTTCACCTGTTTTAATTACATTTTGGCAGTCCACGTGGCACCCCTTTACACTGACCTGCTCCCTGCTGACGAGAGGCAACTACCTCGAAACACGTGTCCAGGGATGGCTAATGCATACACATACTTTTCTACATACATCGTGGCATAGGCGTACTCGCCGTCGCCACTACATCTACCACAGTTCCTTGGGGCAACTTGCTGGTGTGACGAGCAGAGTGCGACCAACTTTTGAATCTTATATTGGCAAAGAGTCGCTTTCGCTTAGGTGAGATCTGAGTATGCACTTCTGATTTTCTAATACATCCTCCGGTGACAAACATAGGTTCTCTTGGTTTTTTCTTGAGAGCACAGGATTCTATCTTATCTTCTACATCACTCTACGTTTTTATGTACATAAATCACGGAATCTACACAAGGGGTCTTCTTCACTATTGAATAATGTATGTTAAGTGGTTTTATGAACTACACAATTTCTTCATCCAGATAAATCACTACTCTTCGGTTGGACAGTCTGGGACTTTCCTCAATTATTAAATATAATTGATAGCCAGCCTTCTTATTAAAAAGGATCCCAAAAAATTTTTGTTCACACAATCACGCCCCTAAGGAAAGGACCCTGGAGTTCCGAAATGCATTGGGCCTTGTGAAATCAATATGATGACTCATGTATAAAAGGAGAATTTAAGATATTTTCTGTTAAAAGATATTTGTATTTTATAAAAGATAGACTTGTCAAGTTTAAGCAGTTGGATTACAAAGTGTTGTGACATAATACAACAAACAATTTATGTATTGAATTGTAATATTTGATGATTTGTAGTTTTTGTCTATTAATAATATTTTCAAAGAAAGAAATGCCCATTTGGCTTTATTGTATAAATGGATAAAATCCTACATTGGTTAAAAATTTAGAACGGGGGCGTGGCCGGGCAAGATGGCTGACCGGACGTAGATCGTCTCGGCTCCCGGTCCGCACTTTAATCCCGACGAGTTATCTGCAGTTTTCTGCTATCCTCCTGGTGGGAAACTGTGGCACCAGGGCTCCGCTGATGGGAGGCACTCGCTGAGGACACAGATGTACTTCAATCTAATTTCTACCGATTACTGAGTGCGCGGCAGCGGACTGCCGGGGTTCCCACTAAATGGCGCCCGCTGCAGACTGAGCTTTGACCGGCCGCGATCGGCGCCACGAACTGGGGATCGACGAGATTGAAGGCGGCGGTGCTGGTGACCCGACCGGCTGATCTCCAGAGGCGCGACCTCGCCGGCGCTGAGGGCTGATCCGGGGGGTGGAGTGGCTGCCGCTGCAGCGAATCTCTCGACGGTGTGGTAGTGGCTGTGCCGAATGACTGCGGTGAATGTGCGATCTGTAGGGGATCTTGCAGTGGATTCCCCATGAGAGGTGTCTCTGAGGGACCTGGGCGAGCGACCTATAGCGGAGAGGACAATTCCACCTTCATCTTCATGCCGAGCGCCCTGCCTGACTTTAAAATGGCGGCTCCGCTGGGCTGGAGACGGCCCGGCTCTCACTGGATCCTGTACCCGCCGCCTTCCTCCTGCTAATGATGCTCGGCATGTGGGGATGCTTCAAATGAAGGCCTGCAGCATAGCACCCATAGCGTGTCCCCACAACATACCTCCTGCGGGTACATCCTTGCGATCAGTTGGCAAGGTGCTGCTTCGACAAAATGGTGCCCCATGAGACTCTCACAGAGCGTGTGGTACGGCCCTGCCTCTTCAGGTCCTGAGCAACTCGCCCCATACAAGGTTGGCGCCGCCACTTATCTACTGCTCCGCATTGCTTCTCCTATGTTGATCTTCCAGCTGCAGAAGCGCATTTTATGAGTCCTGTAGGAGAGTAGGGTCTGCTTTCTATGTTCACCCCCACTTTTTGCTTTTGCTTCACTGGTTTTCGACTTAGATGTGGCTGTGGACCTGCCAATCAGACCCACAGCCCTGCTGTTCTCTCTCTAAATTTACACTATGTACTTTAGGTGCATAACCCAATTGGTTAGGATCACCTTATTGGCCCCTGTACAGTGTACCTTAGGTACCCAGGGCATAGGTGTACCCTAGGCCTACCAGGGGCTGCAGCATGGATTATGCCACCCCTGGCCTGGCCTTCCATTATGACACAACTGGCTGATCACTCAGCTGGGGCAAGGTCGTGTAATCACTCCTTGCTTAGGTGTAGTATTCCTATACCTACCTTATATATAGACACGTGTACCTATCAGCCACTCCTATGGCAGGCCTTAACAATCCTGGAGGCAGAGTGCTTGGTAACATGTGAGATGGTGCTCTAGCATGAGCTGAGCCTGTCTGCAGCTTTCGGAACCATGTCCTTATAGCTGTTCTATGATATAGCCTACCATATACTCTTTAAAGTGCCTTATAATGTTAAACGGTTATGGTAACTATGGTTTGGCTTTATCAAAACATGTCGTGTAAGGTGTCTAACACTTTGGAATAATACCCCCATACCAGTTCTGGCAATGAGGATATTATTCCTCCCTTCTAGAGGGAGAAGACATGTTGAAACCTACTTACCCGGTTAAAGTTAACCAGAGCCCCAGCATCACAAAATGGATGCTGCTTCCACAGACACAAGTCTGACCTCCTGCTGCTGGGAGTCCTTCCAGCGAGGGAGGCTTGGACAATAGGTTTCCTGCCTTGGGAGGTGCGAGCACCACCCTAGACAGGATTTAGTGTATTGGGGCAGGGAGGGTTGAATGAAACTAGACACTGCCTGGGGCACACAAGGTGTCCCATGCATAGTCCAGTTCAAACCGGCGCTGGGGCACTCCAGCCCCAGCTCTGGCGCGAAACTGGACAAAGGAAAGGGGGTGTAACCACTCCCCTTCCTGGTCCCACCCATAGGAGGGACCTTGCAGGTACCCCAGCCCACTAGCTCAGTATATCAGTAGGCAGCTGAGCCCTGCTAAATTAGATTAACCTGAATCTGCAACTTGTACAGAAACTTTGGACCTTCGACATTCTTCCTCAGGAAGAAGACTGAAGAAAACTCCCTTGTGGCCAAGGAGTGACCACCCTGGGCAACCAGGCACCATCCAGCGACCGCTGCTTTGGTTTGCGACTGATCCTTCGAGGGACAACTGCAGAGACTGACCAGCGCCAAGACTTCCAGACACCTCTGACCCAGATCCACATCTACAGCGAAGCTGAGACCCGTGGAGGCGACGAGGGATGTGGGACCGGCGACTTGGGAAAAGTGGCTAGTACCTGACTAGCGCGACTTCCGAGGCTCCCTCGAGGCTGTGCTTGGGGAATTGAGAAGCCCCCATCCCGAGCACCATCTGCAAAGAAGACCAGCTCCCCACACTTCACGTGTCCTGTGTGGGGCCCTTCTGCACCTGAGCTGCTCGACGTGTTGTCCTGTTGCTGGCCCGCTGGCTAGTGACCTCTGCGACGACGAACCTTTGTTTTCCACTTGCTGGTCCGGCTCCTCCAGATTGGCACCCGCTCCTCTGTGAAAGAGAAGCACCCCAGACCTTCCTGGTCTGCACCAGAAGCAAATCCTCCATCCTGCGTTGGTTCCGCTTGCCAAGGCTTGTTGGGTCCTGACTCGACTTCGACGCCGCCGACAGCAAGAGCCTTCGTGGGACAGCTCACCTCCTGGTCCTGGTCGTCCTTGATGCCTCCTGGTACCCGTGACTGCTGCGACAAGCTTCACCTCTTCACCTGCATCTTCACGACATCACCTGCTTCCTCCCTGGTTCCTTCCCGGCTCCTGGCTGGTGACCTAGACTCTGTCCCTTCTGCTTGCAGGTTCCTTCCTTCTTGATCCCATCCTTGGGATCCACCGGATACTCTTCACTGACTGCCTGTCAGCAACTTTCCTTCAGGCATCCATAGGAGTCAACGACGAAACCCGACGCAAGTTCACACCTATGCACCCGCAGCCCGTGGGCTAGGTAACTTGAGTACTCCGGTGCTCACAAGGGTATTGACTATCCTAGGGTCTAGTTTCCGAGTCTCGACTTCCTAGCTATACCAGAAGTGTCCTAAAACTGTTAATTTCTAATAACTTCCATTTCTATCGACTTTTACGCATTACGCGTGAGTGTTTCCACTCTGCACCTGAATCCCGTGGGCCTCCCACTTCCTAACCTTTGGTAGTATAGTGTAGCCCCAGCGATTCCCTAGGCCTAGGCCTATCCTGTGTTCGTGACAGTGGTTCTTATACCACTTACTTAGTATATGGTTTGCATGGCCCCTAGGGCCTAACTGTATTACTTACCTGTGTGACTTAATGTATGCTTAAATAAGACTTTGTTGTACTTACCTCGAATCTCATAAAGAGTGCTGAGGGTTTGACTAGAATAAATACATTCTATTTTTATATATATCTATTGTGGTGTCCTTTCATTTGGTATTCAAGGGATTACATATGGTATAACAGCTGGCTTCACATGCCATTCAGAGTTTAGCCTAAGACTGCTCTTGTCCATGCTACCACTAGGATAGCTGGTCTATAAGGTTGACTTTACAACCAATCACCATAAGGGTTGTTTGGACTGATACAAGGTGTACACTAGAATTAGTGACATCATATATCAGGCCAACTTCTCACAAGTCCCATGAGAGACTGAGGCCACAGTGTGCTCCGTGAGTGATGAGCCTGCAGATATGTCGACCCAGTGTACTTCCTCCGACACCAGGACCTAGCCAGCACCGAGTGAGCATCTGGTAGCCAACCCTCCGGGACCCACCAGCAGCTGTCTGGGTCGCCTCTCTGCCGCCACTGTGGGGGTCCGCCGGGGCTCGCCCATATGCCACCTAAGAAGACAACGAACAAAACAACCAATAAAGTTTCAGATTTCTTCTGGCGGACGAAACGCCCCTCGTTGCGCCCAGCGGAAACGACGGACGACATGGCTCTGACCAAAAGTGATCTCCTAAGCATGTTTAAAGACTTTAAGACAGAACTGTCGTCTCTGCAACAAGATGTCGACTCAGTGGGCACAAGAGTACTCGACCTGGAGAAGCAGACTCAGGACTGTGATGTGCGTACCACTGGCCTGGTCGACAACGTCCGGACCCTCCAAAAACAACTCCAGCACGCACAACTCAAAGCAGAGGACCTTGAGAACAGAGCCCGATGAGAAAACCTACAAATACGAGATCTGGAGGAGGGAGCGGAGGGCCCTGACATGGACGCCTTCCTTGAGGGGCTCTTCGCGGACATCCTGAGTCCCCAAACTTTCAAAATCAAACTGGATCACGCCCATCGGGTGGGTGGTCCGACGACTGGCGAAAGGAGACGTCCGCGTGAAGTACTTGTCAAGTTCCATTCTTTTAAAGTCAAGGAGGCGGTGCTCTTAGCAGTCAGGAAGAAGGGAAGTGTACCTTTCCAGGGCCACTCCTGCTCTATCTTTCAAGACCTGGCGCTGTCCACATTAGCTAGAAGACAGCTGTTCCAACCCATCACTGCAAAACTCCACGACGACAAGATCCGGTACAGATGGTCTTACCCATTGGGACTGAGTTTTGAGTGGAATAACAAACAACGCCATATCACTGACCTGAAGGAGGGGCTGAAGCTCTTAGGCCTCCCTCTGGAGGACGCAGGCCCTGCTCGCGCCTCATCACCGGGATCCGCGCGGGGTGGTCTGCCTCACTCCCCTTGGACCGCCAACACGCGCAGAAATCGCAGATGATGTGCCTGAATTGTGGCTACTCGCCTTACTTTCTGACTAGACATGGAGGCTGGGCGACTGAGAATCCGAGGGGTCTTGTGTGTGGTCTTACTACACCCCCCCCCCCCTCCCCCACCGGCTAAGTCTCTTTGGGTGGAGCCCGTCGACGAGCTGAGGCGGCTCACTGATGCTGGAGTTTGATGCCAGACCTTGGGGTGCTCACTTAACTATATATGGCTGGGGAATGTTAATTTGGGAGGGTCCGAGATGCTGAAAAGTATTCCCCCCCTCTACGTTCTCTTGAGACTTAGACTCCGCTATGATCCATTTGCCCAAGGTACTGTCTTACAACAATAATCTGGGGGAAATATGCTATATTTTGCTTGCTTATGTAGGGGTCCTCCTTTTTTGACCCTACTGGTTATAGATCTGCATCATAGACCACCCCCTAACCGCACTGACATGGTTTTCCACAATGTGACCGGGATGGGCGCGGACAGGGTCCTCGGACATACCATCCCCCCTGGTCTCTGAGGGGTTTTTCTACCCCTCATTCGGAGACCTGGCTGCGATGTCCTTATCGCACCCTTTGTTACTGTTTTTTAAAAGTTCTTTCGGGGTTGGGGCGGGAGGGAAACAGTGGCAGCTTTTTAATATTTAGTTCTGCTAGGCTCCACTACTTCAAAGTATCTATCAGTAACACAAGACCGAGGGATATCTCCTCCTGGAAAGTGGGTTGGGGATTCGGGAAATGATAGGACTGGCAGCGCTGCCAATGTGATGATGTTTTTCCCTTTAACACAATGACGATCACTATTGGAACTTGGAATGTTAAAGGGCTTCATTCTCCTCAAAAGCGGCAGAAGGTGTGGAAGTATATCATTGATCACCATCTTGATATAGTGGCCTTACAAGAGACACACTTAGCTATAGCTGAGGACACACGTCTCCAACACAAACACTACCCACTGACCTATAGATCCTCCGTATCCACGAAACATAGAGGGGTGTCGATACTAATCCATACATCCACAAAATTCCAACCGCTTGACATTCAGACTGATAAGGATGGTCGCTGGATTATGGTCAAGGGTCGACTAACGGTCAGAATTTGTACCTTCATAGCAGTGTACGCACCCAAAACTGGGCAAACATCCTTCTTGAACACATTTCTGGGGAGGGCACTGGACTTCGTGGAGGGGCCAATGATACTCATGGGCGACTTCAATTTGACCTGGCAGAAGGACCTAGACAGCATGCACCCACACTGCTCTGAATTAAGTTCCTTCTCCGCTGACACTCAACAACGTGTCCACGACATGGGCCTTCTCGACACTTGGCATACTCTTTACCCCAGCTCCCGGGACTAAACCTTTTATTCTCATGGTCATCGTACATACTCCCGCCTCGACTACATTTTCGTTAGCCAATCCTTAAGGGGTATCCTGCAAGATGCTAAAATATTCCCTATCTCAGTATCGGATCATAGCCTACTCTCAATATGTCTCTCTTGGGGGAGTGCTGCTTCGACTACTCCCAGGTGGTACTTCCCGACCTCCGTCACGCAAGATAAAGAATCCTGCACAAAACTGAGAGAAACCATCATTGAGTTCTTTGACCTTAATGAACCAGAGGACACCTCGGAGTATACCACTTGGGACACATTTAAAGTGGTCTTTCGTGGGAAATGCATTGCCCTTAACTCAGCACTCAATGCACAGTGCACCAGAGAAAGGGAAGCGCTAGAGGAGGACTTGGCCTGGGTTGAGTGCCCCCACAAACTAAATCCCACAAGAGAGACTCTCTGCCACCTGACTGCCCTGCGGGGCAAGCTGCGAGCTATTTACAACAATAGGGCGGAATTCACCCTCCTTAAGCTCCGTCATTTGTCTTACTCACAGGGCAACAAGATTGGCAAACACCTGGCTAGGCAGCTCAAAGGTAAACGCGAGCAAGAAGACGTGGGAGGCATACGGGGACCCACGAGGGATCTTACACATAATGACAGGGAAAAAGCCAGGCTCTTTGGCGAATTCTATAAAGCACTCTATACTAGAGACCAATTGGATCCCAATACCCAATGGGATTCCTTACAGACACTACACTTCCCTCAGGTCTCTCCTGCATGGAACGATCTCCTTACTGCCCCCATTACCTCCGAAGACGTCACTGCAGCCATTAAGGCTCTCAAACCACATAAAGCCCCGGGACCAGATGGCTATACCGCCCTATTTCATAAAACTTTTGCTCCTGACATCACTCCACACCTCATACGACTCTTTAATAAGATGGCGGAGGAGGGCGAAACCACTGAGTCTATGTCCGAAGCTGTGATTTCTGTCTTACCTAAGCTGGGGAAGGATCCTCACCTATGTGACTCGTACCGACCTATTGCCCTGTTGAATCTCGACGCGAAGCTTTACTCCTTCATCCTAGCTAAGCGTCTGAACGATCTCGTGCCTGATCTTATACATCCGGACCAATCGGGATTTATCAAAGGTCGCCAAACCCATGATAATACCCGCTGCATTATACATCTAATAGAGAAGGCCCACAGACATCATACCCCCGCGGTACAGGTAGGGCTAGATGCTGAAAAAGCCGTCGACAGCGTAGATTGGCCATTCTTATTTAATACACTCATGCACTTCGGACTTTCACCTAAATTTCTTACCATGATTCAAGCTAATTATCTTCAACCCCGATCCAAAGTCACGGTCAATGGAGCACATTCACCCTCCTTCTACCACTCTAGAGGCACCCGACAGGGGTGCCCCCTCTCACCCCTACTTTTTGCCCTTAGCATTGAGCCGTTAGTGATGGCGATTAGAGCCAACCTTGAAATCCAAGGTATACCATTTACTGGGGACTCTCACAAAATTTCTCTTTTTGTGGACGATGTCCTACTGTCACTTTCCGACTCTGCTATGTCTCTTCCACCCATACAATTAGAACTCGACCGATTTGAAGCGGTAGCGGGCTTTAAAATAAATCTTAGCAAATCGTATATCCTTAACCTCACACTCTGGCAGACGGAAGTCCGCAGACTCCAGCCTCTCACTCCCCTCAAATGGACCGCTACCTCTAGACAATATCTGGGCATCCACCTAACACCTACGTTAGAGGGACTCTACTCGGCTAACTTCCCCCCATTCTTACTCGTGTCCAAACGGAACTCACAAAATGGAAACCTCTCTTTCTGTCCTGGCTGGGCCGGATACATACCGTCAAGATGACACTCGTCCCTAAGCTTCTCTACTTATTCCAGGCCCTGCCCATTGAATTAGACAGAGAGTTCTTTTGGCGAGTTAAGACCATGATTTTGCACTTCATTTGGCAAAGGGGACGTGCCCGCTCTTCTTTCTCCCTATTACGTCGCTCCCAAGCGGAGGGTGGAGTAGGACTCCCGGATATAACACTATATTACAAAGCTGCGCAACTGAGGGTGCTTACCGAGTGGACCAAACAGGAATCCGATAAACATTGGCTACATATAGATCGCAGTGTGACTGCGAGGACTATCTGGTATCTACCTTGGCGTCCCAAGCAGGACAGACCCAAAAATGCATACATCAGCACCCCCACCACTCTGAAAGTCTGGGACTTGGTTGCGGGTGACGACAGATGGACCTCTTTCCCCTCGCCATTTACGCCACTTCATTTTAATCCAGTATTCCCCCCAGGTTTACAAGAGGGACCCTTTGATGCGTGGAGGGAGGGAGGATGCCTTGCGCTGACACACCTCTTTCATAACTTTTATCCCCTCACCTTTGACAACTGCAAGTGGGACTATGGTCTAGGGAACTCAGAATGCTACCACTACACTCAGCTAATGCGTTGGGCTCTCACTCCTCGGGTGCGAGAAGTGGCCACCCGTCCTCCTACTAGAATAGAGTCCTTCCTAGCCAAAACCACTACTATGAAAGGGGTGATCTCATTTATATATAACTTATTACTCACCACCACACTCTCCCCACGACCACGTTACATGTCTATGTGGGAGGGAATAATACAGCGCGGCATATCCGACACTGAATTGGCGCATCTATGGATCGACATCACCAGGTTTAATCATTCAACAGAACTGCAATAGACCCACCTTAAGACCATGATGGACTGGTAGCTCTATCCATCCCGGCTCAAGCAGATCTTTCTCAACACTACCGACAAATGCTGGAGGGGTTGTGGACTCTTGGGTGACTTTCAACATAATTGGTGGGATTGTCTGTCTATACGCCCCTTTTGGGAAGAAATACTCGCACACATTAAGGACATCATAGGATACCTCATCCCAACCACCATAGCTGAGGTCCTTTTGGGACTCCGAGACCCCACCCTGGAACACCAAACCCGAGCCGACAAGTCAATCATGTGGCTATGTATAGGTGCGGCGAAAGTTAACTCTAGCAGCTGCTTGGAAACAGAAAAAGGCTCCTGCACTTTCCCTATGGCGTTCTCGGTTGTGGAAATTACTTAGCTTAGAAAGAATGTCGGATATCTTTAGAGATAACTACAAGAATTTTGAATTCAATTGGGGCCCGCTGGTCGCTTTCCTCTCCCGAGGACTACCATTGGCTGTTTGTCCTGCCTCGACCAGAGCTCTACACCTCTTCCAGTACTGAGTTACCTCTTCTTACCACATATTGAATGAGTCCAATTGAACTCGCCGCCACCACTGTTGGGGAGGGGTTAGGGTTTTTTTTCCTTTTGTTACTCCGGAGTTGGGAGTAGTTTTTTTGGTATGTATTTACTATATCTAATGCAGCACCTTCTGGTTGGAAGGAAATGGGGACATACCATCACAAAAGAAAGATGGGCGATTACATAAATTTGAATTTCAACATGGATCACGGGGGTGTGCCACTAGCCCCCTTATTGATAGAAACTATACCCTTCAATTAAGCATCGTCACGAGACTGGGGCTGGGTTACCACCTATGTATTGTATAACTCTGTATATCTTGTGTACTGCTGCAACCTTTAACACTCTGCACTATGTGTAATGATGGTACTACCCTATGCTGTCGATGGTAAAAATTTCAATAAACATAACTTTGACACAAAATGTTTTTTAGAACAATTGTTCAATAGGAACAATGCGCATTGCAACCAGGTTTATGTATTGAATTGTAATATTTGATAATTTGGATTTTCAAGTTTTTGTCTATTAATAATATTTTGAAAGAAAGAAATGCACATTTGCCTTTATTGTATAAATTGATAAAATCCTACCTAGGTAAAAAATTTAGAACAAGTGTTTAATAGGAACAGTGCGCACTGCAACCAGGTTCTCTTCCTGTTAGACCAATATCTTAATCTTAGTGTGTGATGTCTGCACATTGCAGCGGTGTAGCACCCTTTGTTTACCATTAACTATTCACAAAAAGAAATTAATCTGAGGGCTTCTCCATCCTCCAGATTTACTTATAGTGCCTCGAGCTGGACCATGACTCCAGGAACTATCCCGACTGCCGCACCATGAATCCGAAGGTGATTCTGGAATGTGAGCCGAAGCTCTTGACTGCTCAACTTCACACTGCTCCAGGTCCAATCCATGTAGAAGGTTCCGGACTCGCTCTCAAGAGTCGTTCCTCTCGGTCATTGGTGAAGTCCGACAAGCATAAGAAATCTAAGACGTTGAAGCACTCCACGACCTTGCCACGCCAGTCTAAGTCATCAGCTGAAGCACGAAAACAATGCCACAACTCAAGTTCATGCTCCTGGACTTCCCCCGCGGAGCCTGAGCCTGGGTACACTCCGTATCTCTCTGAATTTCCAGGAGCCGGAGCAACTCCTGTCCAACTTAAAGAGTTTTATGATGCTATGCACCTCATATTTGATCGGTCTGACCCCTCTGGAGCGCCTTTGGGCCCCACAGGTCTGGGAGGTAACCTGACTTCCGCCAGCGGGTTTGCCCTCAGCGCCAGTCGGGTCTTCTGGGTCCATTTCCAGATCTAGACTGACGGCACTGAGTCTTTAGCCATTTCTAACACTGAGCCAGATCGGCATCACTCAACATAAACACCGGCTCCGACCGGACCCAGACTACTCTCCAGGTCAGAGACAGCGCCTCCTTTCTTTGGCAGGCCCTGGGGGGATTTTGGCTGGCATGGATCTGAGGATCTTATGGCTACTCTGATCCCCATAAAGATCCTTTGACCAAATCGGATGACAACTGGTATGAACAGCTGGCAGATGTGGCCAGGACACCTCATCAGACACTGGTCTGGTCTCTCCTAGTGTGACTACAGACGAAAGGGCATTCTTTTCTATGGTGTTGAGAAGGACGCCTGAGGTCTGCGAACTCCAGCTGCCCTCTATAAAAGCCAAGACCAATGTCTTGATGGAGGTGCTTCTGCCGGGTGTACCCACACAGAGCTTCTTTTGCCCTTCAATGAAGCACCCTGATGTCCTGCTTGGTACATGGGCCAAGCCCTGCAGGGCTCCCGTGCACAAGACGATTGCACATCACCAGCTCCTGGGGGCCCAGCTTTCCACACACAGCACCCCACCCCTGAGAACCTGGTGGTGCAGGCCTCAACATCCAAAGTGAAGCCCAGCAAGTTTCCTACCACTCCACTGGACAGGGAATCCGAGAGATTGGATTCCCAAGGCAACAGGATTTTTTTGTTTGCCAGCCATGCACTGCAGTCTGTGAACACTTCATGCCTCTTGGACAGACAGCCACACTGTGTCGGACTCAGTTGCCTATGTGCTGCCTATGCTCTCTGGGGAGGGCAAAGCCATCCTGAATCAGGATATTGCCAATGGCAGGGATGCAGCAAAATTCGCCATCAGATGCACGCCGGACACAACAGACTCGCTACTCAGGGCCATTGCTTCATCAGTGGCACTCCACACCATGCCTGGCTGAGGTCAACTGGCTTTTTGGGGGATGTCAGGCATGTGTTATAATCATGCCCATGAATGGCACTTGTCTGTTTGGCATCAAAGCTGATTTAGCGCTCGAGCGCGTCAGAGAGTAGGGACACCGCCCGGTTGTTTGAGCTTGCTATGGCCACACTCCTTCTTTTGCTCCTTCTGTGGCTCCCACAGGTCCTGTGGGAACCAAGGCCTGAGATCTACCTAGGCTGCCCCTCCCCCATCAGCCACAGCCTCCAAATATCTTTAGTATGCCTTTGTACCCTTTTTGGAGGTGGGATTAAGCACTACCTTCCCGAATGGCTAGCCATAACTTCGGACAAGTTAGTGCTCCAAATTTCCAGCGAAATACGCCCTTACCTGGATGGATGGAGGGACTGCAGACTCTTTTGGCCAAATGAGCCATCAAGAGGGTGCCGGCATCAGAAATAGGTCATGGTTGCTATTCCCACTAATTTCTGGAGCCAAAGAAGGATGAAGGCTTCCATCCTATCTTAGATCTGTGACTTCTACAAACCTTTCAAAGGAAGGAGAAATTCAAGATGCTACCATTTCCTCAGGTCCCGTCTGCATTAGACCCTAGAATCTGGATTGTAGCATTGGACCTGCAGAACGCCTTATTTCATATCCCCATCTTGCAAATCCACCGGCATGACCGGCAGTTCACAGTGGGACAGGTGCATTTCTGGTTTAGTGTGCTCCCCTTTGGTCTCACCCATGCCCCTTGTGTGTTCACAAAGGTGATGGCAGTAGTTGCTGCACATCTTGCAGAGGTCTGGAGTTCCAGTCTTTCCCTACCTTGACGGCAGGCTGCTGAAGGCAGGCTCACCATAGGCAGTTGTTACCTACCGCCAGACTATTGCAAACCTCCTGCATTCGCTGGGGTTCGCTATCAACATGCCAAAGTCACACCTGACTCCTTCTCAGACGCTCCCTGTGAGAAGTTGGCCTGGTATATGATGTTCACTAGTTAAAGTGACCACCTTGTACCATGCCAAGCAATCCTTATGGTGTGGTTGTAAGTCAACCTTTTCGGACCAGCTGCCCTAGTGGTAGCGTAGGCTAAGCAGTCTTTCAGGCTAAACTCGTTTAGGCATGTGAAGCAAGCTGTTTTACCATATGTAACCCCCTTTTATACCAATGAAAGGACACCACACAGATATATATTCAAAATATATATGTATTTATTACTCAAAGTATCCCCTAGACTCTTTATGAGCACAGGAGCACAAATCGTTAAACAAGAAAGTATCACAATATACAGAAGTTGCACTTTATATGGATAGGCCCTGGTGGCCGCTCAAACCATATACTAAAATAGTGGTATAAGTACCACGAACAGGAAAGGGAAAAGGCCTAGGGCCTCTAGAATCGCTGGGCCTACAAGGAGCTAACTTCAGGTAGGGACCAGGAGGTCCACGGGTCGCGTGTGCAGTGAGGAAAGTTACACGCGGGCTCCCATAGGTTTTTAATGGGTGCGTAAATGTTCAAAAGTTACTGCTAGAAGGGTCTTCTGGGTGGACTACGAACTTAAGACTTCAAACCTAGACATTAGAGATGTTACTCTACACTTGTGCACCGGAGTGCCAGCTTTACCTCACCCACAGGAAGCGGGTGCATAGGTCTCGAAGTGCGTCGGGTTTCGTCTAACTGTTCAATGGAGCCTGATGACAAAGATGCTGCAGGCGGTCGGTCCAGAAGAGATGCAGTGGATCCAAGGATGGATCGGAGTTGTAGAAGACCTGTAAGCAGAGGGGACAGTGTTCACAGTCACTAGCCAGTGACCGGCGTGGCACCAGGTAGGTACCAGGCGATGTCGGGTGCAAACAGGTGAAGAGGTGTAGCTTGTCTCTGCAGCCACGTGGTCCCTGAAGGTCGACGACGTCCAGGAGTCAGTTCACGAGCTGTCCCACGCAGGCCCTCGCTGTCGGCGGTGTCGGCGACTCAAAAGAAGCAAACAAGCCTTGGCAAAAGCAGGAGTCGCAGGAATCGAAGAAAGCTGTTAGCTCTGACCAGCAAGGTCAGAGGGGCTGCTCCTTTGGAGGGAAGCAGGGGCCAGTCTGGAGCAACCAGACCAGCATCGTAGTTTTCAAAAAGGTTTGCCAAGATGGCCACTAGCCAACGGGCCAGGGACCGGGCAGGCGCGTCGAGTCGCAAAGTGCAGAGGGGCCCCACGCAGATCATGGAGATGCTGGAGGGCTCACCTTTGGTGCAGATGCTGCTCGGATGTTGGGCTTCTCAGGACCCAAAGCACAACTCGGAGGGAGCCGAGTGTCTTCCAAGATGGCTGGCTCCACGTGTCTCGGTGCCTCCACGGGTCCCTTCTTTGCAGGGACTGTGGATCGGGCTGTGAGAGGTCTGGAGGTCCAGTTCTTGTCGGTCTCTGGGCTCGGGCTCCGGCGGGAGGCGGCGGCAAAGCAGTCGTCGATTCGCTGATTGGTGCTTGCGTGAGCAAGATGGTCACTCCCTGACCATAGGGGAGATTTCCTTCAGTCTTCTGTGCAGCAGAACGTCGTGTTAGTGTTAAGTTGATTCCAGGATGTCTAAAGTCTTAGGACACAGCTCCTACCTTTAAGCGGATTCTAGGGGCCGGACTACCTGCTAGGTCCCTCCCTAATGGTGGGACCAGGAAGGGGGGTGGTTACACCCCCAATCCTTTGTCCAGCTCGCCGCAGGTCCGGGGCTGGTGTGCCCCAGGACCGGTTTGAACTGGCATATGCACCAAGGCTCCTTGTGAGCCTCAGGCATGTCTGTTTCTATTCAAGCTCTACCTGACCAATACACAAAATCCTGTCTGGGGTGGTGCTCGCACCTCCCCTGGCAGGAAACCCTTTGTCCACGTCTCCCAAGCTGGAAGAACTCCCAGCAGCAGGAGGGCAGACTTGTGTCTGTGGTGGCAGCGTCCATTTTGTGGAGCTGAGGCTATGTCTGATTTTACCCGGGTTTCAGGTTCTGTACATGTCGTGTCCCTCTAGAAGGGTGGAATGCTAACCCCGTCGCCAGAATTGGCGAGGGGTTAGTATTCCAATTCGTATGACACCTTACTCGACATGTTTTGATAAAGCCAAACCAAAGATAGCATTTAACCGCGAGGTTCATAATGCACTTAAGAGTATATGGTATGGCGATATCTGGAAACGGTAGAAGGAAGTTGTTCCGACCACTGCAGACAGGCTCAGCTCATGCCAGAGCACCATCTCACATGAAACCAAGCACTCTGCCTTCAGGATTGTCAAGGCCTGTCATAGGAGTGACTTATAGGTTAACATGTGTCCCATTTAAGGTTAGGTATAGGTATACTACACCTAAGTAAGAGGTGGATACACCAACTTACCCCAGCTGAGTGATCGGCCAGTTGTGTCAAATTGCTAGGCCAGGCCAGGGGTGGCACAATACATGCTTCAGCCCCAGTAGGCCTTAGATACACCAATGCCCTGGGTACCTAGTGTACACTGGTACAGGGGCTCACAGGGTGATCCAGTTCCGATAGGTTATGCACCTAAAGTGCATAGTGTCAATTTAGCAGAGAGAACAGCAGGCTGGGGGTCTGATTAGCGGGCCCACAGCCTCAATATGTCAAAAACCAGTGAAGCAAAAAGCAAAAATTTGGGGTGACCATAGGATAGCAGACCCTACTCTCCTACACAACCCCCCCCAAACGCAGGGACATTAAACTAGCCTGGACCAGTCGTGTCTTCATGTCCTAAGTGGAAGTACCTGGAGAGACCATCTGCATTCCCATGGTCAGTACCTGGCCGGTGCTCCACTGTAAAGTCCATCCCCTGTAGGGAAATGGACCACCTAAGCAGTTTGAGGTTTTCACCCTTCATCTGAATTAGCCACAAGAGGGGCTTATGGTCGGTCTGAATCTTGAACTGAGTGCCAAACAAGTATGGCCTCAGCTTCTTCAGGGCCCACACCACAGCAAAGGCCTCCCTCTCAATAGCTGACCAATTCTTCTCTCTGGGGGTCAACCTTCTGCTAATAAAAGCAATGGGTTGGTCTTGAACATCTACATTAAGTTGTGACAGCACAGCTCCCACACCCAACTCAGAAGCATCTGTTTGGACAATAAACTCTTTGGAGTAGTCAGGACATTTCAGGATAGGTGCAGAGCACATGGCCTTCTTCAGGTCATCAAATGCCTTTTGACAGCTTACTGTCCACTGAACCTTTTTGGGCATCGTTTTGGATGTCAGATCATTAAGGGAAGTCACAATGGACCCATAGTTCTTAACAAACTTCCTGTAGTACCCAGTCAAGCCCAAGAAAGCTCGAACTTGAGTCTGGGTGGTTGGAGGAGACCAGTCCTTGATGGATTGTATTTTACTCTCTAGTGGTTGAACTTGGCCTCCACCTACAAGGTGGCCCAAGTACACAACCTTACTCTGCCCTATCTGGCACTTAGTAGCCTTGATAGTGAGGCCTGCCTTTTGCAGAGCCTCAAGTACCTTCTTCAGGTGGATCAGGTGATCCTCCCAGGTGGAGCTAAAGACAGCAATGTCATCAAGATATGCTGCACAAAAGTCATCCAACCCAGTAAGGACTTGATTCACCAACCTTTGGAAGGTGGCAGGTGCATTCTTCAGACCAAAGAGCATCACCAAAAATTGGTAGTGTCCTCCTGGGGTTGAAAATGCTGTTTTGGCCTTAGACTCCTCAGCTAACCTGATTTGCCAATAGCCAGCTGTCAAATCAAATGTGCTCAAAAACTTAGCAGAAGCCAGTTTATCTATGGGCTCATCTGCCCCTGGAATAGGATGTGCGTCTGTCCTAGTGACAGCATTGAGTCCTCTGTAATCCACACAGAACCTCATATCTCTCTTGCCATCTTTGGTGTGAGGTTTGGGGACCAGAACCACTGGGCTAGCCCAGGGGCTCTCTGAGGGTTCAATGACACCCAGTTCCAGCATTTTGTGTACCTCAGCCTTTATACAGTCCCTGACATGGTCAGGTTGTCTGTAAAGTTTGTTCTTCACAGGAAGACTGTCACCAGTGTCCACCACATGGGTACACCAGTCAGTTTGGCTAGGTATCAGTGAGAACATATGCTGAAATGATTGTAGAACTTGTCTACATTCAATTTGCTGATGCTCAGTGAGGTTGCCTCCAAGGGTCACTCCTTCAACTGAACCATCTTCAGGGTTCTGAGACAACAGGTCTGGGAGAGGGTCACTCTCTTCCTCCTGTCCCTCATCTGTAGCCATGAGCAAGCCCATGTCTGCCCTGTCAACATATGCTTTTAACCTGTTAACATGGAGTACCCTGTGGGGACTCCTGGGAGTGCCTAGGTCCACCAAGTAGGTAACCTCTCCCTTCTTTTCCAGGATTGTATGGGGTCCAGACCATTTGTCTTGGGAGTGCTGCTGGGGCCACTGGTTCCAACACCCATACCTTCTGTCCTGGCTGAAACTCAACCAAGACAGCCTTTTGGTCATGCCAAGCTTTCTGTAAGGCCTGGCTTGCCTCAAGGTTTTTGGATGCCTTCTCCATGTACTCAGCCTTCCTGGAGCGGAGACCAAGTACATAGTCCACTATGTCTTGTTTAGGCTTTTTGAGAGGTAACTCCCATCCTTCCCTCACCAGACATAGGGGGCCTCTTACAGGGTGCCCAAACAACAATTCAAAGGGGCTGTAGCCAACTCCTTTTTGTGGGACCTCTCTGTAAGCAAACAGAAGGCAGGGTAGAAGGATGTCCCATCTTCGCCTGAGCTTTTCAGGTAATCCTTTGATCATACCCTTTAGGGTCTTGTTGAATCTCTCAACAAGCCCATTGCATTGTGGGTGATAAGGAGTGGTGAACTTGTAGTTGACACCACATTCCTTCCACATAGCTGTCAATATCCTGACATGAAGTTGGTACCTCTGTCAGAAACCACCTCCTTAGGAAACCCCACTCTGGAGAAGACTCCTAGTAGGGCCCTGGCCACAACAGGAGCTGTTGTGGTCCTAAGGGGAATTGCCTCTGGATACCTGGTGGCATGATCCACTACCACCAGTATAAATCTGTGCCCAGATGCAGTGGAGGGATCCATGGGACCCACAATATCAATCCCCACTCTTTCAAAGGGAACCCCCACCACAGGTAGTGGTATTAGGGGGGCATTTGTTGTGCCACCTGATTTGCCACTGGCTTGGCAGGTCACACAGGAGCGACAAAACTCCTTGGTATCTTCATTCATGTGAGGCCAGTGAAAGTGAGGGACAAGCCTGTCCCAAGTCTTGTTCTGGCCTAAGTGTCCTGCTAGAGGAATATTATGGGCCAAGGTAAGAAGGAAGCCCCTAAATTGCAGAGGTATAACCAACCACCTGGTTGCACCAGGTTTTGGGTCTCTAGCCTCTGAATAAAGGAGCCCATCATCCCAATACACTTTATGGGTACCTTGAGCATTCCCAGCAGCCTCAGCAGCAGCCAGCTGTCTGAGGGGTTCAAGAGATGGACAGGATAACTGAGCCCGCCCCAAGTCAGCCCTAGAAGGTCCCCCTGTCCCCAGAAACTCAACCTGGTCAGGTTCAAGCTCTTCAGGGACAGTTCCTTCAAGGTTCTCTAGATCATCCTCCTGGGAAGACTGATCATCACTTGGAGGCAGGGGGGAAGGCACAGCCTTAACCCTCCTGTTCTTCTTCTTGGAAGGTGCTTGGTCCATTGTTCCAGGATCCAAGACCTGTGGTTCAGTAAGGCACTTTTTGCCCTGTGACCTGGTCACAGCAAGGACATGTGGTGATATACCTAACATCTCTGCATGTGTCCTGTACTCCACTTCTGACCATAGAGAACTCTCTAGGTCATTGCCCAACACACATTCTACTGGGAGGTCTGCACTAACCACAACCCTTTTGAGGCCAGTTACCCCTCCCCATGAGAAGTTAACAATAGCCACACTATGAGAAGTAGTGGTATTGCTGGCATTGGTCACCGGGTAATTCTCACCTGGTATGTACTGTCCAGGATCCACAAAGCCTGGTGTCACCATAGTGACACTGGCACATGTGTCCCTGTAGGCTTGAGCCACTTTTGTATTTATCAATGGAGTCTGTCTGTACTTGCCCAGATTACTGGGGCTCACAGTCAGGGACAAATCTATGTCCCCATCACAGATCAAGACTGCCTGTGTCAGGGTTCTGTCTAAGTCAGAATCTCCTTCAGTTCCCATAGTGATTCCCACTACACCCTTTGTCTGGGGACCAACACTGCTAACAGTACTACTGGGAGCAGGTGCCTTAGGGGCAACAGTGTTGGGGGCTCCACCCTTCTTACAATCACTAGTCCAGTGAGTTGTATTCTTGCAAGATTTGCACCAGGGTTTCTTTGGACCTTCTTTCCTCTTTCCTTTAGATTGTTGGGACCCACCCTCATTAGTACTAGTTTGGGGCCCTGTTGAAGACTTCTGGTCTTTGGATTTCTGATCACCACCCTTTTGGTCTGTTTTCTTCTGATCACCCCCTTGACCCTGGTTCTGGTTCTTTTGCTTAACCCTGGTTCTGACCCATTTGTCTGCCTTCTTTCCCAATTCTTGGGGAGAGGTCAGATCTGAGTCAACCAAGTGTTGATGCAGTTGCTGGTTTTGACAGTTATTTAAAATCTGTTCTCTCATCATCAAATTGTACAATCCTGTATAATCAGAAACCTTACTTCCCAGCAACCAACCCTCCAAAGCCTTAGTGGCACATTCAATGTATTCAGACCAGTCCTGAGTCTGTGCCTTCTGGGTATCTCTGAACATTAACCTGTACTGTTCAGTGGTTAAGCCTAACCCATCAACCAGGACACTCTTCAGGGCTCTGTAGTTTCTGACATCCTCCTCTCTAACAGTGAGGAGTCTAGCTCTGCCTCTACCTTCAAAGGAGAGCCATATGATTGCTGCCCACTGGTCCTCAGGAACCTGCTGCACTTTGCAGGCTCTCTCAAGAGCAGTCATCCACTTGTGGATATCATCCCCACTTTTGTAGGGGGTCACAACCTTGGACAGGTTCCTATTATCAAAGACCCTATCTTTGTCCCTCGGGACAATGCTGCCACCAGTGGGTATAGACCCACTCTCTCTAGGTTGCCTAGCCTTGCTCAGTTTCTCTTTCATCAGGGCTACTTCTAGCTCCTGTTTCCTGATCCTCAGCTGGGCTTCCTGCATTCTGGCCTCATGCTCCCTCCTCTGAGGGCTGGTCATCCTTCTTCTGGAATGACCCTGAGAGCCTCTAGAGGCATGAGAGGCATTAGAGTCACCTGAGTGATTCCCCTGTCTCCCAAACCCCTGGTTAAGTCCACTAGGGAGATTCAATGGGGGGAACCCATTGTCATTCCCAAATAGTCCTAAGTTAGCTGAGCCAGGTATAACACCTGGCACTGGGCTATTTCTCCCATCAGAATTACTACTACTATCAGACTCATCCCCCTTGTCATCCTTGTCCCTATGCTGATCCTCATCATCTGTAGTCTGATTCTCAACTAAGGGGCGACTGTTAGGAAGGGGTGCTTCAGTAGAATCTTCAGAAGGAGGACCTCCTGTTCCAGTCTCTAAGGGGCCTAACTGGGAGGCTTTCTTGAGAGCTCTCTGATCTTCATCAGTTTGCAAGAGTTCTCTGAGTTCAGCAGAGGTAGGGTTCCTGGGCTGTTTAAGGCCCCTGGAATTAGCCAACTGCCTGAGCTCATTCTGGTTTAGGGTAGCAAAGATGGATGGTGCCCTCTGGGGGTCACTCTCGACAGTGATGGGTATGTTGGACCCCTCTGCCCCAGCTATTGCTCTTAAGTGTGGGTGGATGTGTTGCAACTACCTACACTTGGGTTTTCCTAATAAACCTATCTAGTAGTTGTAGTCAGGGTGTGCTACTCCCTTTGCTCTACAACAACTAAGTTCAGTAGAACTTAAGTATATAACAAACTTGTTTTATATGTACCTAAAGGTACCTGTATGATCTTTCAATTGGTAACAAAGAGATTACAAAGGTAAAACAACAGCAAGCTCAAATTCCAACCGCTGCTTACCAATGTGAGAAGTTGGCCTGGTATATGATGTTCACTAGTTAAAGTGACCACCTTGTACCGTGCCAAGCAATCCTTATGGTGTGGTTGTAAGTCAACCTTTTCGGACCAGCTGCCCTAGTGGTAGCGTAGGCTAAGCAGTCTTTCAGGCTAAACTCGTTTAGGCATGTGAAGCAAGCTGTTTTACCATATGTAACCCCCTTTTATACCAATGAAAGGACACCACACAGATATATATTCAAAATATATATGTATTTATTACTCAAAGTATCCCCTAGACTCTTTATGAGCACAGGAGCACAAATCGTTAAACAAGAAAGTATCACAATATACAGAAGTTGCACTTTATATGGATAGGCCCTGGTGGCCGCTCAAACCATATACTAAAATAGTGGTATAAGTACCAAGAACAGGAAAGGGAAAAGGCCTAGGGCCTCTAGAATCGCTGGGCCTACAAGGAGCTAACTTCAGTTAGTGACCAGGAGGTCCACGGGTCGCGTGTGCAGTGAGTAAAGTTACACGCGGGCTCCCATAGGTTTTCAATGGGTGCGTAAATGTTCAAAAGTTACTGCTAGAAGGGTCTTCTGGGTGGACTACGAACTTAAGACTTCAAACCTAGACATTAGAGATGTTACTCTACACTTGTGCACCGGAGTGCCAGCTTTACCTCACCCACAGGAAGCGGGTGCATAGGTCTCGAAGTGCGTCGGGTTTCGTCTATCTGTTCAATGGAGCCTGATGACAAAGATGCTGCAGGCGGTCGGTCCAGAAGAGATGCGGTGGATCCAAGGATGGATCGGAGTTGTAGAAGACCTGTAAGCAGAGGGGACAGTGTTCACAGTCACTAGCCAGTGACCGGCGTGGCACCAGGTAGGTACCAGGCGATGTCGGGTGCAAACAGGCGAAGAGGTGTAGCTTGTCTCTGCAGCCACGTGGTACCTGGAGGTCGACGACGTCCAGGAGTCGGTTCACGAGCTGTCCCACGCAGGCCCTCGCTGTCGGCGGTGTCGGCGACTCAAAAGAAGCAAACGAGCCTTGGCAAAAGCAGGAGTCGCAGGAATCGAAGAAAGCTGTTAGCTCTGACCAGCAAGGTCAGAGGGGCTGCTCCTTTGGAGGGAAGCAGGGGCCAGTCTGGAGCAACCAGACCAGCGTCGTAGTTTTCAAAAAGGTTCGCCAAGATGGCCACTAGCCAACGGGCCAGGGACCGGGCAGGCGCGTCGAGTCCCAAAGTGCAGAGGGGCCCCACGTAGATCGTGGAGATGCTGGAGGGCTCACCTTTGGTGCAGATGCTGCTCGGATGTTGGGCTTCTCAGGACCCAAAGCACAACTCGGAGGGAGCCTCTGTTGTCGCGCTTGCAGCTTGTCGAGTGTCTTCCAAGATGGCTGGCTCCACGTGTCTCGGTGCCTCCACGGGTCCCTTCTTTGCAGGGACTGTGGATCGGGCTGTGAGAGGTCTGGAGGTCCAGTTCTTGTCGGTCTCTGGGCTCGGGCTCCGGCGGGAGGCGGCGGCAAAGCAGACGTCGATTCGCTGGTTGGTGCTTGCGTGAGCAAGATGGTCACTCCCTGACCATAGGGGAGATTTCCTTCAGTCTTCTGTGCAGCAGAACGTCTAAGTTCCCATCTTCTTCTTAGTGTTAAGTTGATTCCAGGATGTCTAAAGTCTTAGGACACAGCTCCTACCTTTAAGCGGATTCTAGGGGCCGGACTACCTGCTAGGTCCCTCCCTAAGGGTGGGACCAGGAAGAGGGGTGGTTACACCCCCAATCCTTTGTCCAGCTTGCCCCAGGTCCGGGGCTGGTGTGCCCCAGGACCGGTTTGAACTGGCATATGCACCGAGGCTCCTTGTGAGCCTCAGGCATGTCTGTTTCTATTCAAGCCCTACCTGACCAATACACAAAATCCTGTCTGGGGTGGTGCTCGCACCTCCCCTGGCAGGAAACCCTTTGTCCACGTCTCCCAAGCTGGAAGGACTACCAGCAGCAGGAGGGCAGACTTTTGTCTGTGGTGGCAGCGTCCATTTTGTGGAGCTGAGGCTATGTCTGATTTTACCCGGGTTTCAGGTTCTGTACATGTCGTGTCCCTCTAGAAGGGTGGAATGCTAACCCCGTCGCCAGAATTGGCGAGGGGTTAGTATTCCAATTCGTATGACACCTTACTCGACATGTTTTGATAAAGCCAAACCAAAGATAGCATTTAACCGCGAGGTTCATAATGCACTTAAGAGTATATGGTATGGCGATATCTGGAAACGGTAGAAGGAAGTTGTTCCGACCACTGCAGACAGGCTCAGCTCATGCCAGAGCACCATCTCACATGAAACCAAGCACTCTGCCTTCAGGATTGTCAAGGCCTGCCATAGGAGTGACTTATAGGTTAACATGTTTCCCATTTAAGGTTAGGTATAGGTATACTACACCTAAGTAAGAGGTGGATACACCAACTTACCCCAGCTGAGTGATCAGCCAGTTGTGTCAAATTGCTAGGCCAGGCCAGGGGTGGCATAATACATGCTTCAGCCCCTGGCAGGCCTTAGATACACCAATGCCCTGGGTACCTAGTGTACACTGGTACAGGGGCTCACAGGGTGATCCAATTCCAATTGGTTATGCACCTAGGGTGCATAGTGTCAATTTAGTTAGAGAGAACAGCAGGCTGGGGGTCTGATTAGCAGGCCCACAGCCTCAATATGTCAAAAACCAGTGAAGCAAAAAGCAGAAATTTGGGGTGACCATAGGATAGCAGACCCTACTCTCCTACACTCCCTTTTATCTGAGCCATTCTGGACACTGCAATCCCATGCCTATCCTCTGGAGTGGAGAGTCCCAGACATTCAGATTATGATCCTGATGTTTCAACCTCAGTCCTGGATTTCAGTTAAACTGACTCTGAGACTGCTGGGTCTAATGGCCTCCTGCATCCTGCTGGTGAAGCAAGCTCAGAGGCATATTCGGACTCTGCAGAGAGATCTGACATACCAGTGACCGCAACACCAGGGGAATCTCTTTGACCCAGTCAAGATTTCGAAGGAGACTGCCAAAGACCTAAAGTGGTGGTTAAGAGACCATGGCAGACCCATCTCCCTTCCCCACCCAAATCTGACAGTGGTAACTGATGCATCGTTTGTGGGCTGGGGTGGCCATCTGGGAGAGATGGAGATCAGAGGCCTCTGGTCTCTGAGGCTCAGCTCCACAACCGTCTTCTGGAGTTGAGGACAATTCACTTGGCATTGTGCGCTTTACAAGTCTACAACATTTACATTTGAAAGCATTCCTGTCTTCCATCAAAGAGGAGCTGATCCAGGTGTTCACAGACAACATGATGCAACAATAAGGGTGGAGGGGTGTCCTAGATCCTGTGTCAGGAGGCTCTAAGCTTCTGGATATGCTGCAACGTCAGAACATTTTACTGGTCGTGCAGCAATTGGCTGTATCTCTAAACGTTAGGGCAGACAAATTCAACCATTGATGTATTGTGGACCACGAATGGCGTCTGCACTTGGAAGTGGCTTAAGGTATCTTTTGTTACTGCGAATAACCTTTCGTAGATCTATTTGCCAACACTGAAAACATGCAATGTCAGCACTCCTGTACCCTGAATTTTGGAAGCAGCTCTCGCTCGGATACACATTACGGCTAAACTGTAATATGGGATACGCCTTCCTGCTGATACCTCTCCTCCCCAAGTTCTGAAAAAGATGAGAAACTACCTGGCCCAAGTCATACTAGTGGCTCCAGATTGAGCAACAAAAGTATGATATCCAGAAATCCTTAGCACGTGCATCTGCCCTCTGATCAGGTTTCCCTTTGTGGAGGGTGTCCTGCCGTAACAACAGGAAGGGTCTGCACCGAATTTGCACATTCTACACCTTCATGCTTCCAGATTGAGCGATGACAGTTAAGGCTCTTTGACCTTTCTCCCGAAATCTGTGAGGTCATCTTGACAGCCAGGCGTCCATCAAGAACAACTGTCTAGCTTACAGTTGGAATAAATATGTATCTTGGTGCACTGAGAAACACATTGACCCACTTTCTGCACCCTTGTCTGTAGTGCTGTTGTTTTTGTCCGTAGCCCGGCAAGGCCTTGCTCTGGGCACAGTTAAGGGGTATTTTCCTGCCATCTTTGCTTTCTCGCAGTTGCCAGACCAACCCTCCCTGTTTAAGGTACTCATTGTGACACGTTTTCTGAAAGGTCTTCAGCACATGCTTCCTCCCAAACATTTGTTATGCCCCAATGTGATCTTAATTTGGTTTTGACCTACCTGATGTGTTCCCCCTTTGAACTCCTGCATAGCTGCTCTCAAAGACTTATGACAAGCAACATCAGGCAGGAGTGTCAGCGAGCTACAGGCTCTGTCTGTTCACCCTCCATACACCAGCTTCTTCCCAGACGAACTGGTTCTCCGAACCTGTGCTTCTTTTCTGTCAAAGGTGACATCTTTCCACGTTGACCAAAACACTACTGACTTAATTTACTCCACCTCACCCCTCCGATGAGCAAGAGAGACTCCACTACCTGGACCTTAAGAAGGCACAGTTATTCTATATTGATCACACCAAAGACCACTGGGTGGACGATGAGCTCTTTGTAGGGTTCACTGGAACAAAGTAGGAGAAAGCAGTTAAGAAAAAAAGCATCTCCAGATGGATTGTACTTTGCAAGAATATCGGCTGTGCGTTGACCAAGAAGCAGCCCCCTGAGGGCTTGCAGGATCATTCCACCAGAGCCAAAGCTGTCTTTTCTGTGTTCGCTCATGGAGGTCCTTTCCTGAACATCTTTCAGGCTTCTACATGGGCATCCCTGTACATGTTAACCAATAACTACTGCCTTGACAGTCAGGTCCACGATTTTTTGGTCTAAGCCAGTTTGCATGCCCACCTCTGGGGAGGTATTGCTTTGGTATCTAGTTTAAAGTAGACTCTATCTATCCACACATTCCTTACTGATCCTCCCTGCTCTGTGAACTGGACTTTTCTGCCTTACAAGGTCCTTGTAGGCCCTTAGAATCTGCACACTGGCCAATCAGCTTTTTGACATGGCTCCGTTCTTCTGGCACACAAATAGCCATTTAAGAAACTGATGTCAGAGTGCTGGGGCGGCACTTATATACGCGTGTCACAACCGACTCAGACAATGCCTATGCAAAGCCCTTCAACTCCATCTGTCAGTGCACAGGGGTACTGCTCAAGACTTTCCAGATCAAGTCTGACTCCTGGGGATATTGTAAGGTAAGGGATCTGCAGATAGACGTCTATCCGATAAGGCATTGGTAAGTAATTTGTTCTGCTTATCGATGCTACCTCCTGGTTAATGCTCTTGTGATTCAACACAAAACAAAAGTGCAGAGACAGCAAGCTGTTCCCCAAGAATGAGTCTTTTATTGGCTTGTATTTTTTAGACATTTCTAGGATATCTTTTGCTTCTTTCTGTGGATGCGTGAAAGCTGTCAGCATCCTCTCCTAGCTCCCACACTTCTCTATGGTCTTCATCATCCACTGGCGCATGCGGTGCAGGTGCGTATAGAATCCATACTTGCCATCCCGGTCACAACCCTCGCCCCAGGAGACGATGCCGACCTGGTACCAGCGCCCGTCATCTGGACTCTGGACAGGAAGAAGAGGGACAACAGTCATTCACTCAGTACTTAATTTTAGCTGGTTGTTTCTGTTGCATGGTACCGGCTCTTAATTGTCAACACCGGCACTTATGACAGCTGCCAAATGGTGGCGCTGTTTGTCCAATTAAAAGATGAGCTGAACAACAATTCTTTATTGATCCAATACATATTAATAACAACTAATACCAGCCACCCAAGCCATTCTTATAGCTTTAGGGGGCTCACACAGTCTGAAATGCCGCACTTGTAGCTGTGTGATGGTTAGTCGTTGTGTAGGTACTGCCATTGGCAGCGGCAATAGGTGGTGCAAGGTGTGGTGGCCTCCAGAGAAGAGCTTGGCATTTTTTTTTCTCCATACAAATTAAGCACTGAATTTCCCCGTCTCATCCCGTTGAAGAAAGACTCAACCACTTCTAGAGCGAATACTGAATGCAGAGAAGATTTAACCCCCGAGGCAGACTCCTCTCTTTACATGATGCACTCTGTGTCACATGGCAGACTCTCTGATTTACCAAGATGCACACTGTCCTAGGTCAGACTCCTCTCTTTACATGATGCACACTGTGTCACATGGCAGACTCTCTGATTTACCAAGATGCACACTGTCCCAGGTCAGACTCCTCTCTTTATATGCTGCACTCTGTGTCAAATGGCAGACTCTCTGATTTGCCAAGATGCACACTGTCCTAGGTCAGACTCCTCTCTTTACATGATGCACACTGTCCTAGGGCAGACTCGTCTCTTTACATGATGCACTCTGTGTCACATGGCAGACTCCTTGATTTACCAAAATGCACACGGTCCTAGGGCAGACTTTTCTCTTTACATGATGCACACTGTGTCACATCGCAGACTCTCCGATTTACCAAGATGCACACTATCCTAGGGCAGACTCCTCTCTTTACATGATGCACACTGTCCTAGGGCAGACTCCTCTCGTTACATTATGCACTCTGTATCACATAGCAGACTCCTTTATTTACCAAGATGCACACTATCCTAGGGCAGAATCCTCTCTTTACCATGATGCACACTGTCCTAGGGCAGACTCCTCTCTTTACATGATGCACTCTGTGTCATATGGCAGACTCCTCTCCCCTCCGAGTTCCCAAAGTCAAGCCTAACGTCATGAAGCATATTTGACGTGATGTGAGACTCGGCAGATGGTTGAGTAGACACATAAACTATATCCTATAGAGCCTCCAGCTCCATCGCATAGATTGTTACTGCGATTGATGGTCAAGAGATGAAGGCCTAAGTATTGTACTATATTTTAAGCACCTTATTAGCAGAGTGACTTTCTCTATGATCCTGATGAATGCCTCGAACAATCCTGTCACCTGGGCAGAAACATGTTGATCATTAGATAGGGTATTCTTTTTCAACCCTACATTCACTTGCATTTTAAAACACTACTACTTAGGCAGGAAGAATAAAGATGTTGCACCTAAGAAGATAGTTTTTTAGTCACACTTTTCTGGTTTGTTTTATTGCACTCTGCCCCTCCTTACCATACTGAGTTGGTAGTACCAACACGTGCTTTGCACTCCTGCTCCTTCCCTCTCTGGGTAAAGTCGTAGCCCACACGGGGTTCCTTGCGGTCCCCGTGTGTTGGAGGAACCCATTGATGAAGCATGTCACCTTCAGGTGAGTGAGGGTTTTCGCCCATAACATTTGTTATGCCCGACCCTTATTAGTGTACTGTTTTCTACACGTTTGAACAGCGCTACCCTATATTTAGTGTGAGTAGTATAGACTCCTCTCTTTACCATGATGCACACTGTCCTAGGGCAGACTCCTCTCTTTACGTGATGCACACTGTCCTAGGGCAGACTCCTCTCTTTACCATGATTCACACTGTCCTAGGGCAGACTCCTCTCTTTACATGATGCACTCTGTGACAAATGGCAGACTCCTCTGTTTACCATGATGCACACTGTCATATGGCAGACTCCTCTCTTTACCATGATGCACACTGTCCTAGGGCAGACTCCTCTCTTTTCATGATGCACACTGTCCTAGGGCAGACTCCTCTCTTTTCATGATGCACACTGTCCTAGGGCAGACTCCTCTCTTTACCATGATGCACACTGTCCCAGGGCAGACTGCTCTCTTTACGTGATGCATTCCGTGTCATATGGCAGACTCATCTCTTTACCATGATGCACTCTGTCCTAGGGCAGGCTTCTCTCTGTACATGATGCACTCTGTGTCATATCGCAGACTCCTCTCTTTACCATGATGCACACTCTCCTAGGGCAGACTCCTCTCTTTACATGATGCACTCTGTGTCATTTGGCAGACTCCTCTCTTTACCATGATGCACACTGTCCTAGGGCAGACTCCTCTCTTTACCAAGATGCACTCTGTGTCACATGGCAGACTCCCTGATTTACCATGATGCACACTGTCCTGGGGCAGACACCTCTCTTTACCATGATGCACTCTGTGTCACATGGCTGACTCCCTGAGTTACCAAGATGCACACAATCCTAGGGCAGACTCATCTCTTTACCATGATGCACTCTGTGTCACATGGCCGACTCTCTGATTTACCAAGATGCACACTAACCTAGGGCAGACCCATCTCTTTACCATGATGCACTCTGTGTTACATGGCAGACTCTCTGATTTACCAAGATGCACACTGTCCTGGGGCAGACTCCTCACGTTAAATGATGCAGTCTGTGTCATATGGCAGACTCATCTCTTTACCATGATGCACACTGTCTTAGGGCAGACTCCTCTCTTTACATGATGCACTCTGTGTCACTTGGCAGACTCCTTGATTTACCAAGATGCACACTATCCTAGGACAGACTCCTCTATTTATCATGATGCACACTGTCCTAGGGCAGACTCCTCTCTTTACATGATGCACTCTGTGTCATATGGCAGACTCCTCTCTTTACCATGATGCACACTGTCATATGGCAGACTCCTCTCTTTACCATGATGCACACTGTCCTAGGGCAGACTACTCTCTTTTCATGATGCACACTGTCCTAGGGCAGACTCCTCTCTTTACCATGATGCACACTGTCCTAGGGCAGACTGCTCTCTTTACGTGATGCATTCTGTGTCACATGGCAGACTCCCTGATTTGCCATGATGCACACTGTCCTAGGGCAGACGCCTCTTTACCATGATGCACTCTGTGTCACATGGCAGACTCCTTGATTTACCAAGATGCACACTATCCTAGGGCAGACTCCTCTCTTTACATGATGCACACTGTCCTAGGGCAGACTCCTCACGTTACATGATGCACTCTGTGTCACATGGCAAACTCCTTGATTTACCAAGATGCACACTATCCTAGGGCAGACTCCTCTCTTTACCATGATGCACCCTGTCCTAGGGCGGACTCCTCTCTTTACATGATGCACTCTGTGTCATATGGCAGACTCTTCTCTTTACCATGATGCACACTGCCCTAGGGCAGGCTCCTCTCTTTACATGATGCACTCTGTGTCACATGGCAGACTCCTTGATTTACCAAGATGCACACGGTCCTAGGGCAGATTTTTATCTTTACATGATGCACTCTGTGTCACATGGCAGACTCCTCTCTTTACCATGATGCACACTATCCTAGGGCAGACTCCTCTATTTACCATGATGCACACTGTCCTAGGGCAGACTCCTCTCTTTACATGATGCACGCTGTGTCATATGGCAGACTCCTCTCTTTACCATGATGCACACTGTCATATGGCAGACTCCTCTCTTTACATGATGCACTCTGTGTCATATGGCAGACTCCTCTCTTTACCATGATGCACACTATCCTAGGGCAGACTCCTCTATTTACCATGATGCACACTGTCCTAGGGCAGACTCCTCTCTTTACATGATGCACGCTGTGTCATATGGCAGACTCCTCTCTTTACCATGATGCACACTGTCATATGGCAGACTCCTCTCTTTACCATGATGCACACTGTCCTAGGGCAGACTCCTCTCTTTTCATGATGCACACTGTCCTAGGGCAGACTCATCTCTTTACCATGAGGCACACTGTCCTAGGGCAGACTTCTCTCTTTACATGATGCACTCTGTGGCATTTGGCAGACTCCTCTCTTTACCATGATGCACACTGTCCTATGGAAGACTCCTCGCTTTACGTGATGCACTCTGTGTCATATGGCAGACTCCTCTCTTTACCATGATGCACACTGTCCTAGGGCAGACTCCTATCTTTACATGATGCACTCTGTGTCATATGGCAGACTCCTCTCTTTACCATGATGCACACTGTCTTAGGGCAGACTCCTCTCTTTACATGATGCACTCTGTGTCACATGGCAGACTCCCTGACTTACCAAGATGCACACTGTCCTAGGGCAGACTCCTCTCTTTACATGATGCACTCTGTGTCACATGGCAGACTCCCTGACTTACCAAGATGCACACTGTCCTAGGGCAGACTCATCTCTTTACATGATGCACTCTGTGTCATATGACAGACCCCTCTCTTTACGATGATGCACACTGTCCTAGGGCAGAGTCCTCTCTACCATGATGCACAATGTCCTAGGGCAGAATTCTCTTTTTACGTGATGCACACTGTCCTAGGGCAGACTCCTCTCCTTACCATGATGCACACTGTCCTAGGGCAGACTCCTCTCTTTATGTGCTGCACTCTGTCATTTGACAGACTCCTCTCTTTGCCATGATGCACACTGTCCTAGGGCAGACTCGTCTCTTTACATGATGCACTCTGTGTCACTTGGCAGACTCCCTGATTTACCAAGATGCACACCGTCTTAGGGCAGACTCCTCTCTTTGCAATGTGACACAAAGTGCGTCATGGTAGACTACCTGATTTACCAAGATGCACACTATCTTAGGGCAGACTCTTCTCTTTACCAAGATGCACACTGTCCTAGGACAGACTCCCCGCCCTTACTCGTTTGAACTTTATGTCACATGGGAGCCTGCCCGCTTTACTATGATGCACAATGTGTCATAGTTCTAACTCCCTGCCTTAGTATGATGCCCACTGCCTTATGGCAGGGTCTCCTCTTCACTCCACTTACACTTTGACACTTTTATGTCCGTGATGGAGTCATGCGCCCCTATTTTTGTACGTCTCCCTACGGTTTGAGAGGGTAGTTTCTAGGGTGGTCACCATTGTCATTAGGGCAGGCTCTGCTCTATGTGACGCCACTACTGGTCTTACAAGCACGGTCACTCAAACCCAGCTGCTTGTACCACAAGCACTGCGTCACAGGAGTGCCCCCTGAAGTCTCTCAGTCTTAAGCCATGGGTCACCTACCTTCATTACGAAGGGACCACCACTGTCCCCCTCGCAGGCGTCCCCTCGATTTGGCTCATCTGGTTGGTAGCCTGTAAGGAACCGAGAGTAAGTCAGCGACAGCTACTTGAATCTCATTGCAGCACTTAACATTTACTTATGTATTCATTCATCAGAGCTCTTTACAAGACAAGTCCTATACAAATAGAGACATCATCAGCTGTTGTAAGGAAATGCTTCTTTTTGTATGTCACCCCCATGTATTTGGACTGATGCTACCGCTAACCAGACCTAAGTGCCGGTGCCCTAACCTCAAAACATGTATACCCAATTGGCTTAGACTAACTTACCTGTAAGTCTCTAGTATATTTTGCCCAGGGCATGTTAATTAGAGAGTCACCCCAGGGATTGCACCAATGGTTGTGCCACCTTGGGAGTGACACAAGTAAAATGAGTCTCCCAGTCAACCGTTGCAGACTGGAAGAGCAGTGTTAAACTACTCGCCCGGCTTTGCCATTTAAAGCAATGGCAATGCCAAGCCTCCCTCTGCAATACGTGTCAGTCCCTCCTGTGGCAGGCCCGCCGAGGCGTATTCACCTGCAGGACATGGGATTTAACAGTAAAAACGCGAAACTGTCGTTTTTCCTATGGAGAGACTTGGTTGCTCTATTGGCGAGTACAGACTTGCATGCTGAACCCACAGGCTGTGTAGGCTCCTGAACGTGTGACTAACGTCGCTACTCCAAGGTATCAAACAGCTCGTTACATTAAGCCTGACTATATTCTCAAGTCGAAACTAATGTAACACACTTTAGTGTGCAACTTTTACAAAGTTGCAACTTTTTTGGCTTTAGCCTCATGTACCCTTTACGATTGCACAAGGAGCCTGTCCCTGAGACTGCATTCTGTCCACCCGGGAGACGTGCCAATGACTCCCAGAAAAGGAGAGGTGTTACCTCCCTCCTGCAGGAAGCCACATGGTTGTTAGCCCAGTAGGTGAGCTTCACAGGAGAAGCCGCCTTTGGAGGGCAAATAGATAACTCTTAGGAGAGGGGCTGTAGGAAGCTGGTTCTGTATATACTATACCAAAGTAAGGTATAGTGTGCACAGAGTCCAGTGGATCATCACAGGTATAGCAGAGGCTAAAGTAGATAATACTTTACTCACTTTTGTGTTCGTGTGGCTGAGCAGTCGGGCTTATCAGAGGATAGTGATAAGCATTTGTTGTACACACTCAGGCTAGAAATGATGTCACACACTCAAAGACTGAATCTAGACCAATTGTTTATATACAAAGTTATTTTGTTGTTTTATTCTAGAACCAAGATTTACTCAGCAGAAGGTAAGTTAAACTCTTCGTACAAAGTTACTTTTAAAAATATAGTAAACGCTGGTTTTGCAGGAACATTCAAATTACTTTTGCAGTTGAGAAAACAATTGGTAAACTGTTCAAAAACCCCTAGAAATTATTTCTAGATTACTTTGAGAATACCTTTCTAGTTTGGTATGAAACACACTCCTAACACAGTTTAAGCAACACAGGACATTGAGAAACAGGTTAACTCCTGTAAAGGCACTAAGTTGCTTTTTGCAGTCGTACAAAACAAACCCAGTGTCTATGGGAGATCAGAGTTCTTTTGGAAGGCAGGAAGGTAGGCAGGTCCCAAGGGTTCTTGGAGGCTGATGGGTGCAGGACACGCCATGTTCAGCTTGCAGTGGATTCGGAGCAGGAGACACCCTGGTAGGGCTGGGGCCAAAGCAATCATCGTCATCCTCCTCCTCTTCTGCAGCACAGCTCTTCGGTCCTTCTTCGTCTTGTCTCGTCGAATCTGAAGTGGCAAGGTTCAGGGGTGCCCCATAATACTAGATTTAGGGGCGTTACAGGGGTGTGCAGGTTGGGACCAATGGGTCTCTTTCTTGGGGTGTCTATGCACCCTAGTATGCCACCCACCAGTGAGAGTGGGCGCATAGGCCTCTTCCTGACTGGAGGGGTTCCCCCATTTCCAAGATGACAGGGACCGAGAGGTCGCCCTCACGTCACCTCCACCTGTGGGGTGGGGTTGGCAAAGGTGGGCACTCCTCCATTCTTGGTTAGATTATCCCACCGGTTCTCATGCCCAAACTGGGGGTCTGAACCAGTAGGAGCCAGTTGCTGATAGCAGCAAGTCGCTGGGGGCAGCTAACAAAGGGGCAGGCCTTTGAAGCTCCCTTTTCAAGGACCCTGCCCATTCTGTGGGAGGAGGCATGGCACCTCTGCCCAGGATGTGCTTTGTTTCCATGTACAGAGAGCGGAGGCTCTCTACCCAGGGGTTCAGAAACCTGTGTGGTGGTGGCAGATGGTTGGGAACCAGTCAGGAACCACACCAGGGTTAGTCGTTTTTCAGGGGGCATCTCTAAGATGCTCTCTGAGTGCATTATTCATTAAATCCCACACTGACATCAATGTGGGTTTAATGTGCTGGGAAGTTTGATAGCAAACTTCCCAGATTTCAGTGAAGCCATTGTGGAGCTGTGGAGTTTGTGTTGACTGCATTCAAAATGGCTTCACTGAACTTATGTCTGTGAATGACACTGTAGGGGCATATTGCTTTTGCAGTTATGCCCTCACCTGGGTATGGTGCACCCTGCTTTTAGGGCTGTAAGGCCTGCTAAAGGGGTGACCTACCCATGCCACAGGCAGTGTTTGTGGGCATGGTGCACAGGGAGGTGTGTTATATCAACTCTTTAGTTTGGTCTGCACCAAAACACGCAGCCTGCTATGGCAGGGTGAGGGTGCTAAGGTGAAGGGTCTTTGAGGGTGGCACAGTACATGATGCAGCCCTTGGAGGCCTTCTCTGGTCACAAGGCCCTTGGTACCAGAGGTACCTTTTACAAGGGGCTTACATGTAGCCAGAAGTGTGCCAGTGTGGGAACAAGGTACAGTTTTGGGAAAGAACCCTGGTGCTGGGGCCTGGTTAGCAGGATCCCAGCACACACTCCATCAAGTTGGCATCAGGTATCTGGCAATGCGTTAGGTGGTAACCATGCAAAAAGGGTCACTTTCCTACCGGGGCACTCTATTGTTTTTAGCTAGACATGCTGGCACTAGAGACAGGTAAGGGGAATCCAGTTGCCAAACTGGTTTCTCAGGGGCATGTAGCATCTTTGGTAGTCACACCTCTGGGTTGGGCTAGGGAGCTCTGAAGCCTGATAAAGGGGTTTGCCATGTTGGGAGTGTGCAGAATCATGCATGTTGGGATAGCCAGATGCCACACTTCCAAGGAATTGGTCATCAGGAGGGAGAGAACTTAGTAGCCCATTGGCTACAGACCCCAACTACTCTGAAGGGAATTTCTGAGCAAAGAAAGGGCCCCCCTGGCACCCAGAACTCAGATCTCGACTGTACTGAAAGTAGAGAAGGACCGAAGAAGGGCTGCCCTGCTGCATCAGGGAACCAGCAAAGAGAGGTTGCATTGGTGTGGATTGCACCTGCTGGCTAGCAAAGGAGGGGGTGTTGGGGCTGTGCCCTGCTCATGGAGAAGTCGTTTCAGGAGCCTAGCTGAGGCAAGAGACTCCAAGGGTCAGTTGGCTCGCCTCCTGGTCGCAGCACAGGACCACAACAGCTGAAGAAGCCTGCTGGGGCTAGTTGGTTGCCCAGAATCTTCACACCACCGCCAATTGTTGCTGTGCAGCACCAGAGACCAGGACCCGGTGCCCAAAGTTGCACCAGAGTCCACTGGACTTGGGAGAGTCCTCAGAGTGCAACGTGGTCACCCAGAAGACGAGTTATCACCCAGGGAAGGATTTGGCTGTGATCGGGCAACTGGTAGCCCAGTGGCGACTGGACTTCTATGAGGACCAAGAGGGCTTCAAGGTATTTTGACCCCATGGCCAGGACCGCCTTACCCCTCCATGGAATCAAAGAGTAGCCGAAGGAAGACCTCTGTTGACTGCATCGCATCCACAGCCTCCTTGAGCATCTTCAGCATCCTGTATCCCTTGCATCAGAACCTCCTCCATAGGAACCAACAGCAAGGGGAAAAAAGTGCCTTGTAGTGACTGAAGACTATTTCACCTGCTGAGATAGCTGTTGCTGAGGACCTGACTGACTGACTACCTGTCGGAGTTGGTCGCCTAAAGTAACTCTAAGTAACTGCATTGACACTTGTCCAAATATTCCTTGAAAAAGTTTCCAAGTGTCACATTTGTTGAATTTGCCAGTGCTTGTTCACAGTTACGTGAAATATTTATATTTACTATACCTTGTAAAATCGAAACTCTGTTATTGTCCAGTAGATCTATTTTGTTGTTTAGTATAACAATACATAAAAATACAGTCTGTTTTAATAAATAGGTGTCGGTTTTCAAGTGTCTCATCTATTTCTTCAATTGTTCTGGTGCGGTTTAAATGCTTTGCACTTGTTCCTATGTGTAAGCCCTGCTACTCAGAGCCACAGCTACCCAGTGTTGTGTTCCGCTTTAGGTGTCCGTATATAGGTTTTCCTGAAACATGTCCTTATATAGGCACAATTCGCATTGCCCTTATAGAGGTATAAGATCTCAGTCCTTATTTAGGCATTAGCCATGCTATCCAAATACAGGCATGGTCATCTACATCCGTCCACCCCAACGTCACAACGAGTTCTTAGAAACCAGACCCTTAAGCTCTTGGGAGTTCCCCTAGCCCTGGATTATTGATTTCTCCAAGAACTCATTTAATATGCATGAACCGCTATTCCTTAAGGGTTCATTCCTGACATATTCCTCTGCCCGACTTTACGTCAATGCTAACATTCCAAGGCACCTACCAGGTATAAATATACCTTCCCTTGCCCAAGCAAGAAGGAGGAGACCTCATCCCTGGTTGCAGAGAATCCAGCTTCTAGTGTTCTGACTCCCTTCGCGGGGTGTTAGAGTTCGAGACCCGGAAAGAGATTCCCACCTCTCTCATTCTCAAGGTATGGAGCGGACTAGAACCTAGAGGGACTCTTGGCATACCAGACTATAGCATACCCATACTATAGCCTACCATACTATGGAATACATAACCTACTTCTTACATTGTACTATACTTAGGTTAGGTACACTGGGGTAGAACTAGTTAGAGAAGCATCTTATGAATACTCGCATTTTTAGCTTATGTTATTTATGTATATGAATATGTGTCATAGCTAAACGATAATGCTAGCGCATTATTATTTCTTTCTACTGCTTACGCTGTACATAATATATCTCGCATACTGTCTTATGATTGTAACAGCTCATATCTCTTACACGAAAAATAAGACTGTTCAATAAATCCTTTTATTGAAATGCCCGGCTATTCTTTCTGTGCAACTCTGAAGAAACTAAGCATGCACGATTAGCTGAGTGAAACTGTTATCTGTTCTTTCCACGATTCTGAGAGTGTTCCGATTCTAAAGGGAAACAAAGTTGTCATGTTTATGCGGTTGCCAGAAACTACTCCCTTCTTGTTTACAAGGAGTTTGTATTGGCCTCTGAGTTAGCTGGCACAAAGTAATTAAGTTTAATGTACTCGATAGGGGCATACTGACTTCAGTCCTATGCCAAATCTATAGGGTATATTATTCCAATGCGCAGAGCCTATTAGGGAAATAGGAACTACACTACATGGCGCCCAACATTTGGTAAGGCACTAATTTAACGCTAGATACTGAGTAACTCTGTCGAGCTTTTCTCAGAGACCCTCATTCACAAACTCCATAAGACATCTGGAGTGGGTAGGGTTAAGAATCCACCAAAGCTGAATAGGACAAAAATCCTATATATTAGCTGTTTGGTTTGTTCAGCGTTGAAGGATACAGTGTTCCAAAATATTGTGCACCTTATCTTTGTTTCCTTGAAACTTGTTCTACATTTTCCAAAAACAATGTCCCTGAACGGGGATACTAACACAGAGAACGGTGTAGCTACGGCTGACAGGTTTAAATGAAACCGATGAGGGCGTTATAAACATCCCTCCAAACTTAAGGAGAGCCATCACTCTAAAACTAACACCAAGAGGTGGTAGAGCAGTTTTCGTGATAGAGGCACATAAATCCTTTCAGACAGAGGTATTCTATTCATGGATTGTATTCCCAGAATCAAATCCAGTAACAAAAGTATTTCACTTCTTTAAAGAAGATGAACCACCTGAGGAATATATTCCTTTCGAGGATATTGAAATTCCACTCACATACCAGCATAATCTCTGGTTTAAAGGTGCCCTAAAACATCACAAAAACATTACCAGGCTCAGTCCACTAGGTGCAACATGGCCGATTTTAGCCAGCTACACACCTCATCCTGACATCGAAGAGATGTCAGACGAGGAATTACTTACTCAACTAGAAGAGTTAATAAAAATTTACAGACAATTAGTCTAATAGGTCATGCGAACTTTCACAGTCCAACCACCAATAACCATTCCAAATCAAACCCCTCAACAAGGGTATACACTAAACATTACTCCACAGACTTTACACGCAGTCATGGGTAAAATGCCCACGAAATGTGAACACATTCCATTCTGGATAGCTCAAAAAATTACTCAAATGGAAGCAGTATTTCCAAATACTAGCCCTTATGAGAAACACTGGATCCTAACAATCTGTTTGCCAATGGGGATCACACCACAACTGGAAGACTGCACCACTTGGGGCACAGACTTTGCTGCCATCTATACTAAAACACATGGTGTTCCGTCAATTGCAGTAATACCAGATATCCTGAAACACATTCAAAATGAATACGGGGCAAAGCCTGCTCTGAATTTAGGTATGAAATTACTGAAAAACTTCGACCAGGTCTCAACAATAATATTATCTAATATTAAGGGGGAGCGAGCATCAGTGGCGATCCGCCTTCGCTTAAGGGAATTTGATGTAACAGAACATCCACATGAACTACCCAGAATAATAGAAAAATCTTATGAAGAATTAGGCAGAGACAGTTTGGGTGGAAAACCATCTAAGCCAAAACTGTCTGAAGGTCCTGAGAAGGACTCCATTAAACAAAATACTGCATCTTCTAAAAAGAAGTGGGAAACTAATAAACAAAATACAAAAGAGACACGTTCTCAATCCCGAGGTAGGTCTCCTTAAAGGAGCCCTCTGAAAGGAGGTATAACCTCAGGAATAGGGATACTTTAAGAAAACCTGACAGGTATCAGGATTCTGATACACGTTCCTCTCATACCTTTCAGATATCGTCACAGACATCAGAAAGAAGAGGATGGTCAGATCACAAAGAAGAACGCGTGGAGTCCAAAGACGATCAACACGTTCAGAAAAATAACTCAAAACCTCAATTCACAAAAAAGAAGGTAGCAGATCTGAAGATCAGACATGCAGAGAATACTGAGAACACAGCTCAAGAATGGAGAATGGGCTCAGACAATGCTGGACAGTGCAGCAGAAGTAACAATAGCTCGCCAGAACCTGAAGGAACTTCTGGACTTGAATAAGTACATCGCAGTAGAGACTGTAGACACCAGGGTTAGTACTCCACAAAAGTGATATGAAATAACACTCCGAATGGAGGGAGACATACAAAGAAAAGTGAAAGCACTCTTTTGGGAGAAACTTTCAAGGGGTTATGGTATACTTCTAGCAGAACAGGACTGGACACCAAAATTTGTCAGGGAGTGCCCACATGGCGAGGACATCATTATGCCAGCCTTCTCCAACCATATTCCAATTCACCTAAAATATACTTATGCCAGGAAATGGGCAGTAGCCCAAGCCCCAGCATTATACAAAAAATCATGTAGGATGGGATGAGGACTCACCTCACCACAAAATACAGCTAAAAAATCAACCTACTGCACAAAGGCTGTACCAATAACGCAAGAAGCTAAAAAAAAGTTCAGGGAGATCTTAGATCAACTTGAATAACAAGGGGTGATTGAAACATGCACCTACTCAATGAACAATCCTTGGTTTCCTGTATCCAAACTAGACAACACATATCATCTAGTGGATTACAGACACTTGAACAATTGTTCCAAAACATTTGCTTTGCAAAATGCACATAGTACAGCATTAATGAATAACATTGTGCGTAAAAAATATAAAACCACATTGGACATTTCAAATGGTTTCTTTTGTCAAAACATAGCACCTGAAAGCAGGTACTTAACAGCTTTCTCAATAATGGGGACACAGGGTCAATTTTGTCGACTCCCACAAGGGTTCAAAAACAGCCTGGGGTTATTCTCAGCAAGGGTAACAGAGTTACTACAAATTTATGATAACAAGGCATTGTCATATGTCGATGACATCTATCTGATAGACGATGACCTAAGTAGGCACTTGAACAGGGTGAATACCATTATACTGGTCTTCGCCTCTGAGGGCTATAAATTCAACTTTAAAAATCCAGAATTGCTCATCTCAATGTCCTTTTCCTAGGATATGAGCTTTCAAGTGAAGGCAAGAGCCAGCAGCTAAATTTTTAGAAAAGTGTGCGCTGCTCCAACCTCCAAAAACGCTGAAAAACTTACAATCCATCTTGTATTTCCTAAATTTTGGAAGAACTTACATTCTAAATTACGCAGAAAGGGTTAAACCTCTCTACGAATTAATCAAACCTGATTTTTCAACAAAACATTGGACACAGGAACAGACAGACATCCTGCTTTCACACCAAGATAACATGTTAGCAACAAATCATTTACAAACATGCGTAAATAAATGCAATTTAGTGATCCGAATAATTTCGAGTCAATGCGGATTCACCTATTTAACATTTAATGAGGGTGTAAAAGTACCAATAGCATACAAATCACATTTGTATACACAAGCAGAAATGCGCTTCACTTCAACAGAAAAGATACTGACAGCAGTTCAAACTGCTGTAGCAAAAGAAAGAGCTCTAGCTCAGGGGAAATTAATTATTGTCGTGACTCCAGGAGCAGCCATAGAGGCGGTTACGAAAGCGAGCATTCCAAATGCATCCTAGATGGATACAATGGGTTAATTCTCTTTCTACAACAGATGTTGAATATGTTTTTGAACCTGATTTAAAAACACAAGCGTTCCTGCAATATGAACATGAATGTCCTCTGCCCACTGAAATTATGCCTCTCGAGCAATACGAATTTATAATTTATACTGACGGATCAGCACAACCTGCTACAGGGAGTAAGCAAGTTTACAGTGCAGCGTGCGCAAACGTTAAAGGTCGCATGCGCGATGGTAACTTCCGACCAATGGTTACTAAAACTCAATCTCTAAGAGATTGTACGGCACAGCGAGCTGAACTACAAGCATTCAAACTGGCACTAGAGAATACAGATCGCGAATTCCCCACACTTATAGTGTGCGATTCCTTTTACTGTGTCCAGTCATATAATGAATATTTACAGAATTTACTTCAAAACGGATTCAAAGATGCAAAAGGTGGCACAATAAAGCATAAAATGCTTTGGGAACAAGTAGTTCAGTTGAGAAACGAACTACCAAAAGCTCACGTGATACACACACTGAGTCTTCAACGTGATGGCGTTCACGTAGCAGGGAATTAATTGGCTGATGAAGCCACAAAGGGGGCTGTTCAGATGGCTTCCGTAGCTGCGATCACTCGTTCCAAAACGAGAATAGATAGTGAGATATTGTTGGCTGGCAATACTTCAAGCAAAGGCAGTGGTGCAGCGTTACCAAAGAAATTTCTACTAAAGTACTCATATGTAATTGATGTGAATGACGTTCCTTTTGCTCGAATCCCTGGAGTGGGGGTTAGGGTAATCCCAAACAAGGAACGTAGAGCAGCAATGATTTATGAAGTACGTCTGGGGGAGGGTCTGTCACATCAGGGGATCTCTGAAACAATATTTACATTAACAGAGATGTACTGGTTGCCTGAAATGAATACACAGATTCACATCTTCATCAATAACTGCAGAGACTGCAATAGACAGCGTAGTGCAGAATGCCACCAGACTATGAAGTAGCCTGCCCAGTACAGATACCATTGTTAGACAGCATTAGACTATCTACGCGCAGGCATCCTTTTGGACAAATGCAATCCCACAAACACTAAGTCAAGGTTCCTATGGATGTGGCCTCAGCGCTCGGCTGACGCTCAAACTGTTATAAAAGATTTGCGAGTCTTTATCGGTGTAGGAAGGTGGATATCTGACTATGGTTACCCCCAACTTTTTGCCTAGTGTCTAGCTGGTTTTTCGACTTAGTTGGCCTGAGATCCTGCCATTCAGGGTCTCAGGCTGTCTGCTCTCTCTTTAAAATGGACTCCATGTACCCTAGGTACATTCCCAATTGGTAAGCGTCTGTCCGGTTGCTTGCCCATTGGCTAGTGGCCTTTGTGACGACGCATCCAGAAATCTTCACTGCTGGTTTGGCTCCTCCAGACTGGCTCCCGCTTCCTTGCAAAAGAGAAGCACCCCAGACCTTCCTGGTCTGCACCAGAAGCAAGTCCTCCGTTCTTCGTGGGTTCCGCTTGCCAAGGCTTGGTGAGTCCTAGTTCAACTTTGACACCGCCGACAGCAAGAGCCTTTGTGGGACAGCTCGCCTCCTGGTCCTGGTCGTCCTCGACGTTTCCTGGTCCCCGTGGCTGCAGCGACAAGCTTCACCTTCACCTGCAATCTTCACGACATCGCCTGGTTCCTTCCTGGTTCCACGTGGTAACTGGCCAGTGACCTTGACTCTGTCCCTTCTGCTTGCAGGTCTCCTCTCTTCTTGATCCCAGCCTTGGGATCCACCGGACACTCTTCACTGACTGCCTGTCAGCATCTTTCCTTCAGGCATCCATAGAAGTCCACGACGAAACCCGACGCAAGTTCACACCTATGCACCCGCAGCCTGTGGGCTAGGTAACTTGGGTACTTCGGTGCTCACGAGAGTAGTGACTATCCTAGGGTCTAGTTTCCGAGTCTCGACTCTCTAGCTGCTTCAGAAGTGTCCTTAAACTGTTAATTTCTAACAACTACTATTTCTATCGACTTTTACGCATTACGCGTGAGTGTTTCCACTCTGCACCTGAATCCCGTGGGCCTCCCACTTCGTAACTGTTGCTAGTGTAGTGTAGCCCCAGCGATTCCCTAGGCCTAGGCCTATCCTATTTCCGTGACAGTGGTCCTTATACCACTTCTTTAGTATATGGTTTGCGTGGCCCCTAGGGCTTAACTGTATTACTTACCTGTGTGACTTAATGTATGCTTAAATAAGACTGTGTTGTACTTACCTCTAATCTCATAAAGAGTGCTGAGGGTTTGACTACAATAAATACACTTTATTTTATATATATATCTGTTGTGGTGTCCTTTCATTTGGTATTCAAGGGATTATATATGGTATCACAGCTGGCTTAACATGCCATTCAGAGTTTAGCCTAAGACTGCTCTTGTCCATGTTACCACTAGGATAGCTGGTCTATAAGGTTGACTTTACAACCAATCACCATAAGGGTTGTTTGGACTGATATAAGGTGTACACTAGAACTAGTGACATCATACATCAGGCCAACTTCTCACATTGGTGGCAGCGGTGGGATCTGAGCTTGCTGTTGTAATACCATTGTAATCTTGAGATCCTAAATTGAAAGATCACACAGATATTGTTTAGGTACATATAACATAGATTATAATACTTAAGTCCTACTGGACTTAGTTGTTGTAGGTTGAAGGGAGTAACACACCCTGACTACAACTACTAGAGAGGTTTAGTAGAAACAACTAGTGTAGGTAGGTGCACACACCACACCCTCACTAGAATCATGTCCCTGAATGGAGATCACACTGATACTCCCTCAGGAGAGGAGAATCCTACACAGATTCCCTCTAGATATGATGCATTCACTTTCCAGGAGATGAGACAACTGTGTACCTCCAGGAGATTAAAACAGGGTTCCAACCCTACCCTTAGACAGCTAGTGGAGCTTCTGGAGGCCTATGATGCTGAAAGAGCTGCCAAGTATGGTGCCATAGCTGTAGATAAGGGCCTCCCCTCCACAGAAGAGACCCCTGACTTAACTGATACAGATGAGTTAGAAGAGACCTCAGAGGAAGAGGGAGGTAGCAAGACTCCAGTCAGAAGACTTAGTCAGGCTAACTTAAGCTTGCATGGGAGCTTGCATGGGAGCTTCCCTTACAGGCCCCCAAGTAATCTTAAAAAGAGAGATAGAAGGGGTAGATCTCCCTCAGGGGACTCTCTCCACTCCTATCAATCAAGAAGCTCCAATGCTTCATCTCACAGGGGGATGACTTCCCCCCAAAGGAGAGAGCATGAGGCCAGAATGAGGGAAGCCAAACTGAGGATTGAAAGGGAAGAACTTGCCCTTGCCAAAGAGAAGCTTGCTCTGGCCAGAGAGCAAAAATTGTGTGGGTCAGAACCCACTGGTGGCAGCAACATTCCTAGAGATAGAGATAGGTCTTATGACCATAGAAACCTAAGCAAGATAGTCCCCCCATATCAGAATGGGGATGACATCCACAAGTGGATGACTGCTTTGGAGAGGGCCTGCAAAGTACAGCAGGTACCCCAGAGTCAGTGGGCAGCTATCTTGTGGCTCTCCTTTTCTGACAAAGGTAGAGACAAGCTCCTCACAGTCAGTGATGAGGATGCTAACAATTACAAAGTCCTGAAGAGTGCTCTGATAGATGGGTTTGGCTTAACCACTGAGCAATATAGGTTGTTGTTCAGAGACACCCAGAAGACACAGACACAGGACTGGTCTGATTTTGTGGATTGTGCCACTAAGGCTTTGGAAGGTTGGTTAACTGGTAGCAAGGTGCAGGACTATACAGGATTGTACAACTTGATTATGAGGGAGCAGATCCTTAGTAATTGTCAGAACCAGCTTCTCCATCAACACCTGGTAGACTCAGATTTGACCTCTCCCCAAGAATTGGGAAAGAGGGCAGATAAATGGGTCAGGACCAGGATTAGGCCTAAAAATCAGGGTGGTGACCAAAAGAAAGATACCACCAAGCCTCAAGAGAAGAGTGGGGATAAAACAGAAGAGAAATCTTCCTCAGGGCCCCAAAACTCCACACAGGGTTGTGGGTCCCAATCTACCTCCTCTACCACAGTTAAAAAGCCTTACTGCCATGAGTGTAAAACTCCTGGGCATTGGAAAACTGACAGCAGTTGCCCAAAGGCTAAGAACAAAACTGTTCCTCCAACTACTCCTGTCACACCACCTATTACTGTCAGCAGTAATCCCCCAGGTGGTGGGAGTGCCCCCAAAAATTTGGTTGGGTTTTCTTGGGGAACACAGGGGGACCCTGGCTTAGCCAATTCCCCTACAGCAGCTACTCTGGTCTGTGATGGTGGCATGGGGTTTGCCAACTTCACTGCCTGTCCCAACACTTTGGGTAGGTACAGACAGAAGCCCTACATCAATGGTAGAAAAGCTGAGGCCTACAGAGACACTGGAGCTAGCATCACTATGGTGGCCCATAGGCTAGTTCCATCTGAGCAGCTTTTGCCTGGTTTCTCATACCAGGTAACTAACATTGATGGCAAACAGAACAGTCATCCCATGGCAGAGGTATGTCTCAGCTGGGGAGGTGTCACTGGCCCTAAAAGGGTGGCAGTGTCTCCAACCTTGCCTGTGGACTGCTTACTGGGGAATGACTTAGAACTCTCAGCTTGGGCTGGAGTTGAACAAGACACCCATTCTAAAATGGTAGGCCTTTCACAAAAGGGTAGTGGGGTTGTGCCAGCCACAACCCCTGTCCAAGTAGATTTCCTCCCTGAAAAGGTTGGAAGGGCAGTGGTAGCCACAGCCCAGGCAAAGACAGACTTCCCTGTAGAGATTGGCAGAGCTGTGTCAGTCACAGCTCAAACCCAAACTGAGTGCCTCCCTGGAAAGGCAGGCAGGGCTGTAATGGTCTCAGTCCATACTCAGACTGACATAGGTGTAGTGAAGCCTGAAACTATGGATCACTCCACACAAACAGAGAGTAGTGGAGAGGAAGAAAAGTCTCCCTCTACCCAGACATTAGGAAAAGGTCAGCCTCCTCAGGGATCTGACCTCACCCCTTGTGAAGGAACTGCCCCAGAGGTAGCCAGGCCTGGCCTGGCAGAGCCTCTGATGTCAGTGGCCCCTTCCAAGGTGGGACCCAGTCTGGTGCAGGTAGCCTGCCTCTCTCTACCCTGCCTCAGTCAGCCCAGGGCTGCAGAGGTCAGGGAGGCCAGTGGAGCCCAAGAGGGCCCCTGTCCACAAGAACCCCCCCATCAAAAGAATGAGGATTGCCTGGCTAGTAGCCCTAGCCAGGTGATGGGTAAAAACATTCCTGAGGGATCCCCTTTACAGGTAGTTAGGGACCTCCCCCAGAGGGATTCTGTTGGGCACAGGCAAACATGGGACCTTAGGGCCCCAAACCTGACCTGTCCCTCCAGTAAGCCCACAAAAGGGACCCAGCCTCCAGCTTTAGGTAGCCAGAGGCTGACCCTGAGAGCACAGTGCAACTCAGTGAAAGAAAGAAAGGCATCCATGGTGGAGGATGATTGGAGGAAGCTGAGGCCCCACTTTGAGGACACTCACTTCAGTACTCCATCTCAACACCAGCCTTTTACTTTGCAAAGACACACCAAAGGTAGAGATTCCCTATGGTGGAGACCCTATGATACCTTTAGGATGAGGGATTGCTTAGTGGACCATGAGACAGGGGGTAACCATGCCAGTGCTGGTTCTTACTTATATGGCCACTTAGGCAATAGAGGCTTACCTTGTCAAGGCCAGCCTTATCTCCTTTCGTTTTGGGGGGGGTGTTGTGTAGGAAGGTGGATATCTGACTATGGTTACCCCCAACTTTTTGCCTAGTGTCTAGCTGGTTTTTCGACTTAGTTGGCCTGAGATCCTGCCATTCAGGGTCTCAGGCTGTCTGCTCTCTCTTTAAAATGGACTCCATGTACCCTAGGTACATTCCCAATTGGTAAGGATCACCTTATTGGACCCTGTACAGTGTACCCTAGGTACCCAGGGCATAGGTGTACCCTAGGCCTCCCAGGGGCTGCAGCATGTATTATGCCACCCCTGGTCTGGCCTTCCAATCAGACACAACTGGCTGATCACTCAGCTGGGGCAAGGTCGTGTAATCACCCCTTGCTTAGATATAGTATGCCTATATCTACCCTTATATATAGACACATGTGTACCTATCAGTCACTCCTATGGCAGGCCTTAACAATCCTGGAGGCAGAGTGCTTGGTAACATGTGAGATGGTGCTCTAGCATGAGCTGAGCCTGTCTGCAGCTTTCGGAACCATGTCCTTATAGCTGTTCTATGATATAGCCTACCATATACTCTTAAAGTGCCTTATAATCTTAAACGGTTATGGTAACCATGGTTTGGCTTTATCAAAACATGTCGTCTAAGGTGTCTAACACTTTGGAATAATACCCCCATACCATTTCTGGTGATGAGGATATTATTCCCCCCTTCTAGAGGGAGAGACATGTTAAAATCCTACTTTGCTGTTTAACTCTAACCAAAGCCTCAGCATCACAAAATGGATGCTGCTGCCACAGACACAAGTCTGACCTCCTGCTGCTGGGAGTGATCCCGGCAAGGGAGGCTTGGACAATAGGTTTCCTGCTTGGGGAGGTGCTAGCACCTCCCCAGACAGACTTTAGTGTATTGGGGCAGGGAGGGCTGAAAGGAATGAGACATGCCTGGGGCACACAAGGTGTCCCATGCATAGTCCAGTTCAAACCGGTGCTGGGGCACTCCAGCCCCAGTCCTGGCACGAAACTGGACAAAGGGAAGGGGGTGTAACCACCCCCCTCCCAGGTCCCACCCATAAGGCGTGACTTAGCAGGTAACCCAGCCCCCCAGATTAGTATAAGAGTGGTAGCTGGGCCCCAGGAGATTAGATTATCCTGAACCTGCAACTTGAACAGAAACTCTGGACCTTCGACATTCGACGAAAGAAGAAGACTGAAGAATCTCCCTTGTGGCCAAGGAGTGGCTACCCTGTGCAAACAGGCACCATCAAGAGACTACCCTTTGCTTTGCTGAAGTTCTACGAGGGACCGACTGCAGAGCCCGACCAGAGCCTTGACTTCCAGACTTCTCCGACCCTGATCCACATCCACAGCCGAGCTGAGATCCGTGGAGGCGACGAGAGACGTGGGACCGGCTACCTGGGAAAAGTGGCTAGTATCTTTCAGCGCAGCTTCTGAGGCACCCTCGAAGTTGTGCACCGGGAATTGAGAAGCCCCAACCCCAAGCACCATCTGCACCGAAGATCAGCCCCCCACACTCCACGAGTCCTGCGTGGGGCCCTTCTGCATTTTCCTGCTTGCCGCGTCTGTCCGGTTGCTTGCCCGTTGGCTAGTGGCCTTTGTGACGACGCATCCAGAAATCTTCACTGCTGGTTTGGCTCCTCCAGACTGGCTCCCGCTTCCTTGCAAAAGAGAAGCACCCCAGACCTTCCTGGTCTGCACCAGAAGCAAGTCCTCCATTCTTCGTGGGTTCCGCTTGCCAAGGCTTGGTGAGTCCTAGTTCAACTTCGACGCCGCCGACAGCAAGAGCCTTCGTGGGACAGCTCTCCTCCTGGTCCTGGTCGTCCTCGACGTTTCCTGGTCCCCGTGGCTGCAGCGACAAGCTTCACCTTCACCTGCAATCTTCACGACATCGCCTGGTTCCTTCCTGGTTCCACGTGGTCACTGGCTAGTGACCTTGACTCTGTCCCTTCTGCTTGCAGGTCTCCTCTCTTCTTGATCCCAGCCTTGGGATCCATCGGACACTCTTCACTGACTGCCTGTCAGCATCTTTCCTTCAGGCATCCATAGAAGTCCACGACGAAACCCGACGCAAGTTCAGACCTATGCACCCGCAGCCTGTGGGCTAGGTAACTTGGGTACTTCGGTGCTCACGAGGGTAGTGACTATCCTAGGGTCTAGTTTCCGAGTCTCGACTCTCTAGCTGCTTCAGAAGTGTCCTTAAACTGCTAATTTCTAACAACTACTATTTCTATCGACTTTTACGCATTACGCGTGAGTGTTTCCACTCTGCACCTGAATCCCGTGGGCCTCCCACTTCCTAACTGTTGCTAGTGTAGTGTAGCCCCAGCGATTCCCTAGGCCTAGGTCTATCCTATTTCCGTGACAGTGGTCCTTATACCACTTCTTTAGTATGTGGTTTGCGTGGCCCCTAGGGCCTAACTGTATTACTTACCTGTGTGACTTAATGTATGCTTAAATAAGACTGTGTTGTACTTACCTCTAATCTCATAAAGAGTGCTGAGGGTTTGACTAGAATAAATACACTTTATTTTATATATATATCTGTTGTGGTGTCCTTTCATTTGGTATTCAAGGGATTATATATGGTATCACAGCTGGCTTCACATGCCATTCAGAGTTTAGCCTAAGACTGCTCTTGTCCATGCTACCACTAGGATAGCTGGTCTATAAGGTTGACTTTACAACCAATCACCATAAGGGTTGTTTGGACTGATATAAGGTGTACACTAGAACTAGTGACATCATACATCAGGCCAACTTCTCACAATCGGCACATACGCAATTGGCACACTACATTTTTACCAGGGCCCTGCGTTTAGCTCTCGGGCTTACAAAGAAGCCATGGCCAGTTTGGGCGTAGCATTGCGGTACTTCTCTCCGTTTCATCCTGAGGGAAATTCTGATGTGGAAAGGAAAAACTGGGGCATAAAGCAGTCTATAACAGCTAGAGTATTAGGTTTTGGTGATGGGTGGGTCAAACATATTTATGGGGTCCAGCGCTTATTAAATTTGCCTAGAAGTTCTCTAGGGGGGGGGGTCACTCCATATGAGGCCCTATTTGGGACAAGAATGTGGGTTCCTGATCTCGAATGTAAAGACACAGTGGTGGAAAATAAATCCTTTGATATCAAAGATTGTTTGGCTGTTTTACAGGATCTAAATGAGCTAAGATCGAACCAAAAAAACGTGTTTCTGAAGCCAACCACCACTGGGGAAAAACTGGCAGTCCCAGCAAGGCCTGTCTGGATCCCAAAAGTTGGGGATCTTGTCAGAGAGAAGATTGCGGACAAGAGGTCCTCGGAAACACTCCTTCGGTCTGGGACGACTCCTGGTGGCCGGCCGCACTGGGAACCGCCCCAACACCCACCTACCACGCACGCAACCTAGGGGTCATACTTGACTCCACCCTCTCCATGACTAAACAGGTCAACGCCATCTCCTCATCCTGCTTCAACACCCTCTGAATGCTCCGCAGGATCTTTAAGTGGATCCCCACCGAAACTCGAAGAACAGTCACCCAGGCCCTCGTCACCAGCAGACTGGACTATGGAAAGGCCCTCTACGCAGTAACGTCGGTCAAGCTCCTGGGACGACTGCAACGCATCCAGAACGCCTCAGCACGTCTGATCCTCGACATCCCCTGCCGCAGCCACATCACACCCCACCTGAGAGACCTGCACTGGCTCCCCGTCAACCAGAGGATGACCTTCAAGCTCCTCATCCATGCACACAAAGCTCTCCACAACACCGGCCCAGCATACCTTAACAGACGCCTCAGCTTCTACACCCACACTCGCCAGCTCCGCTCCGCCGACCTCGCCCTCGCCACAGTCCCCCACATCCGAAGAACGACGTGCGGCGGCAGATCCTTCTCCCACCTTGCCGCCAAGACCTGGAACACCCTCCCCACCAACCTACCGCAGACCCAAGACCTACTGGCCTTCAGAAGACTCCTCAAGACCTGGCTCTTCGATCAGTAGCAGCACCCCCTCCTCCCCTCCCCCCAGCGCCTTGAGACCCTCACGGGTATGTAGTGCGCTTTAGAAGTATCTTAATTGATTGATTGATTGACCGACCTTCTTACAGAAAACCAGTACCTGTCCTAACCGTTCACGGAACAAGAACAGTACATCAGCCGCCCCTTGCTGGAAAAAAGGAGAAAAAATTTGTGTAAATCAACCTCATCAAACCACACTATATGGCTGATACTAAATAGTAGGCCTCGTGGACTCCGACCAAGTATCAGACGCCCTCCTCTCGCTACTATCCAAGAGGTTCAGACGGAAAGACTCATAACCATCAAGAATTCAGTAGTAAGAGATGAAGGACTAAGCAACAATGCTATGGAACTCATCCCTCTTGAAACTCAAGTAACAGTTCGTCCAGATACACCTGTCTACACCAACGTAACACGAGATTAACTGGTTCAAGCGATTTCGACAAATCTTCCCATCGTGAAGCAAGAGACTTGTCAGCAGTGAACATCACAGCCCTTCCTATACAGGATGGTATAGTTTGGGACAAAACCGATTTCGACATATTCGGCCCGACGAAACTTCTGAAGATTCCACATTTATTTAAAATTTCATTAAGTGACTTTATTACCTCCAGTACCTATTCTGATGATTGGGACTTTGAGACTGTTAATAACATGATGTTCGATCTAGAACGGTCTGCTGCGTTCTCTAACAATGAAAACTTAGAGGGTTCATCAGACTACGAACAGCTTTTTTGTTACAACTACTATGGTCATCATTTCTTACATAAATCTGCAACACCTAGAAATGTATTTATGTTTAACCAATGGGAACATTGTCCTACACCACCAAAGGGTAGTTCAAAAATGTTTACAAATAAGTTTCCATATTTTTCAGGGTACAATACATCTGATCCAGAAACATTTTACTTTAGAAATATGAACACAACAGGACAGAAAAATATGTTAGCTAATACAAAACAGATTTATTCTGCAGCCTTTATTGCCCAACTGTCTAGACAAGGGTTTGACTTTTGGAAAGACACAATCAACACAAAATCTGTCTGGGGTTCTAAAGATTGACAAGTGCAGGGGATAGAAGCTTTGTTTGGAGCCTGTATCATCCCTCAGCAAATAATGTTTTTGAATGACACTGTGCAACAAATGTCTTGCCTTGGATTAGCCAAGATCAAAGACATGAACATACCTTCTGTACCAACACCTGCAAGTAATGGCCCACACAGGGAGTGGTCACAGTAGACACAATACTACAAAACAACAGATCAGATCCTGATTGGGAAAAATGGTTGCTCTTGCCCACAGACACAAACATCTGTCAAGAAAGATTCCTGAATAGAGTACAGGGCTTTACCATCCATAGGCCAGACCCACGTTATGTTCAACGACAGCAACCGGGGGTAGTAACAACATACAGTGTAGGAAAATTGTGCCTCGACTGGCTGCAAAGATCTACACTCGAGGATGTGAAACAACACTTATCTTTACTTAAGGAAGACGCAGACCTTAGGGATTTCTTGCTAGGACCAAGAAAACCGCATCAAAAACGTTTCATATATGCCGCCATTTATGCTGCTTATAATGAAATATGGAAGGTTTCACAGGCAGAGGCCGCAGAAAGAATACGTGAGCTTGATCGGATTAACTTAGAGAAATCTCTCACTGTGGTCGACAATGGGTTAACAACTTTGTCATCCAGAATATATTCACTGGACAACATTGTATCCTCTGCTATTGACATACTGGAACAAGGTTTAGCTATGTTACAACAAGGCCAATCTCAGTTATGTTCTATTATGTTACTAGGCTGGACGCTGCGATCCTTGCGTGCAGGCTATGTGCCTTGGCGTTTTATCAACACGTTGTCTCTGTTTTCTGTAAACAATCTCATGGATAAACAGATCGAACTGGCACAAAGGGGAGCAAAGTATACAGTGCTGAGCATTGAAAAACTGGAAAAATTACCACTTACGGTAGCAGAAAAACCAGCTACAGAATGGCTTATCCATGGCAAAATAACTGCCTGTCACTACTTTTCATTTTCAGTATTGCCTCAAACAAATGCAAGCAGGCAAATATGAAAGGTTGGGTAAAGAATACATTAAGACATCCTGGGATTATCTTACGAATACAGATGTTGGAGTGGGGGACGGGAAGTGTTTCTAAGCGGTACACACTGAAAATGCACTGAGCGGATCTCTCATATGTCAGGACATTTCTTTACACGGGGCTTGTAATGCTTCTGTGGCAAACTTTTTCTGCCACCTGCAGGGTACACCAGCTGCTGTGATTAATCCAGCGTTTGGCCAACTTATTAACAGGAGTTACCTCATGTTGAATGATCAAAGTTGCTGTGGCACGTTGCCAGGAATCCCATATCTGGAAACGGTTAGCTCCAGGGTTGCTTGTTGTTTGCAAGTATTGTTCCCCCAAATAGACACAGTCAGGGAGTCGCCGCTATGGCCTTCCTTGAATGTTTCTTTTATACGTTTTGATACTTTAAGCCGAATGAAAGCCATGCTTTTGCAACAGACCGTGCCTTTGACCTCAGCCAAAGAAACCTATGATCTACAAATTGCAAGGACTTCGGCTGAGATACAGGCTCTCATACGTACAAACTGCTGTATCCATTTCGAAGAAATGATGGTACGTATCTTAAACATGTCTGATACGAGCGGGATTGTAGATGTATTTAAGGTCATATGTTCAGGACTGTTCACACCTTTTCAGGCAGTCCTCGGAATCATTCCAAACGTTGTGCATTCGGTGTTTGGTGGTCTGCCTTTAATTTTAGCACTCGTTGCAAGAATCCAGATTCTATTCCTACTACTACACTATGGAAAGCCTATCCACCAGCGTCACTCTCAGCAACTTGGAGAAAGCTCTCCTTGAACGGAAGTGCTGTGAACGCATAGTACAATTTTTGGGCATACCTCGCCTACGGGAACTTAATACCACATGGTTTCTGTCATTTAGACCAATCTGGCAAGATTACATTTTACCTGTTCTACGCTGCCTGCTTTAGGGTGAAAAATGTGTGCTAGACATCTGTCTAACACTCCCATCAGTCATGCCAACGGATATTGATACTCTGCTGGACCCGATAACGGCCCATGCTCTGTGTTGTCCCCAGAGGCTACCAATCCTGATGACGGCATTCGTTGAGATCTCACAGACGCTTCCTGCTGCTGCTGAGGTACGAGATGGATCAACAGGTACATATGTAACAACGGACGGGAAAATTGCTGAGGCATCCCATGCTGAAGGCGATGCTTCACATCTCTATGCAGTTAACCTTCTAAACGATGTGTTCCAACTGTCACGACTTCGGTAGACGATCTTTTGTCTACAAGAGTAGATGATTTCATGTTTTCACCAGACCCATACACTGACTTTGATTTGTCTCACAGTGTACCGGGAAAGCAATGAAATTGGCCTCCATATTTTCAAAACAGAACAAAACTTGGAACTCTTCCTAAAATTGTTTTTTTTTTTTAAATTTGGAAATACATGGCAATTCAATCTGCTTACTGTAGAACTATTCATATAGAACGGGCTTCTTTGAATACTTCCAGGGACACATTGTCACCTTATTTACCACAATTTCATTTAGTACCATGTTATGAAATGGCTTTGGTTTTTTAATATTGGTCAACCATTTCGTCATATGTATATATTTTTATTCATTCATATTGCATTTGTTTCCGATATATGCTTAGAATGCAAATCTGCTTTAAAATGTACAGTACCTTTGCATTACATGTTTAGCAAAAAGATTTTAAACAAACTTCTTTTAGTACGCTTTTACAATTTTTTTTTTAGCAACATGTGGTACTCCGTTTAATGTTTAGCATTTCAATGTTTAGCATTTAGTATTATCGTTCATTCGAAAGTGGAGTGGGTATTGTATTCCGCTTTAGGTGTCCGTATATAGGTTTTCCTGAAACATGTCCTTATATAGGCACAATTTGCATTGCCCTTATATAGGCATAAGATCCCAGTCCTTATTTAGGCATTAGCCATGCTATCCAAATACAGACATGGTCACCTACATCCGTCCACTCCAACGTCACTACGAGTTCTTAGAAACCAGACCCATAAGCTCTTGGGATTTCCCCTAGCACAGGATTATTGATTTCTCCAAGAACTCATGTATTATGCATGAACCGCTATTCCTTAAGGGTTCATTCCTGACATCTTCCTCTGCCCGACTTTACGTCAATGCTAACATTCCAGGGCACCTACCATGTATAAATATACCTTCCCTTGCCCAAGCAAGAAGGAGGAGACCTTGACTTTAGAGGAGCTTGTGTCCCGGCCTGACGCACTGACAAGAGACGCTGTCATCCCTGCTCGCTGAGAATCCAGCTTCCAGTGTTCTGACTCCTTTCGCGGGGTGTTAGAGATCGAGACCCGGAAAGAGATTCCCACCTCTCTCATTCCCAAGGTATGGAGCTGACTAGAACCTAGAGGGACTCTTGGCATACCAGACTTGGCATACCAGACTATAGCATACCATACTATGGCCTATCATACTATGGAATACATAACCTACTTCTTACATTGTTCTACACTTAGGTTCGGTACATTGGGGTAAAACTAGTTAGAGAAGCATCTTATGAGTACTCGCATTTTTAGCTTATGTTATTTATGTATATGAATATATGTGTCATAGCTAAACGATAATGCTGGTGCAGTATTATTTCTTTCTACTGCTTACGCTGTACATAATATATCTTGCATACTGCCTTATGATTGTAACAGCTCATATCTCTTACACGAGAAAAAAGACTATTCAATAAATCCTTTTATTGAAACGCCCGTCTATTCTTTCTGTGTAACTCTGAAGAAACTAAGCATGCACGATTAGCTGAGGGAAACTGTTATCTGTTCTTTCCACGATTCTGAGAGTGTTCCGATTCTAAAGGGAAACAAAGTTGTCATGTTTATGCGGTTGCCAGAAACTACTCCCTTCTTGTTTACAAGGAGTTTGTATTGGCCTCTGAGTTAGCTGGCACAAAGTAATTAAGTTTAATGTACTCCATAGGGGCATACTGACCTCAGTCCTATGCCAAATCTACAGGATGTATTATTCCAATGCGCAGAGCCTATTAGGTAAATAGGAACTACACTACACCAGGGTTGAGCTAAAGGTTTGACAAACAAAACATAGTAGTCCTAAAGGGGTTGGTGAGTGTATTACATGGTGAAATAGCACAAACAACTTATAATACATTCCACTTTCTCACAGCTGCTATTTACTGTTCGCACTCTATAATACTCCCATATCAGCAGTGATTTTCAATATTCATAGTTTTCCGCAATCAGCAGGTTCGTGCATACGCTGTCCAGGTGATTCTGTTCCATAGGTGAAATCATATGGCCACCTACAGAAAGAAAAGTACCTTGTCCATTCACACGCATACTTCTTATTGAAAGTTGTGACACCGTTCCACATCAATCAAACCATTACCCTGCCGGCGTTCTATGCTCTGCCCCACCCCTCTAAGGAGGAGGAGAGACTCCATCGCTTGGACTCCAAAGGTACTCTGAGATTTTACATCGATCGTACCAGAGAACACCGGACGGAAGGGGAACGATCAACTGTGTGTGGTTTGCTGGAGCAAAAATAGGCAAGGCTGCCCAGGAAAGGACCATCTCCCCCTGCTCTCCATTAAGATCTGCTGAGCAATATCCAAGTAGCAGCCTCCGTAAGGACTGCGTGCTCATTCCCTCATGGCCAAAGCTGTTACCAATGCGTTGGCATGCAAAATAACTGTCCTGGACATTTTCCATGCAGTTATGTGGGCAATACTCCATACGTTCATGGACCACTACTGTCTGGATTGTCACGTTCTTTTTGGGTCCATCCACAGACCCGATGCAAATAGGTAGTACTTTGGTGTCTCTTCAAAAGGTGAGGAATCTGCTTGTAGAAGTCTCTATCAGAAGAACAAGTAACTTACCTTCAGTAACGCCTTTTCCTGTAGAGACTCTAACCACAGATTCCTCACTGTCCCTCTCCTCCTTTAATTCTGTGACTGGACTCTATCCATTAATAAAATCCCAAGTCTAGGAAACTGCACACTGGTCACTCTGCATCTGTGTGCGCAGATAGATTCAAAACCAACTGATCTCAGTGTGCAGGATTGACGAATATATACATACGCTTCGCACATCATTTTCAGAGTGGAACGGCATCAGTGTGAAGCCACTCAGTGCCAACTACCAGTGCACAGAGGGTCTGCTGTTAAAGGTTTCCAAACCTTGTCTGACGCCTGGGGGATATTCAAAAGGTGAGGAATCTGTGGTTAGATAGTCTCTCTACCAGAAAGAGTGTTACTGAAAGTAAGTAACTTGTTCATATTACCTTGTTTTGTCAGGTCTGCTGAAGTGTAGTCGGTCTTTTGTGTTTTTTTAGTGATGCAATGGTGTTTACTATCTTTCGCTAAGTAGAGCTGCAGGTAGGTTGCCTGAATTTTGTTTGTTAAAGATAGGGTGATGTGGCCCCGGTTCTTTTGTTGGAGATGCATGTTGTTTTTTCCTTGTTAGAGAGGTAGGGGTTTGCCTTGTCGTTTGTATGTTAAAAATGTTCTTTTTTGTTCTTTGAAATACATTGGTCTTGCTTGTCTTTTGTGTGGTATGGATGCTGTGGCCTTGACTGTCTTTGATATGTCACAGAGAGTGAGGAGTCTGACAAAAGCAGTTAGGACGTGAGAGCTGAATGTGGCTGATGATTTTCTACTTCATCTCGTAAATTCAAGATTAAACCACTTTTAACTTGGCTATGTGTGGTTTGTAATCATAACACTGGCGACGAGTGCCTACAGCTTAAGGCTGGAGAACCACCAGATTTAAATAAAACACACAACGATTTCATCCTAATTTACTGTGTTAGGTCATTGTTCATGTCGTCTCATCGATTTGCTGCTGAACCCTGAAAGGTATAGGCCAAGATACACGGTGCAGTGGCATAACAGCCCCTGTGGTGTGGTGCCCCCCCCCCCCCCCCCAGCACTGCACGGATGGCCCCTTGCCTGTAAGTTCCTGACTGGGTCCAGTGCATGGGGGTGGACCCTCTATGTACTTTGCAGGGGGTCCCCTCAAGTTTAGTTACGCCATTGTTGTCCCGCCGAAGTTCCGACCACAGCTCTGAGCATCGTAATTCCTGTTATTTGCTCCCAACATCTGGCAGCCATGAATGTCTTTACAAACACGAGATAAACATTTGGATGCCAGCTTTAGAGATTGAGAGGGATTTCAAACACGCCCAACTGAGCCTAGAAATCGTCTTTCAATGGTGGCGGCCATCTTTAAAGATTGGGGTGGTGTTACTTTTATTTAATATAAGCTCAACCAGCCATAAACAACACGTAGTTAGTATATGTGTCAGCTATTATATTTGAAATGCTCATCAGTGCTGCAATGTCCAGTGCCTACCAGTGGTGATAGTAACATCAATTTAAGATATATGAGGAATGTTGAGACGGCGCTCAGTGCCCTATGCCTGCAAGCGGTGACAGGCACGTTAATTTATGTCAAATTGCAGAACTGAGGTGAGATTGATCATAATCTTGTACATTAGCCAATCAACGGTGATAGGTACACTACTTTTAATTACTTGATGATCAGTCAATCAATCATACATTTGTAAAGCATGGCAATTCACCCCTAGGGGTATCAAGGCATTGGTAGCTGCTGCTGCATGGAGAATTTCTCATTCAAACATCCAGGTCTTTAGTTCTCTTCAGAATTGCTGGAGCGACGGTGCAGTCCTGAGGTGCAGGGGGAGGTTGTTCCAGGCCTTGGCAGCCAGGTGCGAGAAGGAGCGTCCTCCACTGTTAGCTCAGCGGGTCAGTGGGGTCTCAGCAAGGAAGAGGGAAGGTGAGCAAAGGTGTCTTTTTCGATTGGTGGAAAGTCAGGCTTTGTTGATGTATGCTGCTCCTTTGTTGTGCAAGGCCTTGTATGCGTGGGTCAGCATCTTGAACTGGCTTCTCTTCTGGATCGGGAGCCAGTGTAGTTTCTTGAGATGGGGTGTGATGTGGGTCCTTCTGGGGAAGTAGAGTATGAGTCTTGCCGCTGAGTTCTGTATTGTGTGGAGTCTGTTCAGGAGGTGTGCGGTGATTCCCATGTAGAGCGTGTTGCTGTAGTCCAGTCCCCTGGTGATGAAGGCCTTCGTGACGGTCCGTCTGGTGTTTACCAGGAGCCACCTGAAGATCTTGCAAAGCATGCAGGAAGCAGGCAGATGAGACTGTGTTGACTTGCTTCTTCATGGATAGCTTGCAGTTCAGGATAATGCAGAGGTTGCAGGCGTGGTTTGTTGGGGCTGGGGTGGTTGAAGATTCACGGGCCGCCATGTGTCGTTCCATGGCGAGGGGTTGTTTCCAAAGATGAGGACTTCTGTCTTGTTTGTGTTGAGTTTAAGACAGTTGTCCTTCATCCAGTTTGTGATGTTCATCATGCATCTGTGGAAGCTGACTTTAGTGGCGGGAGTATCTTTGAACAGTGAGAAGAGGAGCTGGATGTCGTCGGTGTAGGAGATGATATAGAGTCTTTGCGATTTGTCGTTTTCAGCCTTGGGGAGGGGGTGGGATTCGTAAAAAGAACAAATGATGTACAGAATGCAGAACAATGTCATACCTTCACCCCAGAACAGAGATCTGGGAGTGGGGGGTCTTATATATATGTTGAATCAATCAATCAGGCTTTGCAAAGTGTGGCTGCTTCACTCGTGAGGGTCTCGAGGCGCAGTGGGTCCATGCTGCGGGATCACAGTGCCTATTACTAGTGGTTGAACAACCAGGTCTTGAGGTCCTTCATGAACTGTTGGAGTGATGGTGAGGCTCTGAGGTGCAGTGGGAGGGTGTTCCTGGTGTTAGCCGTCAGATAGGAGAATGCGTGGTCTGGCGGATGCGTTAGGTAGCTGCTAGGAAGAGAGATCTGGAACAGGGTTCTATGGTGGGTTGGTGTAAATTCACTCATTGGTTATTGTACGCTGGCCCTTCGTTGTGTAGTGCCTTGTAAGCGTGGGTGAGCAGCTTTAACTGGCATGAGGTGCCAGTGGGGCTGAGGGACGATCCTCGGTATACGGTATAGACTTACCCTAATTCTGCTATTATACGCTGCTCTGGTTTGGTATTGTGGAGGTTCCTTCACATTGCTCAGCCATCAATGAAACCCCTCATGTCTTCATAAAGAGTTAAACATTCCACAATGATTTTAATCCAACTTGCTGATGAGTTTTCGAATTCTATTCAAGTAATAGTTATGGCTGCTGCCTGTCTGTGCAGTAGAATTGTATCTACGTCAGACCTTATGTCATCACTGACTTATGTCACAAAGAGTCAGGAGTCTCAAAAAGCAATTATGACCGGAGCGCGGGGGGGCTGGTGGTTTTCTATTTCATCTCTTGAATTCAAGATGAATTTTAACGCAGTTATGGACCCCAGCTTTGACACTGCCTCACCCCCCTCTGCCACTAGGATTGCCCAATCCGGCCCCTCTCGGCTTGGGCTGCCAGCCTGAGTCTTGGGGATGCATGGAGACTTTGGTATCCAACGGTGCGACAATACACTCATATCTCAGCCTCTCACCACATGCACGCCTGCATAGACTATGTTTTTCTGCCGGCCCAGGACTGCCGAGCGACTCAAGCTATTACTATCTTCCCCAGGGGCTTGTCGGACCATTCTCCGATGATGTTGCACATAGGCTCTCTCCCTCTGTCCTCATGCCCAATCTGGCAACTCAACACCTGGTTTCTCCAGGATGAAGAGTTCAAAGACCAAGTCGGTGCCGAGCTTCGCCTCTACTTCACGACTAATCAAGGTTCAGTATCCTCCTCTCGCACCCTTTGGGAGGCCGGGAAGGCCACCATTCGGGGTTTTGCCAAAGGCCAACTCAAACTTACCAGTGCGGCACATGACTCTCAGCTCACACTGCTAGAGGCGCAGGCCACCCAGCTCGAAACCCTGTTCCCTGAGGACAGATCTGAGGCTCAGGACAGGCGGCTCACGTTCTTGAGGGATGAAATCAGACAGACCTCCCTGGAGGCTGCCAAATTGCTCTGGCGGTCTTCTGTGGCCCGTGTATATGGCTGGGGAGATAAAAACGAGAAGCTCCTTCATCGCCTCGCTACTTACCCTATGGCCAACCGTATACCAGAGGTGATGGGTATGAGTGGTGAGATCCACCGCGCTCCGACAGCAGTGGCCAAATGCTTCGCCGCTTACTATGCCACTCTCTATTCGGCACGGACACCTAGCCTCTCACTCCCTGAGCTCCTCCGGCAAGAACGGTTCTCTCTTCCGTGCCTTAGTGAAGCTGAGGAGAGGCACTGGACCTCCCGCTCACCCCCAAGGAGGTCTTGGATGCCGTATCGCGCATGGCAGCTGGTAAGACACCGGGACCGGATGGGCTCCCCCAAGAATTTTCGTGTCATACCGCGACACTTTGGTCTCACCTCTAGTGGCGATGTACAGTGAAGCGGTGGACTGTGGTTCTTTCCACCCAGAGACGGACCTAGCCATCATTGTAGTGATCCCTAAGTCTCAACCCCCCTCGAGCTGCTGTTCAGACTGCCGTCCCATCTGCCTTATTAATACTGAGCTTAATATCTTCGCCTCTGTCCTGGCCAACCGCATAAGACCGCACCTGGCCAGTCTGGTCCATCCAGATCAATGTGGCTTTATGCCTCTCCGAGGAACCAGACACTGCCTTAGACGCCTTCACATTGCCCTCACGAACCAGCACTTACTGTCCCCCTATTTATCTCTCTTTCTCGTAGATTTTGAGAAGGCTTTTGTCTCGGTTGACTGGGGTAATTTGGAGGCGGTGTTGGAGGAGATGGGCTTTGGAGACCCTTTCCGCAGCCTAGTGAAGACGCTGTATTGTTGGCCCCGGGCGCAGGTCCTCGTCAATGGTGCCCTCTCCCGTCCCTTCCCTGTTAGAAGAGGTACGAGGCAGGAGTGCCCCCTCTCACCGCTTTTGTTTGCTCTGGCGATGGAGCCCCTTGCTTGCCTTATTCGATCGGACTGGTCTCTCACTGGATGGAAGTGGCCCGGTTTGGCAGAAGATAAGATCGCACTCTATGCGGACGATGTGCTGCTGTTTCTGGCAGACCCTGCTCACTCGGGACCCCGTTGCCTCCGCGCCTTGGACCTTTTTGAACGCACCTCAGGCCTGCGGCTAAACCCAGCGAAATCTGTTCTGGTTCCCCTTCATTTATCACGTGAGGGCTTTGACTGGCAGTCGACGATCCCCCATCGGCGGCTGTCCTTCAAATACCTGGGGATCTGGGTGGCCCTTCTCCCTGACCTTGCCTGGTCGCTTAACGTCACCCCGCTCGGGCGCTGACCTCCTTAAATGGCGAATGCTACCCCTGAACCCTCTGGGCAGGATAGCCCTATTTAAAATAATGATTTTACCTCACTTTCTATACATGCTCCAGAATACTCATCTCTCGTTCACCAGGTCTTGGTTTCGTGAGATAAACAGTATGGCCACTAAGTTTCTCTGGGGTGGGCGGAGGCCCAGGCCGGCCCTGGCCCAATGCCGAATCCCGCCCTTCGATGGGGGCCTTGGGGTGACGAGCCTGTATCTCTACTATTTAGCGACTTGGCTCATTACGGTGCATGATTGGTTTAACGGCGGCTGGTCCGACCCGGCGTACTGTTTGGAACTGTACACCCTCGGTTTTTATACTAACCAGGGGATGCTGTACAGGGACACTGTTCCCCAAGCTCTCCCTGAGGTCACATGTGTAGTGCTCCTGGCCTGATGGGCCTCCCTCCGCCATACCGGCTGGACGGGCAAATTGACTCATTATACTCCCTTGTGGTGTGGCACCAGGCTCCGGGAGGTTGCTTCTCTCTCGGGATTCCAGCCCTGGGACCTCATTGGGATTTCCCTGCTGGGTGATGTTTGGAGTGGGACTCATTTGCGCTCCTTCCAAGAGTTACACTCTTCTCAGTTCATCCGATATCTTCAGCTACACCATGCCCTCCGCTCCTATATATCGGATGGCACTCTCTTGCTCGAATATAGCCCACCCGAAGCGCAGGTCATGACCGGCGACCTGGGGAGAGGAGGGATCTCTCGTATTTATCGTTCCCTTACAAATAACACTTCCACTTCCAACTCCCTATCTCAACTCCGGGACAAGTGGGAGGGTTGGCTTGGGGCCCTGGAGGACGCTGACTGGAGAGATGCCTTGATGGCTCCTAAAATAATTGCAAGGCTCCCACTAGTCCAAATATATTTCCTGCACACTGCCTATCTTACACCGCTGCGTCTCCACCGCACAGGGCTTTTACCTGATTCTTCCTGCCCCTGCTATCCTCACCCCCGGGCAGATTCTTACCCTATGGTGTGGATGTGTCCGGTGATTCAGGGGTACTGGGAATCCGTAACTGGGGAGGTCACGGAGGTCTTAGGCTGGGAGGTCCCCCATGATCCTACACATGTTATCCTGGGCATTACTGAGGGATTAGATGGCACCAGGGTGGAGTAGTTCTTCCTCAACACAGCACTGGTAGTGGCTAAGAGGGACATTGCAGCGCACTGGCTGAACACTGCTGCACCTGCATTGGTACGCTGGCACAGGGGGGTGGACTGGTGTGCCGCGCAGAAATGGCCTCTCTATGTGGCCAGACGTTGTACCAAGAAAATTTGTCTAATGAGGGGCAAGTGGGTTGGAGTGATAGAAGACTAAAATGGACTGATATGCTGTCCTGGTAATGGGTACGCCGCTATTAGCCCTATGTATGTCAATTCTTTCATGCTACTGTGATATGTTTGTATCTAAAATGAATAAAATTGGATATAAAAAAAAAATTCAAGATGAAACCCCTTACATTTTAACTTGGTTATGTGTAGTTTGTGATCGTAAACCTGTCTTTGCTGGGGATACAGCAACGTGGTGTTTGTGTATGACAGATATAGGGATAAAGGGGCGAGTGCTGCATGTTGTGCTGATTGTCAGTGAGACGTGGTTTATGCTGCTCTGGTGTGGTTTTGTCAAGGGCGGAGAGCTTGCTGACCTCCACGTGTGTATCTGGAAGTACAGGGATGTGTGTTATTGATTCTGATGCAGTGCACACTGCAGACCATTTCCCAGGGTGTGTATTAGTAATTCCGAAGCAGTGCACACTGCAGACTGACTCCCAGGGTGTGTGTTAGTGATTCTGATGCAGTGCACACTGCAGACTGACTTCCAGGGTGTGTGGTAGTGATTCTGAAGCAGTGCACACTGCAGAACGTCTCCCAGGGACTGTGTTTGTGATTCCGATGCAGTGCACACTGCAGACCGTCTCCCAGGGAGTGTGTTAGTGATTCCAATGCAGCGCACACTGCAGACCGACTACCATGGTGTGTGTTAGTGATTCTGAAGCAGTGCACACTGCAGACTGACTCCCAGGGTGTGTGGTAGTGATTCTGATGCAGTGCACACTGCAGACCGCCTCCCAGGATGTGTGTTAGTGATTCTGATGCAGTGCACACTGCAGACCGACACCCAGGATGTGTGTTAGTGATTCTGATGCAATGCACACTGCAGACCGACTCCCAAGGTGTGTCTTAGTAATTCCGAAGCAGTGCACACTGCAGACTGACTCCCAGGGTGTGTGGTAGTGATTCTGAAGCAGTGCAAACTGCAGACCGACTCCCAGGATGTGTGTTAGTGATTCCGAAGCAGTGCACACTGCAGACTGACTCCCAGGGTGTGTGTTAGTGATTCTGAAGCAGTGCACACTGCAGACTGACTTCCAGGGTGTGTGGTAGTGATTCCGAAGCAGTGCACACTGACTCCCAGGATGTGTGTTAGTGATTCCGAAGCAGTGCACACTGCAGACTGACTCCCAGGGTGTGTGTTAGTGATTCTGAAGCAGTGCACACTGCTGACTGACTTCCAGGGTGTGTGGTAGTGATTATGAAGCAGTGCAAACTGCAGACTGACTCCCAGGGTGTGTGTTAGTGATTCTGATGCAGTGCACACCACAGACCGACTCCCAGGATGTGTGTTAGTGATTCCGAAGCAGTGCACACTGCAGACTGACTCCCAGGGTGTTTGTTAGTGATTCTGAAGCAGTGCACACTGCTGACTGACTTCCAGGGTGTGTGGTAGTGATTATGAAGCAGTGCAAACTGCAGACTGACTCCCAGGGTGTGTGTTAGTGATTCTGATGCAGTGCACACTGCAGACTGACTTCCAGGGTGTGTGGTAGTGATTCCGAAGCAGTGCACACTGCAGACTGTTTCCCAGGATGTGTGTTAGTGATTCCGAAGCAGTGCACACTGCAGACTGACTCCCAGGGTGTGTGTTAGTGATTCTGAAGCAGTGCACACTGCAGACTGACTCCCAGGGTGTGTGTTAGTGATTCTGAAGCAGTGCACACTGCAGACTGACTTCCAGGGTGTGTGGTAGTGATTCCGAAGCAGTGCACACTGCAGACTGACTCCCAGGATGTGTGTTAGTGATTCCGAAGCAGTGCACACTGCAGACTGACTCCCAGGGTGTGTGTTAGTGATTCTGAAGCAGTGCACACTGCTGACTGACTTCCAGGGTGTGTGGTAGTGATTATGAAGCAGTGCAAACTGCAGACTGACTCCCAGGGTGTGTGTTAGTGATTCTGATGCAGTGCACACTGCAGACTGACTCCCAGGATGTGTTGCTTTCTTACCTGCACAGAACATGTTATTAGTGACTTTGATTTTGGTTGAGGCTTTGCAGGTTTCTTGGTCCACAATTGGCAGGTTGACCTGCTGTAGGATCTGGGGAAGGGCCTGCCCCCCTGAAGTCCAGGTCTCATGCAGGTTCCCCCAGCCGGACACGCGCCCTTTGTGTCGTTCCAGCATCAACCTGAAGGGTTTGAAAAGAAAGACATATTCTGTTAGTTTCAGTTCATCTAGAGTGTAATAGTTTGTGCCCAGGCACCCAGATTTTGGCTTTCCTATGTCCATCCTTTTGGGAGGATTGGCCATGGTCGAAGCGAAGGAGTTCACCACTGATAGATACTATATATATATATATATATACATGATGAGAGCTCCTTGGGGTTGGCTGCACGTGGCCATGTTTGTAGTTTTATTGGTGATAAACTGGCCTTGAGTTACATGATGGGAGCTCCTCAGGGTTGGCTGCACGTGGCTATGTTTGTTGTTTTACTGCTGAGAAACTGGCCTTGTGTTACATAATGGGAGCTCCGCAGGGTTGGCTGCATGTAGCCATGTTTGTTGTTTTATTGGTCAGAAACTGGCCTTTTATTACATGATGGGAGCTCCGCTGGGTTGGCTGCACGTGGCCATGTTTGTTGTTTTACTGGTGAAAAAATGGCCTTGTGTTACATGATGGGAGCTCCTCAGGGGTGGCTGCACTTGGCCATGTGTGTTGTTTTACTGGTGAGAAACTGGCCTTTTATTACATGATGGGAGCTCTGTGGGGTTGGCTGCATGTGGCCATGTTTGTTGTTTTACTGGTAAGAAACTGGCCTTGTGTTACATGATGGGAGCTACTCAGGGGTTGCTGCACGTGGACTTGTTATTTTATTGGTGAGAAACTGGCCTTGTATTACATGATGCGAGCTCCTTGGGGTTGGCTGCACATGGCCATGTTTGTTGTTTTACTGCTGAGAAACTGGCCTTGTGTTACATAAAAGGAGCTCTTCGGGGTTGCCTACATGTGGCCATGTTTGTTTTACTGGTGAGAAACTGGCCTAGTGTTACATGATGGGAGCTCCTCAGGGGTGGCTGCAATTGGCCATGTTTGTTGTTTTACTGGTGAGAAACTGGCCTTTTATCACATGATGGGGGATCCGCGGGGTTGGCTGCATGTGGCCATGTTTGTTGTTTTACTGGTGAGAAACTGGCCTTGTGTTACATGATGAGAACTCCTTAGGGGTCGCTGCACGTGGACTTGTTATTTTATTGGTGACAAACTGGCCTTGTGTTACATGATGAGAGCTCCTCAGGGGTGGCTGCACGTAAACTTGTTATTTTATTGGTGATAAACTGGTCTTGTATTACATGATGGGAGCTCCTCTGGGTTGGCTGCACGTGGCCATGTTTGTTGTTTTACTGGTGAGAACCTGGCCTTTTATTACATGATGGGAGCTCCGCCTGGTGGCTGCATGTGGCCATGTTTGTTGTTTTACTGGTGAGAAACTGGCCTTGTGTTACATGATGGGAGCTCCTCAGGGGTGGCTGCGCTTGGCAATGTTTGTTGTTTTACTGGTGAGAAACTGGCCTTTTATTACATGATGGGAGCTCCGCGGTGTTGGCTGCATGTGGCCATGTTTGTTGTTTTACTGGTGAGAAACTGGCCTTGTGTTACATAATGGGAGCACTTCGGGGTTGGCTGCATGTTGCCATGTTTGTTGTTTTACTGGTGAGAAACTGGCCTTTTATTACATGATGGGAGCTCCGCTGGGTTGGCTGCACGTGGACTTGTTATTTTATTTGTGAGAAACTGGCCTTGTATTACATGATGGGAGCTCCTCTGGGTTGACTGCACGTAGCCATGTTTGTTGTTTTACTGCTGAGAAACTGGCCTTGTGTTACATAATGGCAGCTCTTTTGGGTTGGCTGCATGTGGCCATGTTTGTTGTTTTACTGGTGAGAAACTGGCCTTTTATTACATGATGGGAGCTCTGCTGGGTTGGCTGCAGGTGACCATGTTTGTTGTTTTACTAGTGAGAAACTGGCCTTTTATTACATGTTGGGAGCTCTTCGGGGTTGGCTTCATGTGGCCATGTTTGTTGTTTTACTGGTGAGAAACTGGCCTTTTCTTACATGATGGGAGCTCCGCTGGGTTGGCTGCATGTGGCCATGTTTGTTGTTTTACTGGTGAGAAACTGGCCTTTTATTACATGACATGATGGGAGCTCCGCAGGGTTGGCTGCATGTGGCCATGTTTGTTGTTTTACTACTGAGAAACTGGCCTTGTATTACATAATGGGAGCTCTTCGGGGTTGGCTGCGAGTAGCCATGTTTGTTGTTTTACTGGTGAGAAACTGGCCTTTTATTACATGAAGGAAGCTCCGCGGGGTTGGCTGCATGTGGCCATGTTTGTTGTTTTACTGGTGAGAAACTGGCCTTGTGTTACATGATGTGAACTCCTCAGGGGTCGCTGCACGTGGACTTGTTTTTTTATTGGTGACAAACTGGCCTTTTGTTACATGATGAGAGCTCCTCAGGGGTGGCTGCACGTGGACTTGTTATTTTATTGGTGATAAACTGGTCTTGTATTACATGATGGGAGCTCCTCGGGGTTGGCTGCACGTGGCCATGTTTGTTGTTTTACTGCTGAGAAACTGGCCCTGTGTTACATAATGGGAGCTCTTCGGGTTTGGCTGCATGTGCCCATGTTTGTTGTTTTACTGGTGAGAACCTGGCCTTTTATTACATGATGGGAGCTCCGCCTGGTGGCTGCATGTGGCCATGTTTGTTGTTTTACTGGTGAGAAACTGGCCTTGTGTTACATGATGGGAGCTCCTCAGGGGTGGCTGCACTTGGCCATGTTTGTTGTTTTACTGGTGAGAAACTGGCCTTTTATTACATGATGGGAGATCTGCTGGGTTGGCTGCAGTTGGCCATGTTTGTTGTTTTATTGGTGAGAAACTGGCCTCATGTTACATGATGGGAGCTCCTCAGGGGTGGCTGCATGTGGCCATGTTTGTTGTTTTACTGCTGAGAAACTGGCCTTGTGTTACATAATGGGAGCTCCTCGGAGTTGGCTGCATGTGGCCATGTTTGTTTTTTTACTGGTGAGAAACTGGCCTTTTATTACAAGATGGAAGCTCGGCGGGGGTTGGCTGCACTTGGCCATGTTTGTTGTTTTACTGGTGAGAAACTGGCCTTGTGTTACATGATGGGAGCTCCTCAGGGGTGGCTGCACTTGGCCATGTTTGTAGTTTTACTGGTGAGAAACTGGCCTTTTATTACATGATGGGAGCTCCGCAGAGTTGGCTGCATGTGGCCATGTTTGTTGTTTTACTGCTGAGAAACTGGCCTTGTGTTACATGAAGGGAGCTCCTCGGAGTTGGCTGCATGTGGCCATGTTTGTTGTTGTACTGGTGAGAAACTGGCCTTTTATTACATGATGGGAGCTCTTCGGGTTGGCTGCGAGTGGCCATGTTTGTTGTTTTACTGGTGAGAAACTTGCTTTTTATTACATGATGGGAGCTCCGCGGGGTTGGCTGCATGTGGCCCTGTTTGTTGTTTTACCGGTGAGAAACTGACCTTGTGTTACATGATGAGAACTCCTCAGGGATCGCTGCACGTGGACTTGTTATTTTATTGTTGACAAACTGGCCTTGTGTTACTTGATGGGAGCTCCTCAGGGGTGGCTGCACGTGGCCTTGTTTGTTGTTCTACTGGTGAGAAACTGGCCTTTTATTACATGATGGGAGCTCCTCAGGGTTGGCTGCACGTGGCCATGTTTGTTGTTTTACTGCTGAGAAACTGGCCTTGTTTTACATAATGGGAGCTCTTTTGGGTTGGCTGCACGTGGCCATGTTTGTTGTTTTACTGCTGAGAAACTGGCCTTGTTTTACATAATGGGAGCTCTTTTGGGTTGGCTGCATGTGGCCATGTGTGTTGTTTTACTGGTGAGAAACTGGCCTTTTATTACATGATGGGAGCTCCGCAGAGTTGGCTGCATGTGGCCATGTTTGTTGTTTTACTGCTGAGAAACTGGCCTTGTGTTACATGAAGGGAGCTCCTCGGAGTTGGCTGCATGTGGCCATGTTTGTTGTTGTACTGGTGAGAAACTGGCCTTTTATTACATGATGGGAGCTCTTCGGGTTGGCTGCGAGTGGCCATGTTTGTTGTTTTACTGGTGAGAAACTTGCTTTTTATTACATGATGGGAGCTCCGCGGGGTTGGCTGCATGTGGCCCTGTTTGTTGTTTTACCGGTGAGAAACTGGCCTTGTGTTACATGATGAGAACTCCTCAGGGATCGCTGCACGTGGACTTGTTATTTTATTGTTGACAAACTGGCCTTGTGTTACTTGATGGGAGCTCCTCAGGGGTGGCTGCACGTGGCCTTGTTTGTTGTTCTACTGGTGAGAAACTGGCCTTTTATTACATGATGGGAGCTCCTCAGGGTTGGCTGCACGTGGCCATGTTTGTTGTTTTACTGCTGAGAAACTGGCCTTGTGTTACATAATGGGAGCTACTCAGGGTTGACTGCATGTGGCTATGTTTGTTGTTTTACTGCTGAGAAACTGGCCTTGTATTACATGATGGGAGCTCCTCTGGGTTGGCTGCATGTGGCCATGTTTGTTGTTTTACTGGTGAGAAACTGGCCTTGTATTACATGATGGGAGCTCCGCTGGGTTGGCTGCATGTGGCCATGTTTGTTGTTTTACTGCTGAGAAACTGGCCTTGTATTACATGATGGGAGCTCCGCGGGGTTGGCTTCATGTGGCCATGTTTGTTGTTTTACTGATGAGAAACTGGCCTTGTGTTACATGATGGGAGCTCCTCGGGGTTGGCTGCATGTGGCTATGTTTGTTGTTTTACTGGTGCGAAACTGGCCTTTTATTACATGATGGGAGCTCCGCGGGGTTGGCTGCATGTAGCCATGTTTGTTGTTTTACTGGTGAGAAACTGGCCTTGTGTTACATGATGGGAGCTCCGCTGGGTTGGCTGCATGTGGCCATGTTTGTTGTTTTACTGCTGAGAAACTGGCCTTTTATTACATGATGGGAGCTCCGCGGGGTTGGCTTCATGTGGCCATGTTTGTTGTTTTACTGATGAGAAACTGGCCTTGTGTTACATGATGGGAGCTCCTCGGGGTTGGCTGCATGTGGCTATGTTTGTTGTTTTACTGGTGCGAAACTGGCCTTTTATTACATGATGGGAGCTCCGCGGGGTTGGCTGCACTTGGCCATGTTTTCTGTTTCACTGGTGAGAAACTGGCCTTTTATTACATGATGGGAGCTCTTCGGGGTTGGCTGCATGTGGCCATGTGTGTTGTTCTACTGGTGAGAAACTGGCCTTTTATTACCATGATGGGAGCTCCTCAGGGGTGGCTGCACGTGGACTAGTTATTTTACTGGTGAGAAACTGGCCTTGTGTTACATGATGGGAGCTCCTTGGGGTGGACTGCACGGAGCCATGTTTGGTATTTTACCGGTGAGAAACTGGCCTTGTGTTATTGCAGCAATGGCCTGGCAGCTTTTGGTAAGACTGCACCTAAACCAACTCTGGTACAAAAAGTGAGGAATTTTGGGCAGGATCGTCGACTTAAAAATGTCCTCTGGGTGCCCAAATTCAGACATTCACATCAACCAAAGACACAGAATGGACCTCACCCGATGCCCAATGACATCTGGCACAGACCCTTAGAATAGACACAAATCAGGACTTCAACGTAATCAGATAAAATATTACGGCAACCACAGCAAAATTATGTTTACAGCTCAACAAAGGAGACCATATGAAGACAAGGCACTGACTGACAACGGGACACACGATGGTCAAATCTCCCAGCGCATATTTACTAGTGAAGGAGCTAAGATGTTAGGATTCCCAGCCACTACACCGCAGTCCGATGCCAGTGTACCCCGAAAGTGTCACATGCATAGCTTGGGCGTTCAGGAAACAACAAACCATAAATTTCAGCCGCTGCTGTCAAAGACAATATCTCAGACTGCAAGGGAACATCTGGGCCCGTGTTACAGATATGATGCACTTTCCATGTTTGTGCGACGGCGCACCTCTAAACTGGTGCGCTGGGTGCAAACATGGAAGGTGCGCTGCCCACAGTGCAGCACATTCAAGAGAAACAACATAACGTGTATTTATAAAGTGCACATTCACCCAAGGGTATCTTAGCACTGAATAACAGATGTTTTATTCTTACGTAACTCAGGGGTACTCATTTTATCAACCTCAGAAGGATGAAAGGCTAAGTGGACAAACTGGAAGTTGAACCTGTGACCATGAGATCAAACACAGGTGCCTACAGTGGATGCATTATTCCACTAAGCCACCAGACCTGGAGTTTAAAAGCTGCTCCGTGTTTATCTGTGCAGGCAGCAACCCGCCTGCAGTTTTTGAGAGGGAGTAGGGATCCCCTTGCAGGCGAGTGCAGTGAGTGAAAGCACCCGCCTGCCTGGGGATGTCTCGGGGGTCCATGGGACACCCTTTCATCTCTTTGGAGGGCTGCATTCAGAAGGAGCACTGAAAGTGTACTACCAGTTTGTGGTGCACTTTCAGTTGGTAATACGGCACAGGGGCAGAGGCAAAGAGACTCCTTCATTTGCATGGGGCTACGCCTCCATGCAAATCAGGGAACTCCTTCTAACAATAGTGCTGGCGCTAAATGTATGCCAATGCTATCTGCGGCCCCTTCTGTAATACCAAAGTGCCCCGAGGCCGCATAAAACAGGTGCAAACGCCCTTTGCCTCCAGTGTACTTGTGTAATACGGCCCCTTACCTTCAGCACACTGTGAGATTAAGGCTGTTCGCCTCTCATTGTCGTGAGTGGAATTTGTGTATGTATTGTCTCTACACGCTTCCCTCTCTGTGTACGGGGATCAGCACATTCTTTTAGAAGATTATTTGTTGTCCCAGGGTACCATATACTACCATGATCTTTTGGCTGGTTCCTCAGCACCAGAATGCCTGCTAAGTGCGTAAAAGGGCACTTTATAAATAAATAGTGCCAGTCTGGGGTCCGGCTCAGATTTGAAAACCTCTCAGTCATTTCTTTTCTGATGGACACTTCTAACTGCAGCTTCCTCACCTTGTGAGTCTCCCCAAGTGCCAGACTAGATCCAGAGCCTCTAGTTATATCTCCTGGTGCCGATAGGTGGCACCATTGGCTTCAGTTAGGACTCAGTCCTGCCGCCAAACATGCCAACATGGAGCCGCGTATATGGCCATACCTGTGCTTGACAGCATGGGCTATATTATGGAAAAAGCTCAGGGGGCACAATGGGCATGTGCACCTGCTTTGTGCCCCCCTGGGGCACTTGGTATTGCAGAAACAGCTGCAGACGCTTGTGCGGCCCTGTCTGAGAGAGTCAGTTAGTTATAGATTCCTTACCTTTAGAATTACCCCCAGGCATTAGACTGGATCAAGGGAATTTTTTTTAGCAGTACCACTGCACGTCGGTGGGTGGCGTTGGTTGACTCCGCATCTGTCGTCGGCGTCGTGGTCTCCAGAATGATGTCACGGTGCCTACTTACACGCCGCTCCTGCACGCGGATGTCAGTTCTTTCTTTTTCCTTGCCAGCTTAGCGCAGATCCGGAGAGGGCTACCTCTTTAGTCACTTATTGACTAAAATTTTTCGAATTGTTGTCAACTTCCTTTTCAAGTCTTCAACTCCTGGTGTCCAAGGTATGACTCATCGTCGGACTGGCTTCAAGCCTTGCGAGGCCTGTCACAGGTTGATGTCTGTGACAGACCCGCATCTTGTGTGCTTTTGGTATCCGATAGAGACTTCTAGCTTCAGATTCCTTACGTTTGAATTTCCCAGGCGTCAGGCTGGATCCGGAAATGTTTGCTAAGCAATCCTCCTTGCGCGTGACGTCGTGTTGCTCCATTCGGCTCTGCGTGTCGTCAATGACGTCGGTAGCGTCGGTTATGACGTTGCGGTGCCTACATAGGCGCCACCCAGGTGCGCAGACGTCAGTTCTTTTCTTTCTGCGTCGATCCGGGAAGAACTACGCCTCTGCCGCTTTTTGGCAGACTTTTTTCTCGACTTTTGTCGAAATTTTGGACGACTTCATGTGCGAGGTAGGAAGAGAGATTTTAAACCGTGCGGAACTTGTTTCCGCACGATTTCAGGGGTTCTGATCCCCACCGCGTATGTCCGTGGTGTCTTGAACGCGCCACAATTCGAAGTCGTGTTCAGACTGTCAGACGATGGCTCCGAATACCTTGAGGGAGTGGGCATTGATGTTGCTTGCGGTCCGGCAGTCGACACCGTTAAGCGAGACTCCGAGGAGGTCACGATCCCGTTCAAAGAAGAGGAGGTCGTGGGATCACTCTCGGAGCCCTAAGTCCTCTTCCTCCCATTCAAGGTCATCTGGACGATCCGGGAAGAGGCACAAGAAGAAGAAGTCCAAGTTCACCTCAACTGGCATCCATCATCGAGAGAGGTAAGGAGCACGGTTCTGCGAAGCCGGAGCCAGAGTCAACTTTGCGCCTCCCTCTATTTCTGGGAGCCGGAGCGACTTTCTCTCAAATTAAGGATTTTTACGAGGCCATGCGCCTGCTTATTTGAGAGGAACGACCTCGTTGGTGAGCCCTCGAGTCCTGCGGGGTTGGATGGGACTCCATTGGATTCAACGTCGTCGGCTTCGGCCCCCGTGCCGTTGGGGCCTTAGGGGTCCTATCTCGGATCCGGTTAGACGCCGGATGAACCAACGCGACCTTACCCAACATCAGCGTCGCTGGCGGCTGTCCGTGACACAAGCCTCATCCTCGATGACACGGAGCCGGAACGGCGTCGTTCAATGCCGATTCCGACGTCGACAAAACCCAGGGGTTCTATGTTGTCGCCTGAGCCCTTTGTGGACGTACTAGGCTCAGGAGAGGAATGGAAGGACTCTTTAGAGAACCAGGATGTCTCTGAGGAGACTATGGACTGGTATGGGGATCTTGGGGAAGCCAGTGGTCTGGATACTTCCCCAGACACTGGCATGCTCTCTCCACCTACAGTGACTATGGAGGAGGGGGAGTCCTATGCTATGGTGGTTAAAAGAGCAGCTGAGGTCCTAGGACTGGAGCTACCCTCAGTGCAGGTCAGGACTAATTTCCTGACCGAAGTGCTTCATCCTGGGGCTTCCACCTCTGAACCCCTTTTTCCCTTTAATGAGGCATGTATGGACGTCCTACTAGGAACTTTGCCCAAACCTAGCACAGGGGCTCATGTGAACGGGACAATTGCATACCGCCATCGCCCAGCACCGGGCGACTTAATGTTCCTAAGCCAACACCCCACCCCAGAAAGTTTGGTGGTACAGGCCTCTACTTCCCAGGGCGCATTCCCTTCCGCCACTCCAGATAGACAATCCAGAGACTGGACTCTTTGGGGAAGAAGATGTTTTCTTCCTCCAGTCTGGCATTGCGGTCGGTGAATACAGCATGCTTATTGGGCCTTTTCTCCCACTCTCTTTGGGAGACGGTTGCGCAAGTGCTGCCACAAGTCCCTAGAGAGGCCCGGGCGGTGCTCTCGCAGGATGTCGAGGACGGGAGAGATGCAGCTAAATTCCCATTCGGTGTGGTTTGGATACGACCATTTCACTGGGCAGGTCTATTTCAACAACAGTGGCCTTGAGGCACCCCATCTGACTTCATACATCTGGCTTCTTGGGGATGTCCAAGCCAATTTGATGGACATGCCCTTTGATGGAACCCGCCATTTTTGGGAAAAGGCTGACTCTGCCCTGGTCAGGTTCAAGGATTTGCGAGCTATGGCAGATCCTTGGGCCTCTTCTCCACTACTCATGGTCAGTCTTCCTTTCACCCCTTTGGTGACAATGGAAAGGGTTTCCAGCCGCGTCAGCCCTATCCTAGCCACCGTCCCGCACAGACTACCCAAGCTGTGCATGGACGTGGACCCAGTACATTCCGTCATCGGAATAGAGGTCAGAAGTCGTCTGCCACACTGCCCCCAGCAGCCGCAGCCTCCAATTACTCCTAGACTGATTCTGCAGGACCACACTACTCCAGTGGGTGGGAGAATTCATCATTATCTTCCCCGCTGGAGCTCTCTAACAAAAGACAAGTGGGTCTTGCAGATTGTCCAGGAGGGCATTATCTTCCTTTCCTTTCTTTTACTCCTACTATTCTGCCAAGTCACGAACGGCTGGCTGAGGATCACTTAAAACTGCTCCAAGAGGAAGTTATGGCTCTTTTGGCCAAAGGAGCTATAGAAAGGTTTCCAGTTTCAGAAGTAGGCAGTGGCTGTTTTTCCTGCTAATTTCTGATTCTGAAGAACAACAAGGGACTTCAGCCCATTTCGGGTCTTCGGACCGTCAATCTCTTCCTCAAAAAGGAGAAATTCAAAATGCTCACATTGGCTCAAGTCTTGTCTGACTTAAACCAAGGAGACTGGATGGTAGCGCTGGACCTGCAGGATGCCTATTTTCACATTCCCATCCTGTCGGGCCACAGACATTACCTATGGTTCAAGGTAGGCCATGAGCACTTTCAGTTTACCGTGCTCCCCTTCGGCCTTACCAGTGCCCCTCGGGAGTTCACCAAGGTGATGGCGGTGGTTGCAGCACATCTGTGCAGGTTAGGGGTTTCAGTCTTCCCCTACCTCGACGACTGGCTGTTGAAGGCGTCCTCGCCCCAGGCAATCGTCTTCCATCTTCAGACTACGGCGAACCTCCTACATTCTCTGGAGTTCTCTATAAATGTGCGGAAGTCACACCTGACTCCTTCTCAGACGCTTCCTGTCATCGGAGCTGTTCTGGACACAGTGCAGTTTCGGGCTTATCCTCCCAAGCAGTGAGTCCAGAATATTCAGGTTATGATTCCGATATTTCAGCCTCTATCCTAGATTTCGGTGTGGTTGACCCTGAGGCTGTTGGGCCTCATGGCCTCCTGCATCCTGTTGGTAAGACACGCGAGATGGCGTATGCGGGCTCTGCACTGGGACTTGAAGTTCCAATGGGCACAGCATCAGGGGAATCTCACCAACATGGTTCAGATCTCGGAAGGAACTTCAAAGGATCTGCAGTGGTGGTTAACAAAACGCGATTGGGTCAAAGGCAGACCTCTCTCCCTTCCCCAACCGGATTTCACAATCGTAACGGATGCGTCACTTCTGGGATCGGGCGGCCACTTTGGAGAGATGAAGATCAGGGGTCTCTGGTCTCAGCCGGAGATGGGGCTCCACATAAACGTGTTGGAGCTCCCAGCTATTTGCTTGGCATTGAAAGCATGTCTTCCCTCTGTCAAGGGGACGTTGGTGCAGGTATTCACAGACAACACCACTGCCATGTGGTACTACAACAAGCTAGGCAGGGTGGGGTCATGGACCCTTTTTTGAGAGGCCCTGTGTCTCTGGATGTGGCTGGAACATCAGGCCATAACCCTGGTGGTTCAACACCTGGCAGGTTCTCTGAACGCCAGGGCAGACGATCTCAGCCGTCGATGCCTAGTGGATCACGAATGGCATCTCCAATCGGAGGTGGCACAAGGTCTCTTTCAGCAGTGGGGAGAACCTTGGTTAGATTTGTTTGCCTACGGAGCGAATGCGCAATGTCAGCAGTACTGCGCGCTGGAGTTTCCAAGGCGGCTATCACTCCGCGACACGTTTCGTCACGAGTGGAGCTCAGTCAGGCCTGTTGTACGCCTTTCTGCCCATACCACTCCTGCCCAGGGTTCTGAAGAAGATCAGGAGCGACCAGGCCCAAGTCATCCTTGTGGCGCCGGACTGGGCAAGGAGAGTCTGGTATCCAGAGCTTCTGAGCATGAGTGCCGATCCTCCGTCAGGCTGCCCCTTCGGGAGGAGGGGAGGTTTCTCCACCCGAACCTGTCAACTCTGCGCCTTCATGCGTGGAGATTGAGCGGCAGCAATTGATGGCTTTTGACCTTCCTCCCGAGTTCTGTAATGTTATTCTGGTGGCTAGGCGGCCCTCCACTAAGTAGGTATACGCCTGCCGATGGCAGAAATTTGTGTTATACTTTACAGAAAGGTCGATTGACCCTCTTTCTGCTACTCTTTTTACTGTACTTTTATTCATTCTAACCCTTGCCCAGCAGGGCTCTGCTTCGGGAACTCTCAAGGGTTACCTTTCTGCTCTATCTGCTTTTTTGCGGCTGTCAGACCAACCTTCTCTCTTTAAATCTCCTATTGTAAATAGATTTCTAAAAGGGCTGGTTCACTTGTTTCCACCCACGCCCTTTATTATGCCACAATAGGACCTTAATTTGGTCCTCACTTATTTGATGTGCGCTCCTTTTGAGCCTTTGCACAATTGTTCCCTCCGGCTGTTAACCATCAAAACAGCCTTCTTAGTTGCAGTTACATCAGCCCAGAGGGTGAGTGCATTACAGGCGTTAGACAGCTCGCCTCCTTATGTGCTTCTTACCAGGGCATCATTTTTACCAAAGGTGGTGACCCCATTCCATCTGGGTCAGTCCATCACTTCGCCCACATTCTTTGCTCCCCCACATCCCTCTAAGGAAGAGAAGCGTCTATACCGTCTGCACCCAAAAAGAGCGTTGTCGTTCTACCTTAACCACACAAGAGAGTTCCGGGTGGATAACCAACTCTTTGTGGAGTACGTGGGAGCAAAGAAGGGAAAGGCAGTGCAGAAAAGAACCATCTTTCACTGAGTTGTTCTCTGCATTAAAATGTATTGTGCCTTGGTGAATTAGCAGCCCAAGAGGGATTAAGGGCCCATTCCACCAGGGGAAAGGCTGCGACTACAGCCTTGGCATGGGGTGTCCTATTCCAAAACATCTGTCAGGCACCGACGTGGGCATCATTGCACACGTCTGCAATTTTTTTTGCCTTGATGGTCAAGTGCGCAGGGACGGGCCCTTTGCCCACTCAGTCCTGCAAGACTTTTTAGTCTAGTCCATGAGTCCGCAACCCACCGCAGGGTTGGTATGGCTTGGGTATCTGATTCAATAGTAAGGAATCTGCAGCTAGAATACTCTATCAGATGAACAAGTTACTTACCTTTGGTAACACATTGTCTGGTAGAGACTATATCTAGCTGCAGATTCCTTACAGCCCCACCCATGCCTCCCCGCTTTGCGGACTGATGTTGTAGGTCTAGGGTTTCTACCCTTTCAGGGCCCTAGTTTTGCACACATTTACGTCAGTAACTTTGTGGCTCTGCGCTTCTGGCGTGGAAAAACAAAAAGAACTGACGTCCGCGCTCCTGGGTGACGCCTATGTAGGCACTGCGACATCATAACCGACGCTACTGACGTCATCGACGACACGCGGAGCTGAATGGAGCCACCCGACGTCGCACGCAAGAGGTATTACTCAGCAAAAGTTTCTGAATCCAGCCTGACGCCTGGGAAATTCAAAGGTAAGGAATCTGCAGCTAGATAGTCTCTACCAGATAATAAGTTACCGAAGGTAAGTAACTTGTTCGTCTCGAACACGACCATGACCCGAAGTCATGCTCTGTCTGCCGGGCCATGAATCCAAAGTCTTCACGGGAGTGGTCCCTAAAGCTCTTGGAGGACCGGTGGTCGGCTACGCTTCACTCCCGGTCTTGTTCGAGAGGAAGGTCTTGAGGCTGCTTGCGGAGCCCCCACACCTTGTCCCATTCCAAGTCTTCTAAGTCCTCGGGTAAGCCAAAGTACAAGAAGAAGGCGAAGAAGCACCGGCGCTCTTCGCCTTCTCCCAGTCGGTTGGCTGATGCGACGCGGGACCCGGAGCTCTAAGGCTCAGTCTCCCGTGCCTTCTTCAGGGACGACTCCGCACCTCCCCCCGTTTCCTGGAGCCGGGACATCCCCTGCCCAGCTTCGTACATTTTACGAAGCCTTCCACCGTATCTTTGGGCAGGCCAACTCCCCGGCGTCCCTTTGGTCCCTGCGGAGCCGTTGGGGGCCCTGGGCCTTCGATACCGGTGCCTCCGGCCCCTGCGGATCCAGGCCTGGATCCGGATCAACCTCAGTCGATCTTACCCGACCTTCCCCGGTGCCGATCCTGATGACGACACCCCCAGTGCCGGCCATGCCCCTGACTGACGCCGTCCCCATCCTCACCCCCGAGATGGACCCAGAGCAGGACCAACGTCAGCAGACGTCTAATCCAAGGCCGGAGGGTACTTTTGTTCCTCTGTTAATCCTTGGTGTTCCCTATCTCCCAGAAGGTGGTGATGAGGATTGGGTGGGGTCGCTGGACCCTTTGGCAGACCAGCATGAAAAGTTGGACTGGAGGGAGGACCTCGGTGACGCCAGTGGTCTGGACACTTCTCCAGACCTTGGCATGCTTTCTCCCCCTACCGTGGCTACGGAGGAGGGAACGCCTTACGCTGTGTTGGTGCGAAGGGCACCCGAGGCCTTGGACCTGGAGCTCCCTTCAGTGGAGACTAATCTCCTGGCAGAGGTGCTTTAGCCTGCGGCAACCTCCTCTGAACCCCTTCTGCCCTTCAACTAAGCCCTCACTGATGTCCTTCTGGCCCCTGGTCCAAGCCCAGCACAGGGGCTCCTGTGGAAAGGACGTTTGCCCGTCGCACCGCCTGGCTCCGGGCGACCCAGTTTTCCTCACTCAACATCCTTCCCCTGAGAGCTTGGTGCTCCAAGCCTCTTCTTCTAAGGATGCATTCCCTTCTGCTCCCCCACACAGGGAATCCAAGAAGGGGGATCATCTTGGAAATTGCATGTTCTCTTCCTCCATCTTGGCACTGCGGTCCGTGAATACTGCATGCCTCTTGGGCCGATACTCCCATTCTATCTAGGATACGGTCGTGCAAGTGCTGCCTCAGCACCTGAAAGAGACCCGGGCCGTTCTCTCCCAAACAGTGGCGGATGGGAGAGATGCAGCTAAATTCACGATTCGATGTGGACTGGATACCACCGGCTTACTAAGCAGAACGATTGCCACGCCGATAGCCCTTAGGTGCTGCGCCTGATTGAGAACGTCTGGCTTTTTAGGGAATGTCCAGTCAACCTTGCTGGACATGCCCTTCGATGGCCATCGTCTTTTTGGCGACAAGGCAGACTCGGCGCTGGAGGGGCAGTCCACCCTTTCCCCCCTGCAGCAGCCTCCAAGCCCTCCTAGTTCGAGCCTCGGGAATATCAGCAGACAGTGGGTGGCAGGATTCGCCATCACCTCCCCCACTGGCAATCCATCACTTCTGACAGGTAGGTTTTGCAAATAGTCCGAAGGGGCTACTACCTCCCCTTCAAGACTGCCCCTCCCTCCATGCCACTGTCTTTCGATCGCATGTTGAAGGATCATTTGCCATTTCTCTGGCAGGAAGTTTCCACTCTCTTAGCCAAGGGAGCTATCAAAAGGGTCCCTGCACCAGAAGTAGGTCATGGTTGCTATTCCCGCTACTTTCTGGTGCCCAAGAAGGACAAAGGTCTGTGAACTGTCCTAGACCTCAGGGTCCTCAACCGCTTCCTAGGGAGCGAGAAGTTCAAAATGCTCCTGTTGGCTCAGGTCCTGTCTGCTGGAGACTAGATGGTGGCGTTGGACTTGCAGGACGCCTATTTCCAAATTTCCGTCCTGCCAGCCCACAGACGCTATCTATAGTTCACAGTGGGCCATGAGCATTTTCTGTTCACTGTGCTCCCCTTCGGCCTTACCAGTGCCCCTCGGGTGTTCACAAAAGTGATGGTGGCAGTCACTGCTCATCTGCACAGATCAGGAGTTCCAGTCTTCCCCTATCTTGACGACTGACTCACTGACTTGTGGCTGTCGTCTCCCACCTCCAGATTATGGCGGACATCCTGCATTTGCTGGGATTCACTGTAAACATGCCGAAGTCACATCTGACTCCCTCTCAGACACTCCCTTTCATCGGAGCTGTATTGGATATAGTGCAGTTTTGGGCCTATCCTCCCGAGTCTGGGATATTTTGGCTATGATACTGATGTTTCCGCCTCTATCCCGGATTTTGGTGAGAATGACTCTGAGGCTGCTGGGCCTCATGGCTTCCTGCAACCTGCTGGTAGATCATGCCAGATGATATATGCGGGCTCTGCAATGGGACCTGAAGTTCCAGTGGGTGCAGCACCAGGGGAATCTTTCCGACTACATCCAGATCTCGGAGGGAACTGCACAACAACTGCAGTGGTGGCTAATGAACCAAGCTTGGGTCAAATGCAGATCCCTCTCCCTTCCCCAACTAGGTCTCACAGTGGTGACAGATGTGTCACTTCCGGGATGGGGCGGCCACATGGGAGAGTTGGAGATCAGAGGCCTCTGGTATCTGGCGTAGTCTGGGCTCCATATCAACCGGTTGGAGCTTTGGGTGATCTGCCTGGCACTCTGAACGCAAGGGCAGACAAACTCAGCCATCGGTGCCTGGTGGATTACTCGGAGGTGGTGCAAGGTCTCTTTCAGCGGTAGGGGAAGCCTTGGTTAGATCTGTCCGCCACCGAACAGAATGTGCAATGCCAGCAGTTCTGTGCCTTGGAGTTTCCAAGATGGCCCTCGCTCAGCGGCACTTTTCGTCATGAGTGGAATTTCGGCCTCCTGTACGCCTTTTGTCGTGTACCACTTCTACCCAGAGTGCTGAAGAAGATCAAGAACAACCAGGCCCAAGTTATTCGTGTAGCTCCGGACTGTGTACAAAGAGTCTGGTACCCCAAGTTCTTGGGCATGGTCATCGATTCTCAGATCAGACTGCCCCTTTGGGAGGATCTTATGTCGCAGCAGCAGGGGATGGTTCTTCACCCAAACCTGTCCAGCCTCCACCTCCTTGTGTGGAGATTGAGTGGTGACAGTTGCCAGCTTTTGACCTTCCACCCAAAGTTTGTAATGTCAGCTTGGCAGCCAGGCATCCCTCCATAAACGGTATACGCCTGTAGATGGAACAAGTTTGTGGCATGGTGCACAATCCCCTTTCTGCCCCTCTTCCAGGGGTTCTCTTGTATATACTTTCTTTGGACCATCAGGGCTCTGCTCTGGGCACTCTCAAAGGTTATCTTGCAGATATCTCTGCTTTTCTGCGGCTAGCAGATCAGCCATCCTTATTCAAGTCTACTATTGCAAATAGATTCTTTAAGGACATTACTCATCTCTTTCCTCCATCTCCTTTCATAATGCCCCAGTGGTATTTGAATCTTGTTATCACATTTCTATGTGTGTTCCCTTTGAGCCTCCTCACAACTGTCTCCTCAGGCTCCTTACCCTGAAAACTGCCTTGCTTGTTGCCATCACCTCTGCTCACAGAGTGAGTGAGCTTCAAACTTTATCTTCTAAGCCCCCTTTCTTCTCTGTGCATCTGGACAACGTGCTGCTTAGGACGAGGCCCTTGTTCCTTCCTAAAGTGGTTACATCATTTCACACAGGACAAACAATCCCTTTGCCCACCTTATTCCCTCCTCCGCACTCTTCCAAGGAGGAGGAGAAACTTCACTGTCTGGACCCTAAACATCCGCTATCCTTCTACCTTGACCGCACAAAAGATCTCCAGATGGATGATCAACCCTTCATTGGCTATTTAAGTGCAAAGAAAGGCCAGGCTGTTCAAATGCGTACCATCTCTCAATGGGTTGTCCTTTGTATTAAAATACGTCAGGTTTTGGCGAAAAAGGAACCTCCAGTGGGCCTGCGTGCTCATTCAGCTAGAGTTACAGCAGCAACCACTGCATTGGCACGTGTAGTCCCACTTCTTGATATCTGTCAGGCACCTACGAGGGCATCCTTGCACATGTTCACCAGACATTACTGCCTGGACAGCCAAGTCTGGAGAGATGGCTATTTTTCCTGTTCAGTCCTCCAGGACTTTCCGGTGTGAACTTGGTTCGCAGACCCTCTGGGGTTGGTATTGCTGGGGGATCTATTCTAAAGGTAAGGAATCTATAACTAACTGTCTCTTTTAGATGAACAAGTTACTTACCTTCGGTAACCATGTATCTGTAAGAGACATATGTTAGTTATAAATTACTTACCGCCCCACCCATCCTCCCCGCTCTGCAAACTGACTTCTAGGGATAGTGACTCCCTTGCAGTGCCCTAGTTGTGGTGCACCAGTGGCCAGTGTCTTTCATGGCTCTGCGCTTCTGGCGTGGAAAGTTGTGTCAGAACTGACGTTGTCTAAGAAGACACCGCGACGTCATCCTGGTGACCACGACGCAAAAGAAAGAAGCGGAGTCTATCAACACCACCAACTGACATGCAGAAGTATTGCTAGGAAGAAATCTCCGGATCCAGTCTGACGCCTGAGGGGTAATTCTAAAGGTAAAGAATCTATAACTAACGTATGTCTCTAACAGATACTTCGTTACCGAAGGTAAGTAACTTGTTCTTCTGGAATACAGATAGCGCTGACGCACATCTAGCACCAGCGTTAGCACCAGCGGGTGTTCCCTCATTTCCCTCATTGCATGGGGGGTGGCCCCATGCAAATGAGGAAATTATTTTGCATCTGCGCCGTATTATAGACGCGGGCACAGAGGCAAAGAAGCTGCCAGGAGGCACATTGACAGTGCACCCCCTGATGGTAGGCCTCTGGTGGGGGGAAAAAGAGGTCCTATGGACCCCCCCAGACATCCCCTAGAAGAGGGATGCAGTCACTCACTGCACCCGCCTGCAGGGGGATATCTAATCCCCCTTAAAAGTGCAGGTTGCCCACCTACACAGTGAAACGCAGAGAGGCTGCTTCAAAACTGCTCTGTTTTTCACTTTTTCATTCTGTTCTGAGGTTGAGCAGTGGCAACTGAACGGTTTCACTCAGAGTAGGCTAAAACAGAATGTGTTAAGACAGGCTCAGATGATGGGGTGGGGAGGCAACTGGTTCCTGATTTGGAGGGCTGTTACCTAGCAGCACAGTTGCAGTACCCAGTGGACCGACAGAGCCCCCCAGAGGGGTGGTGTCCTCCATAGAAGGCAGAGCTGAACCCTGATCGTCGAGCAATGGCAACAAACACAAGGGTAAAGGTTCTTAATGGGGACAGTGCACCGCTCTGGGGTCTTCAAACCCTTGGAAATGTTGCTGCTTTTACAGATAGAGCCAGAAGGGAAATGAGGGGGTGCACTTGTGTGTGTGAGGGGAATGAGGGGGCTTAGTTCTTAATGGGATGCTGGCAACGTTTAGCGAGGTGCAGGAAAAATGTAGGCTAGGTTAAGCAAGGGTTAGACAGAGCATACTCAGCACCACACACTGCGCAAAGAGCGAACACGTGCCCTATGTGTGCAACAGGCATGGAGGTTATCTACACACGGAGGGGGGTTGCCTCACACTGGCTGGGCTTCGGCCACAGTCCACATACAGGAATCAAACCTGTACTGGTGTAGGAACCCCATGAACTCTTTTGCCATTTGCCTTTCTATCTCTGCGTGGATTGCACTGTGCTAATCCTATGCTTAAAGACTTTGATAGGAAAGCAGACATTTGGAGTGTCACTGGTGTTGAGAGCGCTCTATACTGGAGCTGCTTTCCACCTAAACTTGAGAACTACCCAGAGTTCTCTGCTTCTTTTTTGCATAATTTATGCATCACTTTATACCTGAAAGGGTATTGTTTTGACTTATACTGGGTGCTCCCTTGTGTCTGGACAAAGCTACACCTCTCGAACAGCTCCAATGAGAGCGAAACACGTGTCAGGGGTTGTTTTTATTTATTTCAGGTTGGCTTGGATGGTATTTTACCAATTCAAAGCTGTAATACTGTGCCTGGAGTGGTAAAAGGCTTTTGTCATTTCATAGCTCAGCGTGGATGGCACTGTGCTAATCCTAGGCTTCAAGACTTTGATAGAAAAGCAGACATTTGTTGTGAGCCCATTTAGAGTGTCGCTGGTGTTGTGAGTGCTCTATACTGGAGCTGCATAATTTATGTGTCACTCTATGCCTGAAAGGGTACTGTTTTGACATATATATCATATATATATATATATATTTTTTTTTCAAAAGATGCCCAGAAGTGAAGCCGCACTCCGTGTTCAGGTAGGTAACAACCTTTTATTATAAAACAAACTGCTTCCCATTCCGTAATTATCCCTTGGCCCGACGCGTTTCTGGGAATCATCCCCTTTCCTCAGAGGCCCGCGCAAGCAGCTCGCATTCCGTGCAACTGTATTGTTCCCTGCATGCTGATTCAATAAAATTGCCCTCCGGTGCGCCACTTAATTTATTCATTTTCGCTGGAGGGCGGAAAAGTGCTGGATTGAACTGCAGGTTTCAGCATGCGGCGTGAAAATCAAACAAACCTATCAACCCACAATTAAAATATAAATAAAATAAATAAGTACAACACAACATAATTAATAATCAATTAAATAACCATAATAAATTAATAATAATTTGTTGATTATTTAATTAACTTTCCACGCTATACCCTACGAACCCAGCACGCCGCACCTAATATATAATTAAAAATATATATTTATTACACAATTTACATAATTAAAAATAAATTAAATAATAAATAAATTCATTGTTAATTATACTTAATTAACTTCCCACCCTATACCCCTACAAACCTAGCAATCTGGTGCAACACTATAAATTAGTATTAGCAATTAAATAAAAAATTATAAATTACTTAAAATTACAAACTATAATTAATAATTACACAAACAATAATAACACATAGTTAATATACAAACTAAGACACATAAAATAAAAAAATTATATATTTACCACAATACTTACACAATATTAACAACAATAATATTCTTGACAACGATATTACTTACCTGAAAAATCGATATTCTTGACAGCGAGGTTTCTGCACATCACAATATTTTTGTATCCCAATATTTTTATTCCGATATTTCTTTGACTGGATATTTAAAACTTGATATTCTGATGGATACATCTGCCTGTGGATTCCTCACCGTTTGAATATCCCCTGCGCCAGCATTCCTCGGAAACTTTTTTCATTGCTCTCCACGCCGATGAGGTCATCACAATGCCACGGCTCCATTCGCAACTCTGCATGATGTCACCCGAGCCATAAGAGGGCCTCGTCGGCGTGATGACGTCAGTTCCCTTTTTTCCACGCCGTTAACGCGTAACGGTTTTCTGGGACTCTCCATACTGTTTTCAAGTTACTTTGTAATTTCTCCAAGTTATAACTGTACCTGCACGATGGCGACTTCAAGAAAGTCGGGATTCAAGTCCTGTAGAGAGTGTGGGGGTCATATGTCCATCACTGACCCCCATGAGGACTGTTTGTGGTGTTTGTCATCGGGCCACAACGTGGAGGTCTGTTCATGCAAGATGAACCCGAAGGCCTTGAAAGAGCGTGAGACCAAGCTCTTCATGGCAAAAGCAAGGAAGGAGAAGAGGGGTCAGAAAAGGTCCAAATCGAAGTCGACGTCTTCAACCTCGCATGCTTCGAAGTCGAGGAAGCACAAAAAGAATTGGAGGCATGGCTCTTGGCGTTGTTCATGGAAGGCAAAGGCTGCAAGGTCACCTTCTCCGACACCTCGACGTCGACAAAAGGACTTTGTGTCTCCATCGCCTTCACAATCTCCTCAGGCGACTCCAGTTCATTCTCCTTCGCCTAAAGGTACCCTGGCGCAGTCGCCTTGGGGCTCTCCGGCTTTGGAGGGCATACCGGCTCAGGACGAACCTTCTCCTGTGCATGAGACTGTACCTGTAGCTCCGCCTGTGGATCCGGCTGTACCGGCCCCAGATGTTCCTCGTGCGGATCCTGACTTGGCTCCGTATCCTCCATTTCCTGGACCGGGGTCAGATCCCACGCATTTTTTAAATCCTATGTTTGGCATGTTTGCCAAGGCGGCCTTCCCCTCCAGAGCACCTTCGGGTCCCGTGGTTCCACTTGCCTTCAGTTTGGGCGTGCCTCAACAATATGCCCAGGCACCCTTCGTCGTTTTAGAACTGTATTATTGTGTATCTTGGACTCTAATCTCATAAAGAGATTAGCAGTGAATTTTTTGAAATAAATACATAGGGCCCGATTCACAGAACTAACTTAAGATAAAATCCTAAACTTACTACCATTTTGGTATTCACAGAAGGCATTTACTCATTTTGGTATTCACAGAAGGCACTTACTCATTTCGGTATTCACAGAAGTTAGGAGTCCTAACTTTAGGACTCCTAAATGCCTTCTGTGAAAACCGAAAGTCTTAAATTTAGGATTTTTCTCTGTTTAGTAGTAGTATAGTTAGGACTCCTAACTTTAGGACTCCTAAATGCCTTCTGTGAATACCGAAAGTATTAAAATTAGGAATTTTCTCAATTTAGGAGTCCTAAGGTTAGGACTCCTAACTTTACAACTACTAAACTGAGAAAAATCCTAATTTTAAGGCTTTCGGTATTCACAGAAGGCATTTAGGAGACCTAAAGTTAGGAGTCCTAAATTTAGGACTACTAAATTGAGAAGAATCCTAATTTTAAGACTTTCGGTATTCACAGAAGGCATTTAGGAGTCCTAAAGTTAGGAGTCCTAACTATACTACTACTAAACTGAGAAAAATGTGCCCACTATAATTAGGGGTCAGCATATGCCAGGCCAACTTCTCACATTCGGGTCCCGTGGGTCCGCTTGCCTTCAATTTGGGCGTGCCTCAACAATATGCCCAGGCACCCTTCATGCCTTTTATGCCAACGGCGCCGTCTTGGCAGTTTCCGGCACCGAGGTTTTCGACGCCGTAAACTCAGTCCCCGGCACCATCTGGTGGTCCTTCCTCTCGACTTCGTATGGCGCCAATTCCTGCATCGGACCCTCCATCGACGCCGGCTCTGGAGCTATCGGCGCCGCATGTGGCGCCGCTGACGCCTCAACCAATGTTGAGTTTGAGAAGAGAGGCACAGAGACTGTTGGAGGAAGAACAGTTTTGAAGAGAGGAGGTTGAAAAGGGCAAAATCGAGAAGTCTATTGACGATTTCGAGGGTCTTCAAGAGGCTAGTGGCCTGGACACCTCCCCGGAGTGGGAGCTTTCTTCCTCAAGAGCCTAGCCATCTCAAGAGGTGGCTCCCTATCATACAGTCATTAGAAAGGCTGCGGAGATTTTGGACTTGCAATTGCCTACAGCAGAGTACAAACCACATTTACTCAGAGAAGTTTTACATTCTCCATCTTCTATAATTGAGCCACTGTTGCCGTTTAATGAGGATTTAACTGAGCCTATCCTTGAAGAATGGCGTAAACCTCTATCTGCTCCTGCTATTTCGAAATCAGTGGCAAGGAGATACAGGTCGGCTCCAGGAGACCCTGCCTTCCTTTCATCTCATCCGTCCCCTGAAAGCTTAGTGGTACAAGCATCCTGTTCTAAACAGTCTACAGGTACATTTCCTCAAGCTCCTGCCCACAGGGACTCTAAAAAATTGGAGCAATCGGCCAAGAAAGTATTTTCTTCTTCTAGAATGGCATTTAAGTCAACCAATGCTACCTGTTTGCTGGGGAGATATATACACGCCCTGATGGATTCTGCTAAACAATTAGCACCCAAGCTGCCTGACGAGGAACGTGGTAATGGAGATTCTGATGGATGCAAAGGCTGCAGCTCGTCAGGTTTTACAGTCTGGTCTTGACACAGCTGATTCGGTGGCCAGGGATATGAGCACCTCCATCGTTACCAGGGGACAGGTTTGGCTCAGATCCTCTGGGTTTTCTCCAGATGTGCAGGCTACCCTCCTTGACCATCCGTTTGATGGATTAAAACTGTTTGGAGAGAAGGTTGATTCTGCGCTTCAGAGATTCAAGGACAGCAAGGCCACGGCAAAGTCCTTAGGTTTGCAGACTCAATCAAGAGGGTTTGGTTATAGAAAGTATCGAGGATTTGGAAGGTCTTCCTTTCGTAGTCTGCGACAGCCTCAGCAAAAACAGCAACAAAACCCTCTTTACAAATCTTATAGAGGGAAAAACAGGGGTTGCCCGCGAGGGTCAACACGTCAATTCTCCTCCTCCTCCTCTACCTCCCCTACTCCCCCTGGTAATGCAGGAAAGCAGCCCTAGATCCCTCATCCTGGAGCATGTGGGTTCTGTGGGGGGGTCGGCTGTCCCACTTTCTACAGGATTGGAAATCGGTCACTTCTGAACTTTGGGTTTTGAATCTTGTAGAGAATGGGTACGCCCTTCCCTTTCGGGTATTACCTCCTACTTACCCTCCTTGCCAAGGATTCTGTTCGGAAGATCATTTACTTCTTCTCCAGAAGGAGGTCCTTGTCTTATTGCAAAAAGGTGCGATAGAGGTAGTACCGGAGCAGGAAAGGGGTCAGGGATGCTACTCCCGGTATTTCCTGATTCCCAAAAAGGATGGCAGGTTACGTCTGATCCTGGACCTCAAGGTCTTGAATTCTTACCTCAAACAGGAGAAATTCAAGATGCTGACCCTTGCTCAGGTTCTTCAGGCGCTGCAGCAAGAGGACTGGATGGTGTCGATCGATTTGCAGGATGCGTATTTTCACATCCCCATCCTGAAGTTGCACAGGAAGTATCTCCGTTTCATGGTAGGGTCGCAGCACTACCAAGTTGCGGTCCTCCTGTTTGTTCTTACTACTGCACCTCGAGTCTTCACAAAGATGATGGCAGTGGTGGCAGCTCATCTTAGGAGGTTGGTGTGAGAAGTTGGCCTGATGTATGATGTCACTAGTTCTAGTGTACACCTTATATCAGTCCAAACAACCCTTATGGTGATTGGTTGTAAAGTCAACCTTATAGACCAGCTATCCTAGCGGTAGCATGGACAAGAGCAGTCTTAGGCTAAACTCTGAATGGCATGTGAAGCTGGCTGTGATACCATATATAATCCCTTGAATACCAAATGAAAGGACACCACAACAGATATATATATAAAATAAAGTGTATTTATTCTAGTCAAACCCTCAGCACTCTTTATGAGATTAGAGGTAAGTACAACACAGTCTTATTTAAGCATACATTAAGTCACACAGGTAAGTAATACAGTTAGGCCCTAGGGGCCACGCAAACCATATACTAAAGAAGTGGTATAAGGACCACGGTCACGAAAATAGGATAGGCCTAGGCCTAGGGAATCGCTGGGGCTACACTACACTAGCAACAGTTAGGAATTAACAGTTTAAGGACACTTCTGAAGCAGCTAGAGAGTCGAGACTCGGAAACTAGACCCTAGGATAGTCACTACCCTTGTGAGCACCGAAGTACCCAAGTTACCTAGCCCACGGGCTGCGGGTGCATAGGTGTGAACTTGCGTCGGGTTTCGTCGTGGACTTCTATGGATGCCTGAAGGAAAGTTGCTGACAGGCAGTCAGTGAAGAGTGTCCGGTGGATCCCAAGGCTGGGATCAAGAAGAGAGGAGACTTGCAAGCAGAAGGGACAGAGTCAAGGTCACTAGCCAGTGACCACGTGGAACCAGGAAGGAACCAGGCGATGTCGTGAAGATTGCAGGTGAAGGTGAAGCTTGTCGCTGCAGCCACGGGGACCAGGAGACGTCGAGGACGACCAGGACCAGGAGGCGCGCTGTCCCACGAAGGCTCTTGCTGTCGGCGGTGTCAAAGTTGAACTAGGACTCACCAAGCCTTGGCAAGCGGAACACACGGAGAACGGAGGACTTGCTTCTGGTGCAGACCAGGAAGGTCTGGGGTGCTTCTCTTTTGCAAGGAAGCGGGAGCCAGTCTGGAGGAGCCAAACCAGCAGTGAAGATTTCAGGATGCGTCGTCACAGAGGCCACTAGCCAACGGGCAAGCAACCGGACAGGCGCGGCAAGCAGGAAAATTCAGAAGGGCCCCACGCAGGACTCGTGGAGTGTGGGGGGCTGATCTTCGGTGCCGATGTTGCTTGGGGTTGGGGCTTCTCAATCCCCGGTGCACAACTTCGAGGGTGCCTCAGAAGCTGCGCTGGAAGATACTAGCCACTTTTCCCAGGTAGCCGGTCCCACGTCTCTCGTCGCCTCCACGGATCTCAGCTCGGCTGTGGATGTGGATCAGGGTCGGAGAAGTCTGGAAGTCAAGGCTCTGGTCAGGCTCTGCAGTCGGTCCCTCGTAGAACTTCAGCAAAGCAAAGGGTAGTCTCTTGATGGTGCCTGTTTGCACAGGGTAGCCACTCCTTGGCCACAAGGGAGATTCTTCAGTCTTCTTCTTTCGTCGAATGTCGAAGGTCCAGAGTTTCTGTTCAAGTTGCAGGTTCAGGATAATCTAATCTCCTGGGGCCCAGCTACCACTCTTATACTAATCTGGGGGGCTGGGTTACCTGCTAGGTCACGCCTTATGGGTGGGACCTGGGAGGGGGGTGGTTACACCCCCTTCCCTTTGTCCAGTTTCGCTCCAGGACTGGGGCTGGAGTGCCCCAGCACCGGTTTGAACTGGACTATGCACGGGACACCTTGTGTGCCCCAGGCATGTCTCATTCTTTTCATCCCTCCCTGCCCCAATACACTAAGGCCTGTCTGGGGTGGTGCTCGCACCTCCCTAGGCAGGAAACCTATTGTCCAAGCCTCCCTTGCCGGGATCACTCCCAGCAGCAGGAGGTCAGACTCGTGTCTGTGGCAGCAGCATCCATTTTGTGATGCTGGGGCTCTGGTTAACTTTAACCGGGTAAGTAGGTTACAACATGTCTTCCCCCTCTAGAAGGGTGGGATAATATCCTCATCCCCAGAAATGGGATGGGGGTATTATTCCAAAGTGTTAGACACCTTACACGACATGTTTTGATAAAGCCAAACCATAGTTACCATAACCGTTTAAGATTATAAGGCACTTTAAGAGTATATGGTAGGCTATATCATAGAACAGCTATAAGGACATGGTTCCGAAAGCTGCAGACAGGCTCAGCTCATGCTAGAGCACCATCTCACATGTTACCAAGCACTCTGCCTCCAGGATTGTTAAGGCCTGCCATAGGAGTGGCTGATAGGTACACATGTGTCTATATGTAAGTTAGGTATAGGAATACTGCACCTAAGCAAGGAGTGATTACACAACCTTGCCCCAGCTGAGTGATCAGCCAGTTGTGTCATAATGGAAGGCCAGGCCAGGGGTGGCATAATACATGCTGCAGCCCCTGGGAGGCCTAGGGTACACCTATGCCCTGGGTACCTAAGGTACTCTGTACAGGGACCAATAAGGTGATCCTATCCAAATGGGTTATGCACCTAAAGTACATAGTATCAATTTAGAGAGAGAACAGCAGGGCTGTGGGTCTGATTAGCAGGCCCACAGCCACATCTAAGTCGAAAACCAGTAAAGCAAAAGCAAAAAGTGGGGGTGAACATAGAAAGCAGACCCTACTCTCCTACAGTTGGGGATTCCAGTTTTCCCTTATCTGGACGACTGGCTGCTCAAAGCGGCGTCGCCGGAGATGGTGCTTCATCATCTGCGAGTAACAGCTCAACTGTTGTTCAACTTGGGTTTTTCAATAAATGTGCCCAAATCTCACCAAGTGCCCTCTCAGCGCAACCTGTTCATTGGGGCGGTACTGGATACTACTGTGTGTCGAGCTTTTCCGCCTCCTCAAAGGATTCTCGACATTCAGGAAATTATCCCTTTGTTTCACAATGGAGCGGTTGTTCCAGTCTTGAAGGTTCTTCGCCCGCTCGGTCTGTTCGCCTCCTGCATTCTGTTGGACAACCATGCACGCTGGCACATGAGGGCGCTCCAGTGGTGCCTCCGCAGGCAGTGGTTTCATGACAACGGGGATCTCAGGGAGACGGTCAGGATCTCCAGAGATGCTGCAGCGGAGCTGACTTGGTGGAGTGTGGAAGGCAACTTGTCCCAAGGAAACCCATTTCAAGCTTCCTCCATCGGTGGCCAAAGTGATCACGGATGCCTCTACTCTAGGGTGGGGTGCTCATCTGGGGGATCTGGAGGTCAAAGGTCAAAGGTCTCTGGTCTCCAGAGAAAAGGTTGCTACACATCAACCTTCTGGAATTGCAGGCGATACGTTTGGCACTAAAAGCTTTCCTTCTTTCCCTTCGCGGTCAGTCGGTTCAGGTCCTGACAGACGACACTACCGCGATGTGGTACATCAACAAACAGGGAGGTGTAGGGTCATATCACCTCTGTCGAGAGGCTCTGCGACTCTGGAAACCAACGACTCCCTCGACCCCACACAGTTCGGTTTCAGGACCAACCACAGCACCGAAACCGCCCTCATCGCAGCCACGGACGACATCAGAGCCCTGACCGACAAGGGTGAGACCGTGGCCCTCATACTCCTGGACCTCTCCGCAGCCTTCGACACGGTCTGCCACCGCACCCTGATACGACGCCTCAGCAACGCTGGCATCAGAGGCAAGGCCCTCGAATGGATCATCTCCTTCCTCTCCGGAAGGACTCAGAGAGTCCGCCTGCCCCCCTTCAGATCCACAGCCACGGAGATCATCTGCGGCGTACCTCAAGGATCCTCCCTCAGCCCTCAGCTCTCTTCAACATCTACATGACCCCCCTGGCGAACATCGCACGCAAACACGGACTGGACCTTATATCATACGCCGACGACACCCAGCTCATCTTATCACTCACAAACAACCCCACCTCAGCTAGGACCAGACTTCATGAAGGAATGAAGGAAGTGGCGAACTGGATGACAGACAGCCGCCTGAAACTGAACGCCGACAAGACGGAGGTCCTCATCCTCGGCCCCACCCCCACCGCATGGGACGACTCCTGGTGGCCCCCCGCCCTAGGCAGCACTCCCCAACCCACCGACCACGCACGCAACCTCGGCTTCATCCTGGACTCATCCCTCACCATGTCCAGACAGGTGAACTCGGTGACCTCAGCATGCTTCAACACCCTCCGCATGCTCCGCAAGATCTTCCGCTGGATCCCCACCGACACCAGAAAGACCGTCACCCACGCCCTCGTCACCAGTCGCTTGGACTACGAGAACACCTTGTACGCGGGCATCACCACCTAGCTGCTGAGGAAACTCCAACGGATCCAGAACGCTGCCGCAAGACTCAACCTGGACATCCCTCGCCACCACCACATCTCAGGACACCTGAAAAAACTCCATTGGCTACAAGAGGATCACCTTCCGACTCCTCACCCACGCACACAAAGCCCTTCACAACCTCGGACCCAAACTCATCAACAACCGCGTCTCCTTCTACACTCCTCCGCGCACTCTACGATCCGCCGGATAGGCCCTGGCAGCCGTACCCCGCATCCGCAAAGCCACCGCCGGAGGAAGATCCTTCTCTTTCCTGGCAGCGAAGACCTGGAACTCTCTGCCCAGCCACCTTCGCGCCATACCTGAACACCTCTCCTTCAGAAGGCAGCTCAAGACCTGGCTCTTCGAGCACTGACCCCCCCCCTCCCCAGCGCCTTGAGACCCTTTATGGGTGAGTAGCGCGCTTTATAAATGCGAATGATTGATTGATTGATTGGTCCTGGGCTCAGAGCCATCAGATTTGTGTGTTTGCAAATCATCTGGCCAGTGTGCTAAATGTTCGTGCGGACAGTCTCATTCTGCATTACTTGGCCGATCACGAGTGGCAGCTTCATCCGAAAGTGGTCCATCACATCTTCGAGATGTGGGGGTCTCCTCGGTTGGACCAGTTTGCCACTCACAAGAACGCGCACTGCCCGTTGTTCTGCAGTCTCCAGTATCCGATGCAGGGAGCGCTGGGGGACGCGTTTCAGTTGGATTGGAGCTCGCAACTCCTTTACGCATTTCCTCCCATACCCTTGATTCCTCGGGTTCTGAGGAAGATTCGCCAAGACCGGGCCCAAGTTATATTGATCGCATTAGATTAGCCAAGAAGGGTGTGGTACACAGATCTACTTCACCTCTCATCACACCCTCCGCTCCATCTCCCTTTCAGGGCAGACCTTCTCTCGCAGTCGCGGGGGCAGGTTCTACACCTCCACCTCCAGAGCCTGCACCTTCATGCCTGGAGATTGAACGGGGCAACCTGAGTTCCTTCTCTCTCCCACCGGATGTGGTGGATGTTATTTTATCGTCCAGGCAACACGCCACTAAGTCTATTTACTCCTCCAGGTGGTCTAGATTTGTCAAATGGTGTGGAGAGATATCCATTGATCCTTTAAAGGCTCACTTGTCATATGTTCTTCAGTTTTCGCTGTTCTTGGCCCAGCAGGGTTGTGCTGTGGCCACTGTTAAGGGCTATTTGTCAGCTATATCAGCGTTTCTTTGTTTGCCGGATCAGCCGTCTTTGTTTAAATTTCCCATTGTTTTGAGATTTAATAAGGGCCTTACCAATAGGTTTCCGCCTTCTCCCTTTGTTATGCCTCAATGGGATTTAAATCTTGTTTTGACTTTCTCGATGGGTTCTCCGTTTGAACCTTTACATAGTTGTCCTTTGAGACTCCTGTCTTTTAAAACGGTCTTTCTTGTGGCTATTACCCCAGCCAGGAGGGTAAGGGAGCTTCAGGCTCTCAGTTCAAAACCCCCGTTTTTGACCATTCATGCTGAAAGGATGGTCCTCAGGACCAGGGCTGCTTTTCTGCCTAAGGTAGTTACTCCTTTCCATCTAGGACAGTTCATTACTCTTCCTGTATTTTATCCTCCCCCCTCACCCTTCCAAGGAGGAGGAGAGAATTCACCACCTGGATCCTAAAAGAGCGGTTAGCTTTTATTTGGATAGGACTAAAGGCTTGCGATTGGACGATCAGCACTTTGTGGGCTACGTTGGACGCATGAAAGGCAAGGCTGTGCACAAGCGCACTCTTTCCAGATGGATCATCTTGTGCATCAAGATCTGCTACGCCCTGGCTGGTAAGGAACCGCCTGAAGGTATTAGAGCTCATTCCAGCAGAGCCAAGTCATCCACTTCTGCTTTGGCCAGAGGTTTTCCTGTAGTGGACATTTGTAAGGCTGCACCTTTGGCCTCCCGTCACACTTTCGCAAAGCATTATTGCCCTGGACTCCAAAATGAGGAGGGAGGACCACTTTGCGCGCTCTGTCCTGCAGGATTATTTGGTCTAGTCAGGTGGACACCCTCCTCCGGGTGAGGTACGGCTTGAGGATTCTATTCAAAAGGTGAGAAATCCACAGGCAGATGTATTCATAAGAGGAACAAATTACTTACCTACGGTAACGCTTTTTCTGGTGGATACAGTATCTGCCTGTGGATTCCTCACTGACCCACCCTCCTCCCCTATGTCCACCCTTGTATACCTTAAAAGTGGCATTGTTTAACATGTTTGTTTTGCATTTTCTCTTCTATCTGCCTTTGTGTAGTTTATAGGAAATGCTTTTGTTCTTTGGCTTTCCTTCTTAATTTTACACTGTGTGTATTTGTATGAATATTGTGTACTGTGTATACTTTGAATCTGTTTTCGGTCCACCTGTTCGCCTCGGAGGCACGGAAAAATGGGTGGAACTGACGTCATCACGCCAAAGAGGCCCTCTTATGGCTCCGGAGACGTCATGCGATGTCACGAGCAGAGCCGTGGCATTGTGACGACCTCAACGGCGTGGAGAGCTAGGAAAAAAGTTGCTGCTGAATGCTGGCGCAGGGGATATTCAAAAGGTGAGGAATCCACAGGCAGATACTGTATCCACCAGAAAAAGCATTACCGAAGGTAAGTAACTTGTTCTTTTTGCCTAGTACCTGACAGAGAAACCAAGAAGAAGGGGGCAGAGCAGAAGAAGTCTCTCTCAAAACAGAACTTGCAGAATGGGAAATATCCCTCCAATTATCACTATCCCCTCTCCTCCGGTCAATTTCCATCTCGAATAATGAACAGAAGAGGGTGATTAAAAACACCCTACACTACAACAACCAGAAGAGGTGGTGGCGAGGAGGGAGAAGAACCCACATGCAGGGGAGCAAGGAGAACCCACATGCAGAGGAGGAAGGAGAACCCACACACAGATGAGGGAGGAGAACCCACACGCAGAGGGAGTAGAACACACACAGAGGAGGGTGGTGAACCCTCATGCAGAGGAGGGAGCTGAATACACACAGAGGAGGGAGGAGAACACACACACAGAGGAGGGAGGAGAACCCATACACACAGGAGGGAGGAGAACCCTCATGCAGAGGGAGGAGAACCCACATGCAGAGGGAATAGAACGCACACACACACAGGAAGGAGGAGAACCCACAGGCAGAGGAGTGTGAAGATCCCACAGGTAGAGGAGTGTGGAGATCCCACAGGCAGAGGAGGGTGGAGAACCCACATGCAGAGTAGGGTAGAGAACCCATACACAGAGGAGGGAGGAAAACTCTCATGCAGAGGAGGGAGGAGAATACACACAAAGAGGAGGGAGGAGAACACACAGAGTAAAATACGCACACAGAGGAGGAAGGAGAAACCTCATGCAGAGGAGGGAAGAGAACACATACACACAGGAGGGAGGCTAACCCTCACGCAGAGGAGGGAGGAGAACCCTCGTGCAGAGGAGGGAGGAGAGTACACACACACACACAGAGGAGGAAGGAGAATACACACACAGAGGAGGGAGGAAAACCCTCACGCAGAGGAGGGAGTAGAACCCTCACGCAGAGGAGGTAGACTACACACACACACAAAAGGGAGGAGAACACTCATGCAGAGAAGGGAGGAGACCACACACTCAGAGGAAGGAGGAGAACACTCACACAGAGGAGGGAGGAAAACCCACACACAGTGGAGGGTGGAGAAACATCACGCAGAGAAGGGGAGGGAACCCACAGGAAGAGGAGGGTGGGGAACCCACAGGAAGAGGAGGGTGGAGAACCCATATGCAGAGGAGGGAGGTGAACCTACACACAGAGGAGGGAACCCCACATGCAGGGGAAGGAGGAGAACTGACACGCACAGGAGGTTGGAGCACCCACACAGAGGAGGGAGCCCCACATGCAGCATTGGTGGCTCCTCCGCAATGATGGAGGAGCGTTGCCCCACTGCTTGGCTCAGAGCCAGCAAATGAAAAATCAAATGATGTTACAGCATTGTTTTATTTTTCATTGCCGGCTGTGCATCAGCGCTGTAGGAAGGGGCATGGCCGAGGCATGGGAGTGGGGAATAGGAGTGCTGTGTGCACTCCCTAAGTGTGTATATGTTTTTGCGGCCGCCTGGCCGCCCAAAACACACATGCACACTTAGGTTTCTCCTGCGGTGCATCATTTCAGCCCGCTCAGGCCAATCCCTGCTGCTCTGCAGCACAGTGATTGGATAGGAATCTGTCCCAGTGACTGCAGGGACCATAAAGTAGAGAGCAAGCGTGACGTGGCTTCAGGAAAGTTACATTTAAAAAAATATATATTGTTACTTAATCTCCCACTGATGCAACCCCTCCCGCGTTTTCTGCACCCACCCAACCAACCAACCTTTGTTTGTGGCGGCCGCAGCAGGTATTATTCATACAAACCAGTGCTATCTTTGTAGGGGTGTTGGGTGGGAAGTTAATTAGGTGCAATTAATGAACAAATTATTTATTATTTTATTGAATATTAATTATGTAAATTGTGTATTAATTATGTTTTTTAAGTTATATATTATGTGCCGGCTGCTGGGTTTGTTGGGAAATCCAGCAGAGCCTGCGTGTGGGGACGGTAGCCCTACAAGGCTGGTCTGAGGTTGGCCATCCACCTTGCTCTTGGTTACATTTACAGGGATCCACTTCCTCCCGCTCCAGGTGATACCCCCCACCCACCACAGCAGTACTCACGTCTGGACGATCTCCTTGGTGGGCAGGCAGACGGGATGGATGTAGTTGGTGAAGCCAATGGGTCGCTTCAGCTGGATCAGGGCGATGTCTCTGTCCAGGTTCTCCCTCCAGTTGTACTTGGGGTGGATGATGATCCGCTCCAGCATTGCAATCTTCTCCTGTTGTCTCTCGTACCTGCGCATGAGAAAACGAGAGAGATCAAGACCACTGTGAACACCACTAGTCCTCACACCCGGATGTGTAGAGTATGCACCGCATCTGGTACAAGACCTGTCAGAGCACTCTCTCTGAACATGAGCGACCGAGCCCCAGGAGAGACCTCTGCAGGCACAGGAACTCAAATGCACTGCGTAAGGCTCGGCCTGTGGCCAGCCGCAGTAGTTGGGGGTGGGAGGGGCCGGCTGTGGGGGGATTTTGAGAAACGACCACAAGAGAAAATTAAATAATGAATTAATTTTCTATCGGGTCGTCTCTCGCAGTCCCCCCCCCCCCCCCAGCCGGCCCCAACGCCCCACCGCTCTTACCTGCAGCGGCCACGCCTGGTTGTGGCTGGGTCACAATTTACTTCATCCAGTAATTACCGAGAGCATTTAGTTAACTCAGCCTGTATTAAATTCCAGCTGGTCACACCTAATCCAATTTAACAGAAGAAAAAACCATAAAATGAACCATGACATAGAGATTTGGGTGCCGTAAGCATCAAAATTTGCATGTTCTTCCCCCACAACTTGGGATAGGAGCACCCGATAAATAACGTACCCCACGATATAATTATTTATCAGGTGCAATAAATTGAACTTAACACCTGGCCACAGGTAATGAGGGCCTGGGTAGAACCCATGTTAGATAGGGCCTGTGTCATGTGTTTCTTTAGGACACTTGGTGCACTAACAATTTCCTTAAGTCCGATTACCACCATCCCCTGACCATGTGAATATAGCTGCATGATGCCCGAATACATAACCCTCAGAGTGCCAGAATATTGGGCTGTTTGTCACTTTAATTAGACTGCTGCCTCAGCTCGAAGAGAGAGCAATCTCTTCCCTTCAGGAATAGAATTTCATGATGCCTCTCAGTGAGACTAGTGTGTGATGTGTGTTTTTGAACACATGAATTCTCCATCCACACTCAAAAGGAGTGAGCTTGAAGCTGGCCTTATTGCTATTGTTTGGCTCAAAGTGGCATCTCAGTACTGCTTTCAGTATATCTCGTATGATGGAGGCCGCCACATCCTCTGACATGTTTTCATATGAACCACATCTTTTGTCATTTCACCAGTAACCCTGCGTCCTTTAGAAGGGGGTTGCTCTCCTTCCAGATTCTGGTGAGTTGCTCTTGGGGGTTGCCGCTACATTACTCTGGGCAGGGACGTGGTAAGACATGTAATATGAATGGCGATCGTCTTTTTGGGCTGAGGTTCTTAATGGGTAAACTAGTAAATTCTTGGAAAAGCCTGGTGTACATGGTGGTAAAAAGTAAAGTTTTGCATGCCGCTTTTGACAGCCCTCTAGAGATCAGTGGGCCACATGTTATGCCTTTGCTCTGTGTCATCGGAACTCCATGCTGTTGAATATTAATTTGCTACAGATCGAAAGAAGGAGGACTAAACTCTGAAACTTAGCTGCCAGGACTACCTGGTAGGGTTTGGGGTTTTCCTATTTACCATAAATGTGTATGGCTTCTCCAGGATATGTCTGGAGTAACCAGCCCACCCTCCCCACTCTGGAATGACTGTAATACACTCTAACAGTGATGGTGAGTGTTTCTACTGGAATCCTCAAGACACCGTCTAATCCATAGAGAATTTCCTTAGAGTATTGATCCTTGAGACCTGTTACGTTGATATTTTTCCTACAGTTCCTATTCCTTTGGTCTTTGCATCTTGCTAGCATGGTCACATTATACTTTTTCATGTTTCAGAAACGCCTGTCAACCTCAACTTGTTTACACACTTTGTTTTTATTTTTTAACTTGTCTATGCAAAAAAGTTGACTACTAGTGAAGGGAATGTCAAGTATTATTGCTTCCCCACTTCTAGGACCCTATGGAAGGACGTATGGCAAACGGGAGGTGTGAACTAGATGTACCAGGACATCGCTACACTGAGATCCAGGTATATACGAGTATCCAATTGCAGGCTACCTCATGGCATGCTGAGGCATTGAATCATATAAATATTAAAAAGATTTGGAAATCATCGGTTTCATTTCAAACGTATTGGGTGCTTTGCATATACAGCAGAAATAGCATTCTGTTAGAGGCAGAAGATAACATCGTCCTAAAAAGGCATTGCCAGTAAGTTTGACCATTCGACCTAAACTCCATCGGCTCCCGTTCCTGAAAATGGGAAAACCGAGTTAATGAGGGAGCAAAGGCCACGTCTGATGCAGTGCGCAGACCGGGCATGTTACGTCATTACGCCCACACATCATGACGTCATGGTCCATGGACGGTGGGAAATGTAGGCAATCCACATCAGGAGAGAAACATTAGCTTTAGGAGTACAGTGTTGGCAGGGCGGCAAGTAGCTCAGTTACTAATAATTACTATCATAAACAATGGCTGTAGTAAAATGAAGATGAAGGGTATTTCCAGCCAAGTTAAAATTGTATAGAATTAGCATAAAATGTCTCATATGTCTCGATAAAAACATTCTGAGAAATGCGCGGACAGCGTGGCAAAGATTCCAATGCTCCTGAGAATAACTTTCCGAAGAGAGGGGTGGTAAAAGACACTTGCACATGATGTCTCATAAGTTTTTTGTGAATATAACGTTGTGACAAGGAAGAGTGACAAAAGGAATTATTGCTTAAAGAGGGTCCAAGGTCTTTCATCATTTAGTCCCAACCAGTGAGTCTGTAATCAATAGATACATCTTTGCTCCGCTCTAGTCCTCTGAAGTTGGAAACCCTGGTGGGGAGACTCTTTCCAACACTGCCCTGCGTGATTCTAAGAAATGCTTGGTCTTCCGTGTTGAGGCTCGGGGGGCAGTAGTTCTTACTGCGGTGTTCCCCAGTGCGGGTCCTAATCTTCAAGTCATAACAATGTATTTTAATTCACATGGACAAATGATCACATAGTGCATGTTATTAAAGTCTCTTTACTGAAGCTCAAGTTGCTTTCTTTGGTGAATATAGTCAGTGGACACTGCTCAGCGTCCACCTTGGAAATGCCCTGTCACTGGCGGGAGGCCCCATCTCGTTGAATATTTATTCTTTGGAATTATTTCCGGGCCCTTGGACAGTGTCCTCAATTGAAGAACAAAGGGTTTTCTACAATCGCATTTTTCTGGTATTCAAGATCTTCCAATGTCTATTGATGACCTTTTTAGGTCTCGCCAGAGCCAGCGCATGCGCTGCTCTGGCGAGATATTTAGTGAGTGGGCTTTAAAAAGCTGACCACAGCTTTTTGGGTGGCATAGAGCGTGCGGTTACGCGCACAGTTACGAGCAGAGGCGCCATCTGGCTTTCCTCTCGCTCGCCCAAGCGCGCGCGCCTCGCTCCGCCTCTCTGTTTTGCTTGCGCTTCAACGCCCCTCCCTGTTTTATCTGTCTCTCGCTGTGCTGCTCTTTTCCACCTTTTGTTCTTTCTTTTTTCATCAGCCTCATGTGTGTGCCTTTATGGAAGCAGGGGTGCTCGTCGCTCTGTTTTCCTCTTACAGAAGAATATCAGGTTCACTGTGTGACACGAGCTCCTTGTGCTGTGCACACCATGGCAATTAGAGCACATTTCAACCGCACTTTCCTTGATAGAGAACTCGTAATGCGTCCTCGTACTTCCTCTTAGCCCTGAATTTCCTACTCCCGCACTTTAGTGAGTAGCACTAATCTTTTAAGTGAAGTGACTGACTGAGCACAGCAAGAAAAGAATTGATGTGCACGCAAACGTTTTGAAACCATCTCCGAGGTTGCGACCTAAGTGCAGCTAAAAGGCAACAGGCGGCTCTACACCCGAGCGATGATGCGTAACAATGCCCGGAAAACATGCTTTAGACGCATGAAGCACTATACAAATAAAACTTATTTTTATTCACTTTGGCGCATGTAGCACTAAACCACGCCACATATTCCCACGCTGAGCAAGACGTGGAAAATGCATAATGTCGAAGAGATTTATCTGTCAGTGCTGTGCGGTTCCCTTTCCGAGATTTGCATGCAATGAAAATATTCAAAGCTGTGAATATTTGAAAAATGTTTACGAGGCTGAGTGTGGTTCCCCTTCATTGTACCCGTACTCTCCCCGTACTCCTTACAAGTGCCCTACAACATTTTGAGGATTATTTTCCCAGGTACTGCAAAGGTACTACTCTATCCTGCACGCAACCAAGGGCAACTAGGAAACTTCCTAACAAGTGCGTGCTTCAATGTGCGGTATTAAATACCTACTTGAATTCTGAGAGGCTAATTGCATTCTGTGACATTCCAGTGATATATATTTCGTGAAACGAGTGAGAGACGTCTCTTAATTATTTAGTAGTTCGATGGTTTGGTTTCAATTGGAGAATTCTTTTCGAGACGTGAGTAATGCACCGCCATATTCTGTTGCGCTTTTGGTATTAGTGATATAATGTTACAATTAGTAATTATTTTTTCCCGCCCTGATGAGGGTAGGAGGGTGGTTGTGTTTATCTTTACATTTAATGTAGAGGTGCCCCCATTACTTTAGATCCTTTACTTCACTTCTATTAAGTGTGTAGGAGAGTAGGATCTGCACTTATGTTGCCCCCACTTTTTTTCTGATGATAACACTGGTTTCTGGCTATAGTCTGGCTGGGTCCCTGCTAATCAGGGCCCCAGCCTCTCTGTTCTCTCTAAAAAACTTGGAGTGCATATTAGATGCACTAATGATTGGATACTGTGGTACCTTATGAGCCCCTAGTATATGGTACCTTAGATACCAAGGGCATAGGTACTTCACAGGTCTACCAGGGGCTGAAGCATGTATTATGCCACCCGTGGGAAGCAGACTAAATCTGACACCACAGGCCTGCTACTGCAGCCTGGGTGAGGTAGTGTTAGCACTCCTCACTGAGATATAGGGTCCCTATATCTCACCTTACACACACATATAAACCTATCAGTCACCCCTAAGGCAGGCCCTATCAATCCTGGGGGCAGGGTGCTTGGTTTCCATGTGAGGGGGTGCCTCTGCCTGAGCAGGGCCCCTCTGCAGCTCTCAGAGTCTATTCTCTGTGGCTGTTTGTGGATGCGGTTAAACCATATACTCTTAAGTACATTATAACCTCGCGGTAAATGCTAACTCTGGGATGACTGCATCAAAACATGTTGTGTTTGGTGTCAAACACTTTGGAATCATAACCCCACACCAGTAACTGGTGTGGGAGTATGATCCCACCCTTCTAGAGGGGTAGACATGTACCTACTGTGGAAACACAGTAGATTCCTGAAAGAGCCCTGGCATCACAAAATGGATGCCACCAGCACAGACACTGGGCTGCCCTCCTGCTGCTGACCGAAACTCGCAGTGGAGGAGGCCCAACAATAGGCATCCTGTCACAGGGAGGTGTAACCACCTTCCAGACAGGATTTAGTGTATTGGGGCTGGGTGGGTGCACTCCTAGAGTGCTTTGAAGTCCTGCACTGGGGGAGCAGTAGGCTCCTCTGTGCATATGCCAGCTCAAACCGGTTCAGGGGCTACCTGCCCCTGCTCTGGCGCGAAACTGGACAAAGGGAAGTGGGTGTAGCCACCCACTCACCTGACCCTCCCATAGGAGTGGTCATAGAGCTAGTCCCTCCCTTTCTTCTAATATATGTTAGGGAACCCTTGCGATTGCAAACTAGATATCCCTGGACGACGCTCTGAAGAAGAATCCTGGACCTTCGATGTTCCACTACCTTTGGAAGACTGAATAATCTCCCTTGGAGTCAAGGAGTGACTCCCCTGCTTGGCAGGCACCAAAATTTGCTTCAATGGTCGCAAACTTTCCAGCTCCTGCCGGAGTCTGAAGTCCCTGCAGCCCCGGAAGTGGATTTCCTGACTTCTCTATGGCCATCGTGAGTCCCCAGCGACACTGAGGCAAGTGGACCCCATGAGTGACGAGGAACAGCAATACCCGGGTACCGTGTACTATTGTCCAGTGCAACCCCTTCACGACGTTCTACGAACTTGTGCATTGGACCACGTATGGTCCAAGCCTCCAGCAGGATTTCCACTGAAGATCAGAGGCCTACCTCGTCCCAAGTGACCGCGGGCTCCTGTGAAGCGAATCCTCTCGAGGCATCTTCGCGATCCCTTGCCAGCTAGTTTGTGGGTCCCCTGAAGACTTTTCTACATACCTGTGTGGTGTCCTTTCATTTAGTGATTCAAGAGATTATAAGGTAAAAAACAAGCTGCTTTACATTCCTCAGAGACTTAGCCTGAAGGCTCCTCTCCACAGCTACCACTAGGACAGCTTTCTTTAAAAGGTTGTCTTAAACCTACTACCATAAGAGTCGAATTGGACTGGTACAAGTTGGCCACTATAACTAGTGACCAGCATATGCCAGGCCAACTTCTCACACTGTAGGACTGCATCCTCACACCCCACTAATTCGCCTCTGATTCTGCTGCCACTTTTATTATTTAGGATATATTCAGCGATCTGATTAAGAAAATGAGAGTGACAATGAAGCCAACCAGTGGTAAAGCAATGGGCGGCCTCTACGCCCACTGTTAGAAAAAAGAAGGTATCAAAGAGACTAAGCATACACTATCTAGGTGAGACCTAAAAACTCTGTTGCTAGTTTGATGAGGAAGTTCTGTTTGTTGGTACAGGATGCTTGGGCATTAAAAACACCTTCTCTCTGTACTAACTGCAGACATTCCAGCCCCCCCTTCTTTTACAGTGCCCCTCTCCGCCCCTGACTAGGCTCTTACTTGGTCCTGTAGTGTTTTCCAATTCGCACCAGGATGTCTTCTGTGGTGTAGTTTTTGTCCCACGGTGGGTAGAAAATGCAGTGCGCTGCAGTGAGAACCCAGCGGTCACTGATGAGGCTTGCTCCACATATAAGCTCCTGCGGCTGCTTCTTGAACAGCATCACCTGCCTGTAGAGACAAGAGGGAAGGGATTCGTGAACCAGGGACGAGCGTGAGGAAAGGAGAGAAAAGAGGCGTGAACCAGGGAAGAGCGTGAGGAAAGGAGAGAAGGGAGGCGTGAACCAGGAAAGAGCGTGAGGACAGGAGAGAAGGGAGGTATGGCCAGAGGAGAGACTCCGGGCAGGAGAGAAGGGAGGCGTGAACCAGGGGAGAAACTAAGGACATGAGAGAAGGGAGGCGTGAACCAGGGGAGAGACTCAGGACAAGAGCAAAGGGAGGCAAGAACCAGGGGGGAGACTCAGGACAGGACAAAAGGGAGGCGTGAACCAGCGGAGAGACTCAGGACAGGGGAGAAGGGAGGTGTGAACCAGTGGAGAGACTCTGGACAGGGGAGAAGGGAGGCTTGAACCAGGGCATAGACTCAGGACAGAAGGGAGGCAAGACCAGGGGAGACACTCAGGACAGGAGAGAAGGGAGGCGTGAACCAGGGGAGGGATTCAGGACGAGAGAGAAGGGAGGTGTCAACCAGGGAAGAGACTCAGGACAGGAGTGAAGGAAGGACTGAACCAGGAGAGAGCCTCAGGACAGAAGAGAAGGGAGCATGAACCAGGGGAGAGACTCAGGACAGGGGAAAAGGGGGCGTGTACCAGGGGAGAGACTCAGGACATAAGAGAAGGGATGCATGAACCAGGGGAGAGACTCAAGAGATGGGAGAAGGGAGAAGGGAGGCATGAACCAGGGGAGAGACTCAGGACAGGAGAGAATGGAAGCTTGAACCAGGGGAGAGACTCAGGACAGAAGGGAGGCGTGAACCAGGGGAGAAACTCAGGACAGAAGAGAAGAGAGGCGTAAACCAGGGGAGAGACTCAGGACAGAAGAAAAGGGGGGTGTGAACCAGGAGAGCGACTCAAGACTTGGAAGAAGGGAGGCGTGAACCAAGGCACAGGCTAAAGACTTGGGAGAAGGGAGGCGTGCACCAGTGGAGAGACTCTGGACAGGAAAGAAGGGAGGCGTACACCAGTGGAGAGACTCTGGACAGGAGAGAAGGGATCCATGAACCAGGGGAGAGACTCAGGACAGGGGAGAAGGAAGGCTTGAACTAGTGGAGAGACTGAAGACAGGAAAGAAGGGAGGCGTGAACCAGGGGAGAGACTCAGGAGAGAAGGGAGGCTTGAACCAGTGGAGAGACTGAGGACAGGAGAGAAGGGAGCTTGAACCAGGGGGGAGACTGAGGACAGGAGAGAAGGGAGTATGAACCATGGGAGAGACTCAGGAGAGAAGGGAGCCGTGAACCAGGGAAAGACTCAGGACAGGAGATAAGACAGGCGTGAACCAGGGGAGAGACTGAGGACAAGAGGAAAGGGAGGCGTGAACCAGGGGAGAGCCTGAGGACAGGATAGAAGGGAGGCGTGACCAGGAGAGGGACCGAGGACAGAAGAGAAGGGGGGAATGAACCAGGAGAGCCTGACGGTAGGGGAGAATGAGACTTGAACCAGGGAAGAGACCAAGGGCAGGGGAGAAGGAGACTTGAACCAGGGAAGAGACCAAGGGCAGGGGAGAAGGGAGGCGTGAACCCGGTGGAGAGATTGAGGACAGGACAGAAGGGATGCGTGAACCAGGGGAGAGACTGAGGACAGGAGAGAAGGGAGACGTGAAACAGGGCAGAGTCTCAAGACTTGGGAGAAGGGAGGCGTGAACCAGGGGAGAGACTCAGGACAGGAGAGAAGGGAGGCATGAACCAGGGGAGAGACTCAGGAGAGAAGGGAGGTGTGAACCAGGAAAGTGTCTGTGGACAGGAGATAAAGGAGAAGACCGGAGAGAACCATGGGAGAGACTCAGGGGAGAAGAGAGTCGTGAACCAGGGGAGAGACTCAGCACAGGAGAAAAGGGAGGCGTGAACCAGGGGGAAGACTCAGGACAGGAGAGAAGGGAGGTGTGAACCAGGGGAGAGACTCAGGACATGAGAGAAGGGAGGCGTGAACCAGGGGAGAGACACCAAGACTTGGGAGAAAGGAGGCTTCAACCAGGGGAGGGACTCAGGACAGAAGAGAAGGGAGGCATGTACCAGGGGAGAGACTCAGGACAGGGGAGAAGGAGACTTGAACCAGTGAAGAGACTAAGGACAGGACAGAAGGGAGGCGTGACTAGGGGAGGGACACAGGACAGAAGAGAAGGGAGGCGTGACCAGGGGAGAGACTCAGGACAGGAGACAAGGGTGGCGTGAACCAGGGGAGGGACTCAGGACAGGGGAGAAGGAAGGTTTGAACCAGGGGAGAGACTAAGGACAGGAGAGAAGGGAGGTGTGCACCAGGGCAGAGACTCAGGACAGGGGAGAAAGGAGGCTTGAACCAGGGGAGGGACTCAGGACAGGAGGGAAGGGAGGCTTGAACCAGGGGAGAGACTCAGGACAGGACAAAAGGGAGGCGTGAACCAGGGGAGAGACTCAAGACAGGAGAGAAGGGAGGAGTGAACCATGGGAGAGCCTGAGGAAAAGAGAGAAGGGAGGCGTAAACCAGGGTAGAGACTGAGGACAGGCGAGAAGGGAGCACAAACCAGGGAAGAGCCTGAGGACAGGAGAGAAGGGAGGGGTGCACCATGGGAGAAACTCAGGGGAGAAGGGAGATGTGAAGCAGGGAAGAGGCTGAAGGCAGGAGAGAAGGGAGGCATGAACCAGGGGAGAGCTTGCGGACAGTAGAGAAGGGAGGCATGAACCAGGGAAAAGCCTGAGGACAGGACAGAAGGGAGACGTGAACCAGGGAAGAGCCTGAGGACAGGAGAGAAGGGAGGCTTGAACCAGGGGAGAGACTCAGGACAGGAGAGAAGGGAGGCTTGAACCAGGGGAGAGACTCAGGACAGGAGAAAAGGGAGGCGTGAACCAGGGGAGACAATCTGTACAGAGGAGAAGGGAGGCTTGAACCAGGGAAGACCCAGGACAGAAGGGAGGCTTGAACCAGGGGAGAGACTCTGGACAGGACAGAAGGGAGGCATAAACCAGGGGAGAGACTCAGGACAAGAGAAAAGGGAAGTGTGAATAAGGGGAGAGATTCAGGACAGGAAAGAAGGGAGGCGTGAACCAGGGGAGAGACCCAGGACAGGAGAGAAGGGAAGCTTGAACCAGGGGAGAGACTGAGGACAGGAGAGAAGGGAGGCATGAACCAGGGGAGATACCGAGGTCAGAAGAAAAGAGGGAATGAACCAGGAGAGCCTGAGGGTAGGGGAGAAGGAGATTTAAACCAGGGAAGAGCCTGAGGACAGGACAGAAGGGAGGCGTGACCAGGGAAGAGACTCAGGACAGGGCAGAAGGGAGGCGTGAACCAGGGGAGCGACTCAGGACAGGAGAGAAGGGAGGCTTGCAGCAGGGCAGAGACTCATGACAGGGGAGAAGGAAGGCTTGAACCAGGGGAGAGACTCGGGACTGGGGAGAAGGAAGGCGTGAACCAGGGGAGAGACTGAGGACAGGAGAGAAGGGAGGTGTGCACCAGGGCAGAGACTCAGGACAGGGGAAAAGGAAGGCGTGAACCAGGGGGGAGACACACGACAGGGGAGAAGGAAGGCTTGAACCAAGGGAGAGACTCTGAACAGAAGAGAAGGGAGGCGTGAAGCAGGGGAGAGACTCAAGACTTGGAAGAAGGGAGGCGTGAAGCACGGCAGAGGCTCAAGACTTGGGAGAAGTGAGGCGTGCACCAGGGCAGAGACTCAGGACAGGGCAGAAGGGAGGCGTGAACCAGGGGAGCGACTCAGGACAGGAGAGAAGGGAGGCTTGCACCAGGGCAGAGACTCATGACAGGGGAGAAGGAAGGCTTGAACCAGGGGAGAGACTCGGGACTGGGGAGAAGGAAGGCGTGAACCAGGGGAGAGACTGAGGACAGGAGAGAAGGGAGGTGTGCACCAGGGTAGAGACTCAGGACAGGGGAGAAGGAAGGCGTGAACCAGGGGGGAGACACACGACAGGGGAGAAGGAAGGCTTGAATCAAGGGAGAGACTCTGAACAGAAGAGAAGGGAGGCGTGAACCAGGGGAGAGACTCAAGACTTGGAAGAAGGGAGGCGTGAAGCATGGCAGAGGCTCAAGACTTGGGAGAAGTGAGGCGTGCACCAGGGCAGAGACTCAGGACAGGGAAGAAGGAAGGCGTGAACCACAGGAGGGACTCAGGACAGGAGAGAAGAGAGGCGTGAACCAGGGGAGAGACTCCGTACAGCGGAGAAGGGAGGCATGAACAAGGGGAGAGACTCAGGACAGGGGAGAAGGGAGGTGTGAACCAGGGGAGAGACCGAGGACAGGAGAGAAGGAGACTTGAACCAGGGAAGAGACTCAGGACAGGAGAGTAGGGAGGCTTGAACCAGGGGAGAGACTCAGGACAGGAGAGAAGGGAGGCTTTAACCAGGGGAGAGACTCAGGACAAGAGAGAAGGGAGGTGTGAACCAGGGGAGAGACTCAGGACAGGGGAGAAGGAAGGCGTGACCAGGGGAGAGACTCAGGACAGAAGAGAAGGGCGAATGAACGAGGGGAGCGACTCAAAACTTGGGAAAAGGGAGGCTTGAACCGGGGGAGAAACTCTGGACAGAAGGAGGTGTGAACCAGGGGTGAGACTCAGGACAGGACAGAAGGGAGGCATGAACCAGGGGAGAGACTGAGGACACGAGAGAAGGGAGCATGAACCAGGGGAGAGACTAAGGACAGGAGAGAAGGGAGACGTGAATCAGGGGAGAGACTGAGGAAAGGAGAGAAGGGAGGTGTGAACCAGGGGGGAGACTCAGGACAGGAAAGAAGGAAGGCGTGACCAGGGGAGAGACTCAGGACAGGGGAGAAGTGAGGCGTGAACCAGGGGAGAGACTCCGGACATGAGAGAAGGGAGGCGTGAACAACGGGAGAGACACCAAGACTTGGCAGAAAGGAGGCTTCAACCAGGGAAAGGATTCAGGACAGGATAGAAGGGCGGCGTGCTCCAGTGGAGACACTCAGGACAGGAGAGAAGGGAGCCCTGAACCAGGGGAAAGACTCAGGACAGGAGATAAGGGAGGCATGAACCAGGAGGGAGACTCAGTACAGGAGAGAAGAGAGGCGTGAACCAGGGGAGAGCATGAGGACAGGAGAGAAGGGAGGTGTGACCAGGAGAGGGACCGAGGACAGAAGAGAAGGGGTGAATGAACCAGGAGAGCCTGAGAGTAGGGAAGAAGGGGACTTGAACCAGGGAAGAGATCAAGGGCAGGGGAGAAGGAGACTTGAACCAGGGAAGAGACCAAGGGCAGGGGATTAGTGAGGCGTGAACCCGGGGGAGAGATCAAGGACAGGACAGAAGGGAGGCATGAACCAGGGGAGAGTGAGGACAGGAGAGAAGGAGACTTGAACCAGTGAAGAGACTCGGGACATTGGAGAAGGGAGGCTTGAACTAGTGGAGAGACTGAGGACAGGAGAGAAGGGAGGCGTGAACCAGGGTAGAGACTGTGGACAGGAGAGAAGGGAGGCGTGAACCAGGGGAGACACTGAGGACAGAAGACAAGGGGGGAATGAACCAGGAGAGCCTGAGGGCAGGGGAGAAGGAGACTTGAACCAGGGAAGAGACCAAAGGCAGGGGAGAAGGAGACTTGAACCAGGGAAGAGACCAAGGGCAGGGGAGAAGGGAAGCGTGACCAGGGTAGAGACTCAGGACAGGGCAGAAGGGAGGCGTGAACCAGGGAAGACCCAGGACAGGACAGAAGGGAAGCGTGACTGTTAGACTTGGGCGTCTCTGGTTGGCGCAAGGTTGCCCTTGTGTCAAGCAGGAACCCTCTCCTCTACGTCAGGGCGCAGGATAACCCCTTTTGAATGACCCTTGCTCACCCTCTAGGTGCGTGGCGTGAGCAGCCAAGGCTATTCTCCAGGCGAAAGTCAGTTAAGCATTTGTAACCACACACACAGTAAATACATCAATCCCCCCAGAAATGGACACCAGGCTTGGATATGTAAAAATACGCTCTTTATGTAAAAATAGGTATATATATCAGCAGACTTATCACAAGACCAATAACGTTTTCTCTATGCCACCAGATTGTAGAGCAGGCAAATGTTCTTTGTTTGTAGTTTAAAATGTTATACTCTTCGGTCTTTTTAGCAAGGTTTACTCGGGATTCCAGTCACTTAGGGGGGGTTTGGGGCAGTCTCAACCCTTCGGTGCGCTTCTTCGCGTATCTCTCTCCCTTCTGTCAACGATCAGCCCGGACCCTGCCGCGGCTCTTGAAGACGGGTAAAGAAGGCGTTGCGGGCCCCGAGCCCGGTACTGGAATGCTGAGGAACGTTGCAGTCTCTGGGGGAGCCGGCACGGTCAGTGCAACTCTGGTGATGGGAGGGGGAGCACCTTTGGATCCTCTTGAACGGGTGCGTGTATTCAGGCAGGCGCGGCCCACGACCCTCAGCACGGCGGTGCGAGGGTCTCCACAGCGGGGGCGGCGCGGCCTGATCCCAGACCGAGATCGCGAAGCGGGGTCACAGGGCACGGTCCGTGCAGCTGGGGACCCGGCGGGGATCACGATCGTCGGATAGGAATTCCGGCGGGAGGGGCGATAGCGCTTCAGCACGCTCCGGAAGCAGGCGGTGGCAGAGGCGCAGGCAGCCTAGCCCGGGGGCAGAGAGCGACTCCGGTCGGAGCGAGGCTCTCACGGGGGCAAAGGCAGGCAAGTTCCCGAGTGTCACGGCCCTAGGAGGGGCGATGAGGGGCGCAGTCTTCCTCAAGCGGGATGCACACACGGCTCGAGTTTCAGGACGAGCAAAGGCACAAAGAACCCACTGGTCCTGGGGTTCAGTTCAGGTGGCAAGCTCAGATCAAGCCCTTGGAGAATGTTTAAAGCACAAAGCAGCAAAGTCTTTTCAGCAAGTCTCTTCCTCTCCTTTCTCAGCAAGGCAAGCAGCAGGCCAGTCCTTCCAGCGTCTTCTTCTCCTTCTAGTCGGGCAGAGGTTCTTTGTGGTAAAACAGGATTCTGATTTCTTAGGAGCCAGGCTCCTACTTTTATACAGTGATTCTTTTGTTCTTTAGCGCCAGGGGGCCTGGGCCTGGCTCAGTCCAGTTCTGGAGCACTTTGTTATGGTGACTCTGCTCTTTCCTTTCAGCAGCAGGGCAGAGACATCAGCCGCTCCACAGGGGGCGGAGCCGGCTTTGTGGTGGCAGAGCACAGGTCTATTCAAGAGTCATGGTGTACTCCTCCCACCCATCCTGGTGTAATCTCTCTACCCACCACCTGGGAGCCAGCCTGTCTCTGGGGATTCCCCAACCCTGCTCCTTACTGTTGCTAGGCAGAACACACACACACAGCAGAGGCGGACTGAAATGGCCAGGTCAGTAAATACTAACTTTCTAAAAGTAGTATTTACAAACCCAGGATATTAAAATAAACTCGACTACAAGAAGTATTTTATTATTCTGAGTTCAGGCATACTAAACATATTTCTCTACCATGTTCCCTGAGCCTGCTGGGATTATAGGGTGTAATAATTCCAGCAGCTCATCTGGCCTAAAGGGAGCAGGTAGCCTTGCAATAGTGAAAAACGAAAATGGCTGTAATTCACTATTAGGACATGCCACACACTCAGGGCTTGTCCTACCTTACACCTACAATGCACCCTGCCCGTGGGCCTACCATAGGGGTGACTAACATGAGGCAAAGGGAAGGTTTGGAGGCTGGCAAGTGTGTGCACTTGCCCAGCCAGCATGACAGTACCAGACTGCACGCAGGTTCTGCAGTGGCAGACCTTAGACACATTTTACTAGGCCGCTTCTGTGGGTGGCACAACCAGCGCTGCAAGCCCACCAGCAGCATTCGTATTTACAAGCCCTGGCACTCCTGGTGCACTTTACTAGGGGCTGATAGTAAACCGAATAAGCCAAACATGGACACCAATCAATGTATACATTTTACCATAGGGAGAGCATATGCACCTTAGCACTGATCAGCAGTGGTAAGGTGCCCAGAGTCATAAAACAGCCTACAACAGGTCAGAAAAAATACTGGAGGAAGGCAAAAAGTTTAGGGATGACCCTGCAAAAAGGGCCAAGTCCAACACAACCCCCTTCCAGCCAAAACGCAGGGTAGACCAATCACCATCGTGATGGTCTTCCCTGCTTGGGGCGATAGAAGAAGGACCTGGCCCGCAACTGCAGGGGCAGACTCCATTTCTACGCCAATCTGAACCTATCGGACTCCCTCTGTCCATACGCTCAGGGCCCACCAAGCCAATCCATGGGGAACCCTTCTCCTCACCTGTGGACACCACCTGTGCAGCACCTAACCTTAACTGGCCCACAGGTGTGTCCCAACAGACAGACAGCAAAATGCTACAGTGGCCACTGACAGTAGTCAGGGATGAGACCCAGGCCGTATGCCTCTCAGGGCTCTCAATCCTCTGTGGCGCCAGGAAGCGGGGGGCAGTAGCCCCAGGTGCTTGGCACCTTTTGTCCATTCTCCCCCTTGTCAGGTCAGGTATGACATCCTGGCACTGACCCACCAGCCCCGGGACTGTACCCGGCGGCTGGACCAAAGACTGGGGTGGCCTCTCCCACACCTGGTCCTCCTCCTTGGGGCTCTGTACCCTCCCACCTGGAGTGGTACCCCCTTCCAGAATTGCCAGGGCACCTGGGGCAGGTGTCCCGCACAATTCGCCCACCAGTTCAGGGGTTCTATCCTGCAACTGGGCGTCCAGGTCAGGGGGACACCCTGAACCTGGCCCTCCAACCTGGGGTCTAAACCCTTCAGTTGAGCCGGGGTCAGAGGCGAGGACTCCCTCCCTCTGCACCCCCTTCCAGAGTACTGCCCACTCCCAACTGGCGTGGTACCCCCAGAAGCAACATGGGTCAGGACACTGATTACAGTAGTCCCACCCTCCAGGTCAGACAACACCTGAACCTGGCTTCCCAACCCTGGGACCAACCCATGCGGTTGAACGCTCGCCTGGCACACAAGGACTTCCCGGGGAGCACGCATGCCCCCCCTGAGGGTGACACATAACTCATGTGTCGTGTGACAGTCTGCCTGGCGCTGATCTCCCGACCCCTGTCCATCTGACAGTGCCTGAAGATCCCCCAGGACAGAAGTGGTGTCACCATGGTCACTCACGGGGGACGCAGCCCTTCTGGCTGGCCCCTGACCCACTGGTTCTTCCACTGGGGACTCTTTCCCCCTCTCACCCCTCAATCTGGACCTCTGCACCCTCCCAACTGGAGCGGTACTGCCAGACACCAGAACTGATGGAGGCCTGCTTACAGACACTCCCAGCTGACCAGACACTAGGGGATCCCCCTCAACGGGCGGCCCATCAGGACAGCCTAGGCTCCCCGCCTGGTGTTCCCTTAAAGAACCATCCAGGCTCTGAGACTGGGTTTCGGGCACCTGGGGGCACGCAGCCCCACACTCACTCCTTCTCCACTGAGACAGGACGTGAGCCCCTACACCCCTCCCACTACCATGGGACCTAGCTGGGCTACTCTGCACCACTTCCACCACTCTGGGTTGGAAGATACCTGAGCCACTTCCCACAGGGTCACTCCCCAATGCCTCTCCAGACCCTCTGGAATCCACCAAAAGGTCTGCCTCTAATGTGAGTTCTCTGCGGTCAGAGAACTCACTCTCCAACAGGTGTTGGCATAGCTCTGGAAAACAAGGACTTACAATATGCTCTCCCACAATTGGATCACACAGCCCCCTAGCAGGGTTAACCAAACTATCCTTCACCTCACCATCCAGTGCCTCACACACGTACTCCACACCACTCTCCTGAGACTGGCAAGACAGTATCTGACTGTCTCTGTCCCACAAACCACACTCTTCTGGGCGGTCTTCACACTCACCCACCAGGACTTCAATTTTGGGGGAACCCCTCTCCCTGTACCTCTCATCTAGAGTCAGTAGAGTGTCCCTCCCTCCACTAGGACTATGAACCCCTGCGCCAGTTACCCTATTCCCTTCAGGGATACTGCGCACTACTGGAGCTACCTCATGCCCTTGAACCTCCTGTTGTATGTTAACCCCCTCCTTCAAGTCAGGCGCCACATCTCTGGGTGTGCGTACTACTCTCTCAGCACTGTAAATCTCAATATTGCTGCCACCAGAGGGAGAGTGGTCTAAACTCTGGATCTTGAGATCCAACTCCCTCATTTTTAGGTCATGATCCATTTGGCTTTGTTGTGCCTCCAAGGCCAACTTCTGCTTCTCCATTTCCATTTGTCCTGCCAACTTTTCCATCTCCATTGCATGCGCCCTGTCTGCTACCCTGTCTGCCAGCTCCTCTGGGGACAGGACTCTGCTGGGCTCCACAAGGTTGTCGGGTGGGACGATGTCCCCCGCATTCTGTGGGTCTCTTGACTCTTTCCAGGCTCTCAACACCTTGAGGTACTGGTTCTTCTTCATGAATCCAGTATGGGGAACTCTGAATTTTACACTGTAGCCTTTCAATTGCTCTTGTGTGCAGCCTTCTAGTCTCTCCCAATCCACCTCATCCATTCCAGAAATCACAGAGAGTGCTCTTCCAGCAGGGAGTGAGCCAGGCATGGTTGCAATAATGGCAGATGTCTCAACAAAGTTCAACAAATGAAAACCTGTGGCTGCGTTACTTGGTCTGCTCTCACTATCTGGTGATTAATAATTCACTGTATGCAAATTACAAATGCAAATTCGAAATCCCAGCCGCTGCCAACAATGTTAGACTTGGGGGTCTCTGGTTGGCGCAAGGTTGCCCTTGTGTCAAGCAGGAACCCTCTCCTCTACGTCAGGGCGCAGGATAACCCCTTTTGAATGACCCTTGCTCACCCTCTAGGTGCGTGGCGTGAGCAGCCAAGGCTATTCTCCAGGCGATAGTCAGTTAAGCATTTGTAACCACACACACAGTAACTACATCAATCCCCCCAGAAATGGACACAAGGCTTGGATATGTAAAAATACGCTCTTTATGTAAAAATAGGTATATATATCAGCAGACTTATCACAAGACCAATAACGTTTTCTCTATGCCACCAGATTGTAGAGCAGGCAAATGTTCTTTGTTTGTAGTTTAAAATGTTATACTCTTCGGTCTTTTTAGCAAGGTTTACTCGGGATTCCAGTCACTTAGGGGGGGTTTGGGGCAGTCTCAACCCTTCGGTGCGCTTCTTCGCGTATCTCTCTCCCTTCTGTCAACGATCAGCCCGGACCCTGCCGCGGCTCTTGAAGACGGGTAAAGAAGGCGTTGCGGGCCCCGAGCCCGGTACTGGAATGCTGAGGAACGTTGCAGTCTCTGGGGGAGCTGGCACGGTCAGTGCGACTCCGGTGATGGGAGGGGGAGCACCTTTGGATCCTCTTGAACGGGTGCGTGTATTCAGGCAGGCGCGGCCCACGACCCTCAGCACGGTGGTGCGGGGGTCTCCACAGCGGGGGCGGCGCGGCCTGATCCCAGACCGAGATCGCGAAGCGGGGTCACAGGGCACGGTCCGTGCAGCTGGGGACCCGGCGGGGATCACGATCGTCGGATAGGAATTCCGGCGGGAGAGGCGATAGCGCTTCAGCGCGCTCCAGTAGCAGGCGGTGGCAGAGGCGCAGGCAGCCTAGCCCGGGGGCAGAGAGCGACTCCGGTCGGAGCTAGACTCTCACGGGGGCAAAGGCAGGCAAGTTCCCGAGTGTCACGGCCCTAGGAGGGGCGATGAGGGGCACAGTCTTCCTCAAGCGGGATGCACACACGGCTCGAGTTTCAGGACGAGCAAAGGCACAAAGAACCCACTGGTCCTGGGGTTCAGTTCAGGGGGCAAGCTCAGATCAAGCCCTTGGAGAATGTTTAAAGCACAAAGCAGCAAAGTCTTTTCAGCAAGTCTCTTCCTCTCCTTTCTCAGCAAGGCAAGCAGCAGGCCAGTCCTTCCAGCGTCTTCTTCTCCTTCTAGTCGGGCAGAGGTTCTTTGTGGTAAAACAGGATTCTGATTTCTTAGGTGCCAGGCTCCTACTTTTATACAGTGATTCTTTTGTTCTTTAGCGCCAGGGGGCCTGGGCCTGGCTCAGTCCAGTTCTGGAGCACTTTGTTATGGTGACTCTGCTCTTTCCTTTCAGCAGCAGGGCAGAGACATCAGCCGCTCCACAGGGGGCGGAGCCGGCTTTGTGGTGGCAGAGCACAGGTCTATTCAAGAGTCAAGGTGTACTCCTCCCACCCATCCTGGTGTAATCTCTCTACCCACCACCTGGGAGCCAGCCTGTCTCTGGGGATTCCCCAACCCTGCTCCTTACTGTTGCTAGGCAGAACACACACACACAGCAGAGGCGGACTGAAATGGCCAGGTCAGTAAATACTAACTTTCTAAAAGTAGTATTTACAAACCCAGGATATTAAAATAAACTCGACTACAAGAAGTATTTTATTATTCTGAGTTCAGGCATACTAAACATATTTCTCTACCATGTTCCCTGAGCCTGCTGGGATTATAGGGTGTAATAATTCCAGCAGCTCATCTGGCCTAGAGGGAGCAGGTAGCCTTGCAATAGTGAAAAACGAAAATGGCTGTAATTCACTATTAGGACATGCCACACACTCAGGGCTTGTCCTACCTTACACCTACAATGCACCCTGCCCGTGGGCCTACCATAGGGGTGACTAACATGAGGCAAAGGGAAGGTTTGGAGGCTGGCAAGTGTGTGCACTTGCCCAGCCAGCATGACAGTACCAGACTGCACGCAGGTTCTGCAGTGGCAGACCTTAGACACATTTTACTAGGCCGCTTCTGTGGGTGGCACAACCAGTGCTGCAAGCCCACCAGCAGCATTCGTATTTACAAGCCCTGGCACTCCTGGTGCACTTTACTAGGGGCTGATAGTAAACCGAATAAGCCAAACATGGACACCAATCAATGTATACATTTTACCATAGGGAGAGCATATGCACCTTAGCACTGATCAGCAGTGGTAAGGTGCCCAGAGTCATAAAACAGCCAACAACAGGTCAGAAAAAATACTGGAGGAAGGCAAAAAGTTTAGGGATGACCCTGCAAAAAGGGCCAAGTCCAACAGTGACCAGGGGAGAGACTCAGGACAGGGCAGAAGGGAGGCGTGAACCAGGGGAGAGACTCAGGACAGGGGAGAAGGGAGGAATGAACCAGGGGAGAGACTCAGGACAGGGAGGAAGGAAGGCGTGACCAGGGGAGAGATTCAGGACAGGGGAGAAGGAAGGCTTGCACCAGGGGAGAAACTAAGGACAGTAGAGAAGGAAGGCGTGAACCAGGGGAGAGACTCAGGACAGAGGAGAAGGAAGGCTTGCACCAGCGGAGAAACTAAGGACAGGAGAGTAGGAAGGCGTGAACCAGGGGAGAGACTCAGGACAGGGGAGAAGGAAGGCTTGAACCAGGGTATAAACTAAGGAAAGGAAAGAAGGGAGGCATGCACCAGGGCAGAGACTCAGGACAGGGGAGGGGAGAGACTCAGGACAGGGGAGAAGGAATGCTTGATCCTGGGGAGAGACTGAGGACAGGAGAGAAGGGAGGTGTGAACCAGGGCAGAGACTCAGGACAGGGGAGAAGGGAGGCTTGAACCAGGGGAGAGACTCAGGAAAGGACAGAAGGGAGGCGTGAACCAGGGGAGAGACTCGGGACAGGAGAGAAGGGAGGCGTGAAGCAGGGAGAGCCTGAGGACAAGAGGGTAGGGAGTCATGCACCAGGGGAGAGACTCAGGAAAGGGGAGAAGGGAGATGTGAACCAAAGAGGAGCCTGAGGACAGGGAAGAAAGGAGGCGTGAACCAGGGAAGAGCCTGAGGACAGGGGAGAAGGGAGGCGTGAACCAGGGGAGAGACTCAGGACAGAAGAGAATGGAGGCGTGAACCAGGGGAGAGACTCTGGAGAGGGGAGAAAAAAGGCGTGAACCAGGGAAGAGCCTGAGGACAGGGGAGAAGTGAGGCGTGAACCAGGGGAGAGACTCCGGACATGAGAGAAGGGAGGTATGAACAAGGGGAGAGACACCAAGACTTGGGAGAAAGGAGGCTTCAACCAGGGAAAGGATTCAGGACAGGCGAGAAGGGCGGCGTGCTCCAGTGGAGACACTCAGGACAGGAGAGAAGGGAGCCCTGAACCAGGGGAAAGACTCAGGACAGGAGATAAGGGAGGCATGAACCAGGAGGGAGACTCAGTACAGGAGAGAAGAGAGGCGTGAACCAGGGGAGAGCCTGAGGACAGGAGAGAAGGGAGGTGTGACCAGGAGAGGGACCGAGGACAGAAGAGAAGGGATGAATGAACCAGGAGAGCCTGAGAATAGGGGAGAAGGGGACTTGAACCAGGGAAGAGATCAAGGGCAGGGGAGAAGGAGACTTGAACCAGGGAAGAGACCAAGGGCAGGGGATAAGGGAGGCGTGAACCCGATGGAGAGATCAAGGACAGGACAGAAGGGAGGCATGAACCAGGGGAGAGACTGAGGACAGGAGAGAAGGGAGGCATGAACCAGGGTAGAGACTCAAGACTTGGGAGAAGCGAGGCGTGAACCAGGGGAGAGACTCTGGACAGGAGAGAAGGAGACTTGAACCAGGGAAGAGACTCGGGACATTGGAGAAGGGAGGCTTGAACTAGTGGAGAGACTGAGGACAGGAGAGAAGGGAGGCGTGAACCAGGGGAGAGACTCAGGACAGGAGAGAAGTGAGGCGTGCACCAGGGCAGAGACTCAGGACAGGGAAGAAGGAAGGCGTGAACCACGGGAGGGACTCAGGACAGGAGAGAAGGGATGTGTGAACATGGGGAGCCATTCAGCACAGGGGAGAAGGAAGGCTTGAACCAGGGGAGAGACTCAGGGGAGAAGGGAGGTGTGAACCAGGGGAGAGACCGAGGACAGGAGAGAAGGGAGGCGTGAACCAGGGGAGAGACTGAGGACAGGGAGATGGGAGATGTGAAACAGGGAAGAGGCTGAGGGCGGGAGAGAAGGGAGGTGTGACCAGGAGAGGGACCGAGGACAGAAGAGAAGGGGGGAATGAACCAGGAGAGCCTGAGGGTAGGGGAGAAGGGGACTTGAACCAGGGAAGAGATCAAGGGCAGGGGAGAAGGAGACTTGAACCAGGGGAGAGATTCAGGACAGGGGATAAGGGAGGCGTGAACCCGGTGGAGAGATCAAGGACAGGACAGAAGGGAGGCGTGAACCAGGGGAGAGATCCAGGACAGGACAGAAGGGAGGCGTGAACCAGGGGAGAGACTCAAGATTTGGGAGAAGGGAGGCGTGAACCAGAGGAGAGACTCAGGACAGGACAGAAGGGAGGTGTGAACCAGGGGAGAAACTCAGGAGAGAAGGGAGGTGTGAACCAGGGGAGAGCCTGAGGACAAGAGAGAAGGGAGGTATGAACCAGGGGAGAGACTGACGACAGGAGAGAAGGGAGCATCAACCAGTGGAGAGACTCAGGAAAGGGGAGAAGGGAGATGGGAACCAGGGAAGAGCCTGAGGACAGGGGAGAAGGGAGGCGTGAACCAGGGAAGAGCCTGAGGGCAGGACAGAAGGAGATGTGAACCAGGGAGGAGCCTGAGGACAGGGGAGAAGGGAGGCGTGAACCAGGGGTGAGACTCAGGACAGAAGAGAAGGGAGGCGTGAACCAGGGGAGAGACTCTGGACAGGGGAGAAGGAAGGCTTGAACCAGGGGAGAGACTCAGGACAGGACAGAAGGGAAGCTTGACCAGGGGAGAGACTCAGGACAGGGGGGAAGGGGGGCTTGAACCAGGGAAAAGACTCAGGACAGGAGAGAAGGGAGGCGTGAACCAGGGAAGAGACTGACGACAGGAGAGAATAGAAGGGTGTCATGAAACAGGGGAGAGACTCAGGACAGGAGAGAAGGGAGGCGTGAACAAGGGGAGAGACTCAGGACAGGAGAGAAGTGAGGCGTGAACCAGGGAAGAGACTCCGGACAGGAGAGAAGGGAGGCGTGGACCAGGGCAGAGACTCAAGACTTGGGAGAAGGGAGGTGTGCACCAGTGAAGAGACTCAGGAGAGAATGGAGGCGTGAGCCAGGGGAGAGACTCAAGACTTGGGAGAAGGGAGGGTTGAACCATGGGAGAGACTCAGGATGGGGGAGAAATGAGGCTTGAACCAGGGGACAGCCTCAGGATAGGGGAGAAGGGAGGCGTGACCAGGGGAGGGACTCAAGACAGAAGAGAAGGGAGGAATGAACCAGGGGAGAGACCCAGGACAGGACAGAAGGGAGGCTTGAACCAGGGGAGAGACTCAGGACAGGACAGAAGGGAGGCGTGAACCAGGGGAGAGACTGAGGACATGAGAGAATAGAGGCGTGAACCAGGGTAGAGGCTCAGGACAGGACAGAAGGGAGGCGTCAACCAGAGGAGAGACTCAGGACAGGAGAGAAGGGAGGCGTCAACCAGAGGAGAGACTCAGGACAGGAGAGAAGGGAGGTGTGAACCAGGGGAGATACTCTGGACAGGGGAGAAGGGCGAATGAACCAGGGGAGCGACTCAAAACTTGGGAGAAGGGAGGCTTGAACCGGGGGAGAGACTCTGAACAGAAGGGAGGTGTGAACCAGGGGTGAGACTCAGGGCAGGACAGAAGGGAGGTGTGAACCAGGGGAGAGACTCAGGACAGAAGGGAGGTGTGAACCAGGGGTGAGACTCAGGACAGGACAGAAGGGAGGCGTAAACCAGGGGAGAGACTCGGGACAGGGGAGAAAGGAGGTGTCAACTAGGGGAGAGACTGAGGACAGAAGAGAAAGGAGGCGTGAACCAGGGCAGAGACCGTGGAAGGGGGTGACGGTGGGGGGGGGGGGGGGGTGGAAAATCAGTCAAAAGTCCACCGACCCAACAGTACCAAAAGAAAGCTTGAACAAGTACTGAAAAGCGGTTTCTTCTTATGTTCGGTTATAGATGTGTTTTTACTTGCAACAATAACATTTTGAATGATGAAATAACTTGTTATGAGCAACACATATCCGGGCCAATCCTGGCGCTAATGTGAGGAGATCAGAGGAGCACAGAAAATATGTATTGTTTAAATAGCCAGGATTTTAAATATTTCCTAACACCTAAGAGAGAGATGGCAGTTTGAGGTCCGGGGGCAATCGATTCCACTTCATGGCAGTGCAAATGGCAAAGGAGGAGCGCTTGAAGGGGGGACGGCCAAATGACTGGAAAAGCTGGAAGGAGGAGTCCTCCCTGGGGTACCCCATGTCAGAGCCCCCTTCAAGGAGTGATGTGGAATGCCATCACTGACCTGCTGCCTCCCCCCACTGTATGAAAAACATGCTAATGGTGACTTGTTAGAGTTTTTGTGGAACAGCCCATAATACTAAAGTAGGAGACGCACATAGCACTGGTAATTGTAGCTTTAATTGCCAAATATTGTAATCACCAATATATCCTCCTCACGACGCGTTCTTGCCGCAACATTTAAATCCATAGGGCTTGATTTCGATTTCACCAGACGGGTTAATCCGTCACAACAGTGACTGAGCTCCCGTCTGCAGAAATATAAATCCTATAGCTAGGACATAATAGGATTTATTATAGGTGGAAGGGATATCCGTCACCGCTGTGACTGGGTAACCCCTCAGCCCAGATCTACATCAGGGCCGAAGGGCTGCGCGTGGGATCTTCATCATTCCACTGGTAAAAAGCTAATAACTGTCACCTGTTCTCTCTTTCTCTGCCTTGTGAAGCTTTTCCTCTTTTTTTAATGAGAGAAGGTCTCTGATTAGACTGTGACATGTGGCTCTTCTGAGAAGAAGAAATGTAACCATAAGGAGAGGAAGAAAGAGGACTATCTTGGTGGAGAACACCCGGCAGAGACATAGGTGAGGTTGTAGAGTGTGGTGGAGTGAGACAGAGATGGCGGAAGGGAATGTAGAGAGAGCCAGGGAGCGCAGGACTCCAAGGGATGAGGCAGAGAGGGAGGTAATGTAGAAAAAGGAGAATTAGAGCGAGGGGAAGACAGCTAGAGGTAGACTGAGACATAGAGACACTTGAAGAGAAACAGATGAAAGGTAGAGAGAGACCAAAATAAGAACTATAGAAAACAGGTCAGGTAAAGAAAGAAGAGGAGAAGAGAGAAAGGGGTTAGGGGCAGATGAAGAAATGAGTAGAGCGAAAAAAGGGAAGTTTAGAGACATGTGAAATAGAAGCGAGACTTATACAGAGGTAGAGAGCTGTCAGATAGAAAAAGAGGTAGCAGTGATGAGGTAGGAAGATCTGTAAAGAAAGTGGTTGGGAGGGATAGTAGAGGTGGAGGAGGTGAGTTGAAATAAAGAAGAAAGTCTAGAGAGAGATGTGGGTGTGTGAAACATAGAGCGAGCGGGAAGCAAAGGAGTTAATGATGGAGAAAAAGAGGTAGTGAAGTAGAGGCAGCCAGGAATGTGCATGATAGAAAGGGAACAGAGGAAGAATGAGAGCGAAAGGAGATGGAAAGGTGAGGTAGTAAACTAACGGAAAATTCAGAGGTTAGGTAGTAAGAGAGTGTGATGAAGTATAGCAAGGTGAGGTAGCGAGGGAGATGTAAAGGGGGGAGAGACATGAGATGGAGCGGTGAGGCGGAGTGGTGAGGTAGAGAAACAGCTGAGAGAGAGGAAAGGTAGTGTAGAGATGGAAAGAGAGATAGGTGAGGTAAAGATCGACCTGAGGTCATCGGAGAAGTGAAGGTGAGTTGAGCGCATGCTGTCGCAGAGATGAGCGCATGCTGTCGCAGAGATGAGCGCATGCTGTCGCAGAGATGAGCGCATGCTGTCGCAGAGGTGAGCGCATGCTGCCGCAGAGTTGAGTGCAAGCTGCCGCAGAGTTGAGCGCAAGCTGCCGCAGAGTTGAGCGCAAGCTGCCGCAGAGTTGAGCGCAAGCTGCCACAGAGGTGTGCGCATGCTGCCGCAGAGTTGAGCGCATGCTGCCGCAGAGTTGAGCGCATGCTGTCGCAGAGATGAGCGCATGCTGTCGCAGAGATGAGCGCATGCTGTCGCAGAGGTGAGCGCATGCTGTCGCATATGGACTGTCCTGGAATCACACCCTTCCAGTACTCCCTCCGATGCCGAGACAATCTCTTCCATGTTAGTGCCCGCTTCAAGGAGCCGTTATGTTTTTTATGCAAAGCCTGGCCAGGCTGTCTGTAGTAGATGGACTAAAATAAAGAAAACTCTGGTTGCCGCACTCCACCCAAATAATGCTCTTGACTGAAAGTGGGACAAGGTAGATCAAAGCGCTGGTGAGCTGAGAAAAAGGGGAAACAGCCACTACAACGCGACCGTTTCCACGCATAACCATAACCACGCATGCATTACAACGCATGCGTGGTTACAACAAAAAGCCTTTACCACGCATACCTTTACTACGAAATTCGTAGTAAAGGCATGTGTGCTAAAGTTAAAAGAAAAAAAAAGGGCGAGGGGGTGGGGGCATCTCCCAAAAAAGTGTGGGATTAAAAAAGAGGGCTTGGGAGAGGCACCCCAAAAATTAAAATATAAAAAAAACGCACCTGATTCCGTCCATTAAAGAGAGATGTGGAGGCAATCCACGTCGTTAGAGGAAACGGAAGGACACTTTCGCTTCCTCTTAACGACGTGGAACGTCACCAAGGAAGATCGAGGAGAGGAGAGGTAAGGGGGAATGAGGGGGTGGTGTCCCGCAAGGGAAAAATTTAAAGAGTAGATAATAAGTGCGATATCCATTAACAAGAAAATGCCATTAACATGCATAATTTAACAACGAAAATCGTTGTAAAAGTATGCGTGTTAAAGGCATTTGCGTGGTAAAGGATATGCGTTGTAACGTGTGCATGGTAAAGGCATGCGTTACAACGGAATGCATTGTAAAGTCATACATTCGAGAAAAAGGTGCCTTTCCAGTGCAAAATAACTATTGCGCAGGTTTGTGAACGCCCTCACAAGTCGATGCTCCTTTGCCCCAGTGCAGTTCCGTAGTAAATATATCCTTCCGGTTCTGCTAAGCATGCTGGGATGTCAGATGAAACCAGCAAGCCTTTTTAAAGGAAGGACAATCAAAGTAACGAATAAAAAGGCACACAGTGTATACAACATGCCTCGAAGAGACAGCGTAGGTGCTGCCTAGGCTTGAAGAGACAACGCAGGTGCTGCCATGGCTCGAAGAGACAGCGCAGGGGCTGCCTCGGCTCGAAGAGACAGCGCAGGGGCTGCCTCGGCTCGAAGAGACAGCCCAGGCGGTGCCTCGGCTCGAAGAGGCAGCGCAGGGGCTGCCTCGGCTCGAAGAGACAGCCCAGGCGCTGCCTAGGCTTGTAGAGACAACGCAGGCGCTGCCATGGCTCGAAGAGACAGCGTAGGCGCTGCCTTGGCTCGAAGAGACAGCGCAGGCGCTGCCTCGGCTCGAAAAGACAACGCAGGCGCTGCCTCGGCTCGAAGAGATATCACAGGCGCTGCCTTGGCTCGAAGAGACAGCCCAGGCGTTGCCTAGGCTTGTAGAGACAGCGTAGGCGCTGCCTCGGCTTGAAGAGATATCACAGGCGCTGCCTCGGCTCGAAGAGATATCACAGGCGCTGCCTCGGCTCGAAGAGACAGCCCAGGCGTTGTCTAGGCTTGTAGAGACAGCGTAGGCACTGCCTCGGCTCGAAGAGATATCACAGCCGCTGCCTCGGCTCGAAGAGACAGCCCAGGCGCTGCCTAGGCTTGTAGAGACAGCGCAGGCGCTGCCTCGGCTCGAAGAGATATCACAGGCGCTGCCTCGGCTCGAAGAGACAGCCCAGGCGTTGCCTAGGCTTGTAGAGACAGCGTAGGCGCTGCCTCGGCTCGAAGAGATATCACAGCCGCTGTCTCGGCTCGAAGAGACAGCCCAGGCGCTGCCTAGGCTTGTAGAGACAGCGCAGGTGCTGTCTCGGCTCGAAGAGACAGCCCAGGCGCTGCCTCGGCTCGAAGAGACAGCCCAGGCGCTGCCTAGGCCCAACCTGAAAAATAAGCTGCTTTTTATGAGCCACGTTACTATGGAATTTCTTCTGTCCACTCATGCTACCAGAGAGCCCATTGGAGGGTGGGGGCCCTGGGCAATTGGCCATTTTGCCTATGACTTAAAGCGTCTCCGGAGGAGGGGGCAACGGGTAGGCGGTATGTTGAGAAGAGAGGCGAGACACTGGGCAAGTAGGGAAACAATCCTGGGCAAAAACAACTGGGAAGAGGATGGAGGTGGGGCAGGTGCCTGGGTGGGGGTGGGGCCGTGCTAGCAGGGCAGAAAAGCAAAACCTATCACGACTTCAAGCTTGGCCTTTGGGGTCTGCCCTGCAGGGCAGCGCGTCACTAAGGACGGTATCTCGGACACAAACAAGCGGTAAAGTGTAATGACATGAACATGTTACCAGGGGGCGCTGCCCGGCTCCGCATCTTCTCCTTTCACGACTCGGCCTCCGATGTAGGAATCCAGCAGCTCACGTTCGCTCTTATCCGCCGTCTCCGTCTTCTCGAACAGGGGGCGACTCCCACAATCTGCAAACAAGCACAAGCCATGTCATTATTGCCCCGGCACCTGCCGGCGAAGCAGCAACTCGAGGCAGAGCAAACCCAGACACTGCTTCTGGACAGAGCGGATCTCGTCCAGCCTCCCCGGAAAAATCCCATCCTGGCACTGCTCCTCAGGACAGAGCGGGTCCAGAGCGGATCCTGGCACTGCTCCTCAGGACAGAGCGGGTCCAGAGCGGATCCTGGCACTGCTCCTCAGGACAGAGCAGATCCTGGCACTGCTCCTCGGGACAGAGCAGATCCTGGCACTATTCCTCAGGACAGGACGGATCCTGGCACTATTCCTCAGGACAGGACGGATCCTGGCACTGCTCCTCAGGACAGAGCAGATCCTAGCACTGCTCCTCAGGACAGAGCGGATCCTGGCACTGCTCCTCAGGACAGAGCAGATCCTGGCACTGCTCCTCAGGACAGAGCGGATCCAGAACGGATCCTGGCACTGCTCCTCAGGACAGAGCGGGTCCAGAGCGGATCCTGGCACTGCTCCTCAGGACAGAGCAGGTCCAGAGCGGATCCTGGCACTGCTCCTCAGGACAGAGCAGATCCTGGCACTGCTTCTCAGGACAGAGCAGATCCTGGCACTGCTCCTCAGGACAGAGCAGATCCTGGCACTATTCCTCATGACAGGACGGACCCTGGCACTATTCCTCAGGACAGGACGGATCCTGGCACTGCTCCTCAGGACAGAGCAGATCCTAGCACTGCTCCTCAGGACAGAGCGGATCCTGGCACTGCTCCTCAGGACAGAGCAGATCCTGGCACTGCTCCTCAGGACAGAGCGGATCCTGGCACTGCTCCTCAGGACAGAATGGATCCTGGCACTGCTCCTCAGGACAGAACGGATCCTGGCACTACTCCTCAGGACAGAGCCGATCCTAGCACTGCTCCTCAGGACAGAGCGTATCCTGGCACTGCTCCTCAGGACAGAGCAGATCCTGGCACTATTCCTCAGGACAGGACGGATCCTGGCACTATTCCTCAGTACAGGACGGATCCTGGCACTGCTCCTCAGGACAGAGCAGATCCTAGCACTGCTCCTCAGGACAGAGCGGATCCTGGCACTGCTCCTCAGGACAGAGCAGATCCTGGCACTGCTCCTCAGGACAGAGCGGATCCTGGCACTGCTCCTCAGGACAGAACGGATCCTGGCACTGCTCCTCAGGACAGAACAGATCCTGGCACTACTCCTCAGGACAGAGCCGATCCTAGCACTGCTCCTCAGGACAGAGCAGATCTGGCACTGCTCCTCAGGACAGAGCAGATCCTGGCACTGCTCCTCAGGACAGAGCGGATCCTGGCACTGCTCCTCAGGACAGAACGGATCCTGGCACTGCTCCTCAATACAGAGCAGATCCTGGCACAGCCTCTTAGGGCAGAGCGGATCCTGGCACTGTTCTCAAGGACAGAGCGGATCCTGGCACTGCTCCCCAGGACAGAGCGGATCCTGGCACTGCTCCCCAGGACAGAGCAGATCCTGGCACTGCTCCTCAGGACAGAGCGGATCCTGGCACTGCTCCCCAGGACAGAGCAGATCCTGGCACTGCTCCTCAGGACAGAGCAGATCCTGGCACTGCTTCCAAGAAAAGAGTTGATCCTATTACTGCTTCCCAGGACAGAGAGGATCCCAGCATTGCTTTCCCTGACAGACACAGCTTACTAATGTCGGCACTGCTTTCTAATGTGGAAAGTGGCCCTGCGTGTTTCACCTAGCTTAGCACATCCTGGCACTGCTCTTCACTGGCAGAACTTACCCTTTCACTGCGTCACCTGAGAGAGCGTAACCTGGCACCGCTTGCCCTGAGGGAACGTATTCAGTCACTGCTTTCCCCTGGCGCAGCATCTTCTGACGCGCTTCCCCCTGCGAGAGCGTATCCTGGAACTGCTTCCCCTAGAGTACGTATCCTGGCACTGCTTCCCTCTGAGAGAGCGTATGCTGGAACTGTTTCCCCTAAGAGAGCATATCCTGGCACTGCTTCCCCTAGAGTATGTACCCTGGCACTGCTTCCCCTAGAGTACGTATCCTGGCACTGCTTCCCTCTGAGAGAGCGTATCCTGGAACTGTTTCCCCTAAGAGAGCATATCCTGGCACTGCTTCCCCTAGAGTATGTACCCTGGCACTGCTTCCCCTAGAGTACGTATCCTGGCACTGCTTCCCGCTGAGAGAGCGTATTCTGGAACTGCTTCCTCCGAGAGAGCGTAACCTGGCACTGCTTTTCACCGACATAACTTATCCTAGAGCTGCTTATACTAGCGACACTTTCCATGAGCATATCTTGCCATGGCTTTCCACTGGCGGAGCTTATCATGGCACTGCTTACCCAGAGAGAGTGTATCCTGGCACTGCTTCCCCTAGAGTGCATATCCTGGCACTGCTTTCCACTGGCAGAACTTATCCTGGCACTGCTTCCCCTGACAGTGGGTATCCTGGCACTGCTTTCTACCGACGTAACATAGCCTAGAGCTGCTTATACTTTCCATGGGCGCATCCTGCCATGGCTATCCCCGAGAGAGCGTATCCTGGCACTGCTTCCCCATAAAGAGCGTATCCTGGCACTGCTTCCCCATAGAGAGAGTGTCCTGGCACGGTTTTCCGCTGGCAGAACTTATCCTGGCACTACTTCCCCGAGAGAGTGTATCCTGGCACTGCTTCCCCCCGAGAGAAAGCATATCCTGGCACGGCTTTCCACTGGCAGAACTTATCCGAGAGCTGCTTATACCAGCAATATTCTACCTGAGCGTATCCTGGCACTGTTGTCCATTGCAGAACTTATTCTGGCACCACATCCCCTGAGAGAGCATATTGTGGCACCACATCCCCTGAGAGAGCGTATCCCGGTACCACTTCACCTGAGAGAGCGTATCCAGGCACTGCTTCCCCCGAGATAACGTATACTGGCATGGCTTTCCACTGGCAAAGCTTATCCTGCACTGCTTCCCCAGTGAGAGTGTATCCTGGCACGGCTTTCCACTGACGTAACTTATCCTAGAGCTGCTTATGCTAGCGACACTTTCCCTGAGCGTCTCCTGGCACTGTTGTCCATTGGCAGAACTTATCCCGGAATGCTTCCTCTGAGAGAGCGTATCCTGGCACTGCTTCCCCTGAGAGAGCGTATCCTGGCACTGCTTTCCCTGAGAGAGCGTATCCTGGCACTGCTTCCCCTGAGAGAGCATATCCTGCCATTGCTTCCCCCGAGAGAGCGTATCATGGCACGGCTTTCCACTGGCAGAACTTATCCTGACACTGCTTCCCCTGACAGAGGGTATTCTGGCACTGCTTTGCACCGACGTAACTTATCCTAGAGCTGCTTATGCTAGACACACTTTCCCTGACTTATGCTGTCACTGCTTACCCTGAGAGAGTGTATCCTGGTACTGCTTCCCCTGAGAGAGCGTATCCTGGCACTGCTTACCCTGAGAGAGTGTATCCTGGTACTGCTTCCCCTGAGAGAGCATATCCTGGCACTGCTTACCCTGAGAGAGTGTATCCTGGTACTGCTTCCCCTGAGAGAGCGTATCCTGGCACTGCTTTCTCCGAGAGAGCGTATCCTGGCACTGCTTCCCCCTGACAGAAGGTATCCTGGCACTGCTTCCCCTGAGAGAGCTGTAAAATCCTCTAAAAAGAAGCATTGACTCCAGCAAAAGATTGAGGAGGTTTATTTTATAAGGCACAGTACTGCTCGGTCCAAATCCAAGAGAGAATGAATAGAGTTATGAATTCTAAATGGACCTACATCTACCTGCATGACAGGTGCCAGAGTTGAAAGTATACAGAAGAATTAAAGGGGAAGGGACAATAAAGCAAAACACATGAATATAATGTAACACACATTTCCTCCCTTAGGAAAATTTACAAAGGAACATTTACACATTTTGCCACTCGCTTGACATTCCAAACTTTCCCATCTTGGGTAACAATGCTGTTGCGATTAACTTTAACAATTTTGATAGGTCTTCAAAATGTAATTTCACCTTTAAGAAGGATACCTGGTTGGCGTATCTTGACCCACTCACCAACCACGAAATGCAGTTGCTTCACTCTCATGCGAAGGTCATAATAGTGTTTAATTTACAATAGTTTTTCTTGCACATTGTGCGCCATCTCATCTTTATTGACTATAGGTCTATGGTTCTGAATAATCGTCTTAAACCACCAAGGGCACAACTTAGAAACAGGTTCCCTTCCCTTTAGCAAACGGAAAGGAGAGATTTCAGTGGTCGAATGGGGAGTTATGCGGTATAACCATAACTTCTCTCTCAATTTATCTTTCCATTGAGCCCCAAAATGGCGTGCCCATAAAATGTCTTGCTTAAGAACCCTGTTGTATCTCTCGACCTGGCCATTACCTTGAGGTTCGTACAAAGCTGTAGTGACATGACGTATATTAAAACATTTGAGAAAATACTTCATTTGCAGACCGTTATCAGTGATTAGGACTTCAGGATAGCCTTCACGGGAAAAGACTTCCTTGAGAAATGCAATAACACTCTGAGAATGTGCATGTGGAACAAGTTTGACCTCCGGCCACTTTGAATGTTGGTCAACCATCACTAAGGCATATCTGTTTTCTTGGGGCAAAAAACTGAGAGGGCCTGCAATATCAAAACCTACTTTTTGGAGGAGGAGCTTAGCGCGCATCCAAGATGGTCGCGTGAGCACAGGGCTCCCGGACCCTCGCCACTCCTCGCAATTTATCCTGATGATAGCCTGATTTCTTGGACGGACTCTCGAAGGCGAACCTCGACTGAGTCCAGAACTCTTTTCAGAATTTGAATCGGACTTGGGCGACCAGAATTACAGCACTTTGAACTTTTGAGGCCCACCTTGAGGCCGTGCCGGGGAATTGGTGACTTGTGGAGCCGGGTCGTAGTTGAACAACAACGGCAGTGGGACCTCATCGGTGGCCGTACCCCCACTTTCGGTTTCGTTTCCGGATCCAGACATGGTCTGATTGAGAGACTGTTTCGCTCGGCCGGGGACCAATCCAGCCTCCATTTCGTGTCATCGCTGCCTCCTCATTATAGCTTCTTGGGTCAAGTTGAGGAAATATGAATTTTTATGATCAATTGTGTCCCCTATCTTAGACCCCAACGGCTCCATGTACATACTACAAGTACATGTATGTTCCCTCCACTTCCAGCTATGAAGACGCAAATACATATGCGTCCAACGTTAACATGTCCTCTTTCAGATCCACCATGAATGGGTCGAATATTCCGTTCCTAAGTATGCCTTGCCACCGTCTTTATATGGTGTACCTTTCACGTTTTTCAGCTCTGGCAAGTTAGGCCCTGAATTCTGCCATCGAGCCTTTTCCTGCTTTCTGCCTCTGAATGCTCCAGCCTGGACCTGCATCTGTATCCATGACCTTTGTCTTACTCCCTGCGCGGCTAACGGTGCCTGGCCCGGCCTGTTGCCTGCCAAGACTGTATTTAGCCTTCAAGTTATCTGCTCCGCTCCTCGAGAAATACATTCCTGTCTAGTAGTTTAGGTAAACATCCTTCCAGCTACAGAGCAAAGGGCCCGGCCTTACTGTCTCCGTGCAAGTAATTCATAGCTCCTGTTACCATGATAGGCCCATGCCCCCTCGCATCTCATGTAGACACGTAGACGCTTATACACGCACTAGCAGTCAGTATAGGATAGCCTCTGCCTGAGAGACCTTTCCTTCCAGATAATACAGTTCCTTAAACACAAGATATTAGATACGATTTGGGATTAGGTTGTTCTGACATCCCAGACATCTGTCTCCTCATGTAGGGCTAAATGTCAAGTCCCCTTCACCCTCCAGTTACACGTCAATCACACGTCATGCTGCTGCACGCGCATCTCTGCCATATATTTCTGCTGACCTTGCAGGATTCTCTTATGGATCCACCCACCTGTGACATCCTCATAATGACGTTTCTAGTACACGCCCTTATGCACGCCTATTGTAACGCCTTTTTTCATTACGTATGTGTATTCTTATCTCTCTTCTCAGCTGTTACGCCTCCTGCATCTGTCTTTACTGTAATGCATTGACTATATATATGACAACCTGTCAATAAAGTATTGCCTATCCCTTCCCGAACCTTCGTGGTGACGGAATCCGATTGCCTGGTTCGAACCAATTCCTTTGTAAGGAATAAATCCCCTTTTAAAACCTCAAATACCACGGATTCTGCCTCTTATTTTTACTGAGTTATTCTTATTGAACTTTACCGCATAAATTAAGTCTAGGTAATTTAAATTTACCACATAATTGGCACCCGAACAGGGACTCCTCCCCCACCCCACGCGCCGGAGGTGCATTGCAGACCCGGTCTCCTGCCACAGCCGGACGGACAACTACGCGTACCCGCAGGATTTCCTGTACCTCCCTCAGGCCAACGGAGGTGACTGAGGCTGCGATCAACACCCAGACGAGGCGGTGAGGAGTGCGGAGGATCCCGACCAGAGCCTAGCTGAGAGAGCAAGATCCGAGGTATACAGAGGCCCACCAGGTTCCGAAGTTCCGAAGTACCTACGTCACGAGTCGAGTCCAGTCTGGTCTAGTCCAGTCCAGAGTTTCCGAGGCCTTCTGTTCCGTTCCGTGCTTCCCGGTGAGTACCGTTGCTGGGGACGCATCTAGACGTGCGCATTGGTTTGTGCCGGTCAAGACGGGTTTGGGTACACAGACCTGGTCTGCACTGTTTTAGCAGTGTATCTGTACTGTTTAGCAGTACATCCAGTATTATGCAGTTAGCTAGTTTTATTCTAATTATCATTGTTCGTTTTTAAAATGTTTTAATATGTTTTAAATGTCGTGGTATGAGTGATTGTTCGATCTTCATTACTGTGTTCATTGTATTAAGTGTGTTCAAGTCCGAGTAAGAATCAAGTAGCAAGGTTTAAGATGCCGTTATTCTCAAAATTAAGACAGATAAAAACTAGAAAAGGGATACTCGAGGAAGCCGTTCCCATTCCACCTAGGGACACTCCAGGGTACTTTATGTACCATAAACATGGCCTAGATGCCGTATTATATCTCGATTTGTGGGTGGACTACACCAAGGATTTAGCAGAGAATCAGAGATGGCCCACTGCTGGGACATGGGATGCAGATTGCATCATGAGAGTAGAAGAAGCATTATGGAAAAAGAAAGCCAGACAGTCACAGAAAGATGCCATTGAATTATGGCGTAAAGAATTGCATAGACGCACAGAGAAAGCGTTCAGAAAAGAAGAGAAAAGTAGGGAGGATTCAGACAAAGCCCGAGAAAACGTATTAATTGAGGAAGGTATCCGAGTAAAAGCAGAACAAATAGACAGACAACGAAACACTCTTATGAATGGTATGTATCCTCTTCTGGCCGAGGGTTTACCTAAGGCCACCCTGGAAGTACCAAAAGATCTGCCATCTCCATTGCTTCCGACTAAATTGCACCCCAAGACCGCAAAGGACATTTTCCTTTCTTCCTATTTAGACGAGGCAGCCCCCGAATATGTTAATGCTCCGCCGCCACGCACACCACCTGCTAACGGCGCTCGACCCCGAGATAATCTGCCCCCACTTCTGCAGCAACATACTCCTCCTTCCGTTCAAAACCTTCCGCCCGTTCCTCCACTCCTTCCTGCACCTATTCTCCCTACCTTACACCCAACGAATCCTTTTGGACCTGGCACCTCAGGAGGTGCGACAGGAAGTTTTCATACGCCGCCATCAGCGCGTCGATTGACTTATAGGGATTTAGCACACCAACGTACACCTCAAACAGCGAATTACGACATACTTAAAGAACCTCTTACAGACTGTAGATATGATCCAGTACCCGGTAAAGACGACAGAATGATGCTATCATCAGTACGTCTACGACGAGTTGCGAACTATTTAATGATACTACCAGGAATGATTGATCATCTAGACAAAATATATCACTTTGTCCAAACAGGGCAAGGTCCCGAAAGTATTGGCGAGGCCATGGCATACCAGAAAGTGGACACGCAAAAAATGTTGTTGCGCTTCTTCATAAACTGCCTGATAAGAAACAGAGACAGGCCAGGTGTAGACCCGGAAGAAATGAAAGCACTTAACAAATGGGGTCAGAATATAGCAGACGGAAAACATGATAAACAGAATAGTATAGAAAGTATGTACCGAAGGATCCGAAAAACAGTAGAACAAATATGTGAAAGAGAACAGCCTGAAAGAGAAATAGATGCAGATAAGACCGAATCCTCGGGGGAGGAGGAACAACTAGAAACGACAACAGGGCAATTACAATTACCAGCTAGAGAAATGATAGCTTACGTAGGTAAGGGAAGATCCTTTAATAATTCAATACGTCCGATACGTCCAGAAAGTAAGAGAATTTTTCAAGCAGCCATGTCAAATCCAAAGACCCCTGAACACTTATTTCAGGCTACTGATAAAATACTTCAAGAACGAATAGGGTACCATGTACTCGATTCTATGGATGAACAAGAATTAGCCAGGTCAGCAGTACAATGGGCTGACAGTTCTGATAAATATAGTGATGACGCGCTAGTACATACGTTTTTGAATCTTTCACCAGACGAACAGCGTTTAGCTGGTATGTACATGATACAACACCTCCTTATATTGTATAAAGGCCAACACTCCGATCCTGGTCCCCTACCTGATATACTGATAGAACTACTCATGAAGAAATGGAGAGGTCTAGGTACCGATCTAATTAAAGTAATTCTAGAATATCGGCACAGATATAGTGCCTTTCTGTGTCCAGAGCTTGATCCAGCTCCCTCCATGGAAAGAAAAATGTATTACATAGACAGACAAAATCCCTTACGCGAAGTGCACCCAGTTAGAAATGATGATAATACTTTTAGACGCGTGTTTGTGTACACGCCTATAACTAAAATAGAACTATTGGAAATGAAAAAATTAGTGCCCAGCCATGACAGAGATCCAGCAGGTTTCCACCGTGAAATAAAAGACATGTTACTCATGGGTGATTATACCTATCCTGACATTATGAAAATATTAAAAGTATTATTGCCTGCCGGTATTTACGAGAAACTCAAAGAAAAAGAATGGGAGGTGGGAGAACAAAAGATTGATTGGACTGCATTAGAAAACGAAGAAAATACCCGAACTTCAGGCCTAGGGCTTGGGGACAGAACTAAAGCGTTACCAGGATTGTTAGTACAAGTATTGCCACGTTTATTAACTACGAAAAAGGAAGACTGGGGTGCAATCTCAGCCTGCAAACAGAAACCCGACGAAGACACTAGTGATTTTTATTCCCGATTTGAAAAATGTTTTGGTATTAATAGCGGCCTGAAAGCAAGTAGCGATTCATATCCACATCTTTTTGTAACAAAATTAGTCGAGAATTCCTTGCCCCAGGTTAAGAACAGAGTATTGAAAGTTGAGAGCTCTTGGCAAGCTAATACCCCGTCACAAATGTTACAAATGTTACAGTACCACCAGAATAGAATTAGAGAAGAACAAGAACACGAACAAAGACGTATGAAAGACACGAAAATGAAAATGCTCGTCGCCCAGTCAGTTCCAGCTGACGGTCATAAAAAGGGTGCGACACAGTCCAGTAATTCAGCGGTTCCTGTTAAAGGGACATGCAACTATTGTAAACAGCCAGGTCATTATATAAACGATTGTGCAGTTCTGAAACATAATATCTCTACGGGTAAAACCAAGGAGAGACCGCGTCCACCTAGACAGGATCAGATCCAACCACAAGTACCTCAGAATGTACAGCCTATGCCAGCTTCACAACAGACCGTAGCAGTACCACAGCCACAGCCTAGTGCCGCAACACAAAACACGACACAACAGATGTACCAGTATGCACAAAATGACTATCCCGATTATCAGCGATACACATGAAACAGCCTAGAGAGGGAAGTTGGCTTGTCTCTTATTGAGGTTCACGTAGATCAAGAGGCTCCTTATGTACATAGTCAAGTATTAGGGAAAGACAGAAAGTTTTTAATTGATACAGGGGCAAGCAGAACAACTATAAGTCACGACGAGGTTCCAGGGGCACCCCTCTCAGGCTCACAGAATGTTTCCCTTGGATTTTCAGGAAAGCCTATTGTTAATGAAGTATCGCAACCTCTTCCTCTTGCAGTTGGTCCATTGATACGAACTACAGATTTATTGCTTACAAAATCATGCCCAGAAAACTTGTTAGGTATAAAGACACTGAAAGCTCTAGGAGCTGTAATATGTTGTTCCCCGGAAGGGGTACGACTATTTTTGCGTGACTTTAAAGGTCACTATGTGGATGTATGACGTTACAACGCACACTTTTACAACGCATGCACTTACAACGCATTTTTTACAACGCATAATCCATTACAACGCATGACATTACAACGCATGACACTACAACGCATTTTTAAAAAATACCTTTACAATGCATTGCCATTACAACGCATACTACCTTTACAACGCATACCATTACAACGCATTATATTACATTACATTTAAGGTAAGTATTAGATAGTATAGGGGCAAAAATTACTATTCTAACTCCAGGGGGTGCAACAGTAGGGTAAGTGTTGGATAGTATAGGGGTAAAAATTACTATTCTAACTCCAGGGGGTGCATCAGTAGGGTAAGTGTTGGATAGTATAGGGGTAAAAATTACTATTCTAACTCCAGGGGGTGCATCAGTAGGGTAAGTGTTGGATAGTATAGGGGTAAAAATTACTATTCTAACTCCAGGGGGTGCAACAGTAGGGTAAGTGTTGGATAGTATAGGGGTAAAAATTACTATTCTAACTCCAGGGGGTGCATCAGTAGGGTAAGTGTTGGATAGTATAGGGGTAAAAATTACTATTCTAACTCCAGGGGGTGCATCAGTAGGGTAAGTGTTGGATAGTATAGGGGTAAAAATTACTATTCTACCTCCAGGGGGTGCATCAGTAGGGTAAGTGTTGGATAGTATAGGGGTAAAAAATACTATTCTAACTCCAGGGGGTGCATCAGTAGGGTAAGTGTTGGATAGTATAGGGGTAAAAATTACTAGTCTAACTCCAGGGGGTGCATCAGTAGGGTAAGTGTTGGATAGTATAGGGGTAAAAATTACTATTCTAACTCCAGGGGGTGCATCAGTAGGGTAAGTGTTGGATAGTATAGGGGTAAAAATTACTATTCTAACTCCAGGGGGTGCATCAGTAGGGTAAGTGTTGGATAGTATAGGGGTAAAAATTACTATTCTAACTCCAGGGGGTGCATCAGTAGGGTAAGTGTTGGATAGTATAGGGGTAAAAATTACTATTCTAACTCCAGGGGGTGCATCAGTAGGGTAAGTGTTGGATAGTATAGGGGTAAAAATTACTATTCTAACTCCAGGGGGTGCAACAGTAGGGTAAGTGTTGGATAGTGTAGTGTAATATTATGCGTTGTAATGGTATGCGTTGTAATGGTAGTATGCGTTGTAATGGAATGCGTTGTAAAGGTAGTTTTTAAAAATGCGTTGTAGTGTCATGCGTTGTAATGTCATGCGTTGTAATGGATTATGCGTTGTAAAAAATGCGTTGTAATGGTAGTGCGTTGTAAAAGTTGCGTTGTAAAGGTTGTTCCCCTCACTATGTATTTAGAGACATGGATCACCGGTTACAGAATGTCCCTGCACATTTATGGGCACAAGGCCCCACTGATGTAGGTTGTATGCACATTACACCATATCGAGTTACACTCAAAGCAGGAGTGGTATTACCACGAATTCGACAATACAAGTTACCTCCAGATGCTGTAGTGGCTTTGCTGCAAATCATTGACGAGCTCATTGCACAAGGAGTGGTTGTGGAAACCGACTCCAATGTATGTAATTCTCCTATCATTCCAATTCTTAAACGAACTGATCCAAAAGCACCCCCAGTTTATCGATTAATTATTGATCTGCGCGAATTGAATAAATGCATTGTACCACAGTATCCCGTGGTTCCAGATATCTCTTCATTATTGACAGCTATTGATTCAGAAGCAACGTTCTTAACTGTGATTGACCTCAAGAACGCCTTCTTTAGCGTCCCAATCGATCCGGAAAGCCAATATTTGTTCGGATTTTGTTTAAATGGACGAAGCTTCAAATTTGCACGCGCACCTCAAGGATTCACAGAAAGCCCCAGCATCTATAGCCAAGCACTGAAAAGACAACTTGACAGTATCCACATGCCTGTTAACACTACCCTGCTTCAGTATGTCGATGATCTGCTGATCACCGCCCGAAGCGAACCCGAATGTGAAAAAGCATCACTGACGGTTTTACATTTCCTGGCCGACAAGGGGCACAAGGTGTCCCCTTCGAAGCTGCAATTCTGTGTTCAGCAAGTTGTGTACCTTGGGCACTTGCTGTCCAAAGGGGGGAGACAGCTCACACCTGACCGCATCCAGTTAATTGTAAACATGTCACCACCCAAGACACAAAAGGAGGTGCGGGCCTTCATAGGTCTCACTTCGTACTGTAGACAATGGATTCCCCAATATGCATTTCTAGTAAAACCACTCATTCAGTTGACAACCCAGGAGGCAGCGACATCGACTGTCCTCCCTTGGACTCAGGAACATACACAAGCTTTTGAAGACTTAAAGAAAGCCTTATGTCAAGCACCTGTTTTAGCGACACCATGTTACAGTAAGCCTTTTACACTTTTTGTCACAGAACGCGAAGGTACTGCCTTGTCAGTACTCACTCAGGAACAAGCAGGTTCACACAAGCCGTGTGCTTATTTTTCTAGCACATTAGATCCAGTAGCCCAGGCTCTGCCTACGTGCCTGAAATCAGTTGCAGCGACAGCTTTAGCGATCAGAAAAAGCGATTCTATAGTATTAGGACATCAATTGACAGTGCAAGTTCCACATTCCGTGGAAGTTCTTTTAAACCGAACTCAGACCCAGCACTTGACTATAGCACGACTGACAGGTTATGAATTAACATTGTTCCAGCCACACATTGAAATCAGACGCTGTAGTACATTAAATCCTGCCACACTTTTGCCATTAAGTGGAACAGACCCATTGGCACATGATTGTATTGAAGTCATTACTATTACGACGAAACCCAGACAAGACTTGACAGACATTCCATTACCAGATCCAGACCTGACACTTTATGTGGATGGTTCATGCATGAGAACAAGTACAGGAGAGTTAGTGGCCGCTTACGCAGTCACGACAGACACCGAAGTTATTGAAACGAATTGTATTGACACATTGTCAGCTCAAGCAGCAGAGCTCATCGCTCTGACACAAGCCTGTATTCAAGCCAAAAATAAGAGAGTTAACATATACACAGATTCACGTTATGCATTCGGAGTTGTACACGACTTCGGAGTCCTCTGGCGAGAGAGAGGTTATTTAACTTCTCACGGTGCCAACATTCAACACGGTCCCTTCATTCAAGCCCTGTTAGATGCAATACATCTGCCTACTGCGATATCTATCATGAAGTGCAAAGCCCATACAAAAGTCACCGATATCATTTCCCAGGGTAACGACCTAGCAGACCGAACAGCTAAGCAAACAGCACAGAATCGGACTCATGCAACTGACTTGACAAAGACAATAGTTTCGACATCGACACACTGCATGACAGTTAGGGATCCCGCCCTTGATGTAATTGACATACAGACACATGCTACACCAGAGGAAATCAAGAAATGGACTGAACTAGGAGGGATCCAAACAGATCAGGGATGGATGACGAAGGGAAAATCTACATGGTTTCTCCCCGACTCCATGGTTCAAGTTATCATTAACACAATACATAGTCCAGCGCACCTAGGAGAGAAAGCTATGTTAGACAGTATTCAAAACATTTGGTTCAATAAACACTTACGAGCAGCAGCCAAACAGAAAGTGCGTACTTGCATGATCTGTTGTCAGTTCAACCCAGGTAAAGGCGTTCCCGTAGAGCAAGGTGGATTTCAACCTCCCGATCACCCTTTTGAAGTCCTCCAGATGGATTATATCCAGATGGAACGTTGTCGAGGATTCAAATATGTCCTCGTAGTTGTATGCGCACTTTCCCGTTGGACAGAAGCATATCCAGTCCCAGATTACACTGCTCCGACCACTGCCAAGCAGCTGGTTCGTGAATTCTTCCCACGGTATGGTTTGCCCCGTATCGTGTACTCAGATAACGGTCAACCGTTCTCATCCGAGCTAATGAAACACATTTCACTCCTGTTAGGCTATCAATGGAAATTCCACTGTGTCCGACATCCCGAGGCAGCAGGTCTCGTGGAGCGTCATAATCAGACTCTGAAAATACGACTTTCTAAAATCTGCAGAGAGAAAGGCGTCGACTGGATAGTAGCCTTACCAGTTGCGCTCTTTTACATGAGAATGATAGCACATTCTCGAACAGGGCTATCCCCGTACGAGGTGGTCTTCGGTAGGCCACCAAATATGTGGGGGACGCCTATACCTCGTAAAATCACTGATGTTGATTGTAATATGCTGACAGATTACCTTGCTTCCTTGATGTCTGCACTACAATCTTGCCGTTCACAGGTAGCTGCAGCCTTTCCCGACAACACCGAGGTGAAGCCCCATGAAGTGGTTCCCGGAGACTACGTGTTTATAAGAAATTTCGACAGGAGGAGCCCGCTGGAGCCTCGCTGGCAAACGCCGAAATTAGTACTTCTGACCACGAGGACAGCAGTGAAGATTGAGGGTCGCAAGGGTTGGCTACACTCGAGCCATATCAAGAAATTTCACGGACTGCCTTCTGATTTGAACTCTCAGCCCTACCCTCCTCCACAGACTGACTCAAAACTCCCCCTGGTCGAGAAAACTGCTTCCCAGGAATATAAACTGAAACTAAGGTCTAGCAAGTCAGACAATTTAATTGTTTAAGTCCTCTCCTAGGTGAATCGGTTAAATTAGTCTCTGACATGTATCCTCTAGACCGAAATCGAGAGAGAGATAGACAGAAACAGCTCAAGAAACGTGCATATTGTAAATCACTTCGTAGTCACTGTATAGTGACATTATTGATTATGTTTTTTCTAAATCTTCTGATTATTGCTGCAAGTATATTGTTGCACATATACTACCCTATTTTCAAGCGTGCACATTCTGCTTTCAATGTTACTGCCGAACACTCTTTTAGCGAATTACCTCCACATGAGTTGCCCTACAGACTTGCGCTGCGCAACAACACATTCATTAGTATGTTACATCACTCCCATCAGGCCAACAACGCTACAAATTGTTGGATATGTGGCCGACTCCCTCCCTACCAGAAATACAAGGGAGTTCTGCCCCTCTTTCCGTATCCATTCACACACAATGGTTCCTGTGGTGCATGGTTTAGTTTGATTAATTCTTTAGATTCAAATACCGTAGTTTACCAGAGCAACTGGGTATGGGGAAACCTGAACTTAGTTTTGCTTAAAGCCTGCTACCCTAACAAGGAGGGACTTCCCAAAAGGACAGGAACTGATCTAGAAAATGAAGTATATGGATTAGGTAACTTTACACTTAACCTCATGATTCTGAATGTTGAATCCGAAGCCGCACCAGTCTTGCCTGCTATGTCAGTATTACCAGTCAAAGGTGAATTATGTGTAAGAAAGAATGATTCAGTACACCTGGGTCATAGTAAATGTACTACTGTGATCGAATTCAGTGATCAAGGCAAGTCTACATTTAGAGCTTCCCGTCATTCCTACTTCATTTGTGGTCATACCGCATATATACGTTTACCTCTAGATTGGGATGGTACCTGTTACATTGCATTCCTTCTGCCACCTGTTTTCCTAGCCCCTCCTGATTATCATAGAAATACCCATCTAGTACACAATAGACCCCAGAGAGATCTCCCGATTGTCGACTACACTGAAACGGCATGGGAACAATACACAGACTTCAATAAAGGTCTCTTTCCCTACATAGGTGTTGTCTCTAATAGTAAACTGATACGCAGATTAACCAGAACCCTTGAAGCAGTAGTGAATGAAACTACCTCTGCCCTAGGCAACTTAACAGAGGAGCAGTCTGCGATGCGGATTGTTGTTCTCCAAAATCGTCTTGTCCTTGACGTCATCCTGGCCGATAGGGGCGGAGCCTGTAGAGTCATCGGATCGAGTTGCTGTGTTTTCATTCCAGAAAACGCGCCATCAGTATATAAAGCCATAACTCGTCTTCATAAGATTGCAAGTCAGATACACCAGAATCCAGGCACCTGGACGTGGTCCGGTTGGTTCTGGAGTGTGTTGTCAGCCTGGGGATGGAAAGTCCTATCCTTCCTAGGTATTGCCCTTCTCATAGTATTCAGTTGCTGCCTGTGTCTACAATGTGGGCCAGCGATTTGCGGCCTGTGTGCCACATCATGTATTCCACACTCAAGTTCTCATTCAAGATCCCGTAAGAAGAAAGAAGAGCAAATGATGTTACATGAACAGATTGATGGATTCCTGAGGATCGATATATCATGAAGGGTCCGTAGGGGACAAGGAGGGAATGAGGAAATATGAATTTTTATGATCAATTGTGTCCCCTATCTTAGACCCCAACGGCTCCATGTACATACTACAAGTACATGTATGTTCCCTCCACTTCCAGCTATGAAGACGCAAATACATATGCGTCCAACGTTAACATGTCCTCTTTCAGATCCACCATGAATGGGTCGAATATTCCGTTCCTAAGTATGCCTTGCCACCGTCTGTATATGGTGTACCTTTCACGTTTTTCAGCTCTGGCAAGTTAGGCCCTGAATTCTGCCATCGAGCCTTTTCCTGCTTTCTGCCTCTGAATGCTCCAGCCTGGACCTGCATCTGTATCCATGACCTTTGTCTTACTCCCTGCGCGGCTAACGGTGCCTGGCCCGGCCTGTTGCCTGCCAAGACTGTATTTAGCCTTCAAGTTATCTGCTCCGCTCCTCGAGAAATACATTCCTGTCTGGTAGTTTAGGTAAACATCCTTCCAGCTACAGAGCAAAGGGCCCGGCCTTACTGTCTCCGTGCAAGTAATTCATAGCTCCTGTTACCATGATAGGCCCATGCCCCCTCGCATCTCATGTAGACACGTAGACGCTTATACACGCACTAGCAGTCAGTATAGGATAGCCTCTGCCTGAGAGACCTTTCCTTCCAGATAATACAGTTCCTTAAACACAAGATATTAGATACGATTTGGGATTAGGTTGTTCTGACATCCCAGACATCTGTCTCCTCATGTAGGGCTAAATGTCAAGTCCCCTTCACCCTCCAGTTACACGTCAATCACACGTCATGCTGCTGCACGCGCATCTCTGCCATAAATTTCTGCTGACCTTGCAGGATTCTCTTATGGATCCACCCACCTGTGACATCCTCATAATGACGTTTCTAGTACACGCCCTTATGCACGCCTATTGTAACGCCTTTTTTCATTACGTATGTGTATTCTTATCTCTCTTCTCAGCTGTTACGCCTCCTGCATCTGTCTTTACTGTAATGCATTGACTATATATATGACAACCTGTCAATAAAGTATTGCCTATCCCTTCCCGAACCTTCGTGGTGACGGAATCCGATTGCCTGGTTCGAACCAATTCCTTTGTAAGGAATAAATCCCCTTTTAAAACCTCAAATACCACGGATTCTGCCTCTTATTTTTACTGAGTTATTCTTATTGAACTTTACCGCATAAATTAAGTCTAGGTAATTTAAATTTACCACATAATCGTGACTTTCTCCGGACTGTACGTGCCAGCTTCTTGGCCTGTTTGTGCCAGACCTGCCGGCGGCCATTTTCACCAGGTCTTGCGGGCCCCTCCGGGGTGCATCTTCCAACATGACGGGCAGGGGTGAACCCGAGAAGCGGAAGACCAAGACGTCTCTTCGTGGGGGACCGTTCCAGACAAATGTTATGTACCGTTACACTCAAGCCAAAGGATCCCCCGGGCTCTCCAGTAGTACCCCGGAGCACGCCAGAGACGACCCTTCTGCCCCTGTTGACTTGTCCCTGCAGGACATTATGGGCGCCATCGCCGGAATGAAGGAGACTATCGGCCAGCAGTATGAGGCACTGGCTCGTAAAATTGACACGGTCGCCATTGATGTCACTCTAATCAGGGCTGACCTGTCTAAGACTAACGAGAAGGTAAAGCCGTTGGATTTGAAGACTTCCAGCCTTACGGCCGATGTGTCGGAACTTCACACAGACCTTGGCACTCTGAAATCGGCCAACGACCTGATGTCCCATCGGCTGGAGGATTTTGAGAACAGGGCAAGACGCAACAACATTCGCGTCACAGGGGTTCCAGAGAATCCCGAGACTCGTTTGGTTGACCTCCTGGTCGAAGATCTTATTCTCACCCATCTTGCCCCTTCTGGACTGAGCAAGTTTTTCGCTATGGAGCGTGCACATCGTGTTCCGGGCGGTAAGCCCAAGCCTGGCGCTCCTCCGAGGCCTATCATCGCAAAACTTTTTCATTTCAGAGACCGTGATGCGATTTTGCTGGCTTCGAGAGTGCACGGCCCGGTGAAATTTGGAAACTCCTCTGTCAATTTTTTCCCGGACTTCACTCAACTTGTCCAGAGACAGAGGATGGGCTTTCAGGGGGTTAAGCGACGTCTCCGGGACCTGGGACTTAAGTATGCTATGCTTTTCCCTACCAGGCTTCGAGTGGAATATGAGGAACGGACCTTCTTTTTTGAGCGACTGGACAATGTGAGTGACTGGTTGGATTCCCTGCCTGGTCGGGGCGATCGAACGGGGCATCCTGGTGGTGCCGAGGGTGGTGAGCCTCCACAGAAGTGACCTTTCGGTCCCTAACCTTGATAATCGGACATTGCTCAGTTGGGTTCTACCTCTTTTGTATATTTTGTCTTATAGTAGTTCGCGTTTGGGTGGCGGGTGGAGACGGGCCTCTCTCCTCCTCCGGGGTCTTTTTGTAGAATGGGATTGTTAGGGCGACAGGCACACTGCATTTTGGGGTGGCTTTTTAGTCTGCAGGGGTGCAGGGAGGGGGGAGTTGTAACGGGTTTTGGCTGGGGGGTGGGAGAGGGTGTTTGTGTTCGTGTTTTCCTCCTTTCTCAAGGCGGCATATTGGTTCTTTCTCTGCTTCAGGTGTCCTGCTCTTTGTGGGGAGACTCATGCAACACTTGTGGGGATGGGGGGTAGTGGGTTGAGGTGGATATCTTGGAACGTCAATGGATTGGGGGATCGTATTAAACGGGGTGATGTACTGCAATATCTGCGTCGTTTGACCCCTGATGTGGTACTCCTGCAGGAAACGCATTTGGTCGGCAATGTGTGTCATGCTATGAATAGGTGGGGATACCGATTGGTTGCACACTCTGGGTTCACCACTGGTTCCAGAGGGGTGGGTATTCTGGTCCGGTCTTCCCTCCCACTAGAGATTGATAATGTCATCCTTGACGACAGAGGGCGTTACGCCGCCCTAACCGGTAGGTGGGAGGGTAAGACTCTTTCTTTAGCCACGATATATGTTCCCCCAGGCCTCCAGACCTCCACTTTCTCTGATGTTGGTCGTATGTTGCTGGAACTCCCCGATAGTCTTCTCCTCATGGGTGGGGACTTCAACTCCGTGCTATCCGGCGATCTGGATCGCCACCCCCCCCGGGCCCTTCCCGTTTCCCAATCATGGCTTGGTGGGTTGTTGGACACCTTTGGTTTGGTGGATTGCTGGAGGTTAATGCATCAGACGCAATGTCAATACACCTTCCACTCTGGGGCTCATGGGAGTCTCTCCAGGCTTGATTACTTCCTCATGCCCGCGGCCCAGTCCCCCCACGTTGGGGAGGTAAGACACTTGGCCCGGGGCATTTCAGATCACTCCCCTGTGTGGCTTCTTTTTGACACGGGGACGCAAGCCGCGGGGCGGATCGCCCTTATCAACCCTTGGCATCTGCGCAACCCCAAGACTCGTAACAGCCTCATTAAGTCGCTCGACCACTACTTCCTGGAGAACGAGGGGTCTGTTTTGTCCTCAGTGTCCCTGTGGGAAGCCTTCAAAACTGTTATTCATGGACAGGCCCTATCTTTAATGGTCGAGACCAAGAAAACTAGGAATGCGGAGGTCGTGAAGCTGGAGGCCGAAATACTGGAGTTGGAGGCTGATCTCGACTTAGGTGTCACCCAGGATAGGCTCCACGCTCTTAGCTTGAAACAGTTTGAATATAAATCCCTTGTTACAGATGCTGCCAAGACAATGTACAGGGAACAGCAAGGTAGACTGTATGATGTCGGGGATAAGGCGGGTAAATTGATTGCATGGCTTGATAAGAAGGAGAGAGTGAACCGTGTGGTCCCTGTGCTTCAGAATTCTGACGGTGTGCATGTGACTGACCCTGGCGAGATTGTGGAGTGTTTTTCTGACTATTTCCGTGTGGTCTACTCCCCGGTGTCCGATAGAGATGAGGATGACTCTCGTTTCTTGTTGAGGGACATTGCGTTGCCCTGCTTGTCTGACGAGGATCGAGAGCGCATGGAGGCGTCGCTGTCGGCCGATGAGATTGCTACCGCGATTCGTTCCCTTCGTTCTGGCAAAGCTATGGGCCCCAATGGATTGCCTATTGAATTGTACAAATTGCGCCCGGATAAAGTCGCACCGTTTCTCCGTGATATGTTTCTGGAGTCGCGTGAGCTTGGTTCCCTCCCTTGTGACCAGCGTCTCGCCACTATAGTTGTGATTCCTAAGGAAGGCAAGCCTCGTGATCGTTGTGCCTCATAAAGGCCTATTTCCCTATTGAATGCTGAACCGAAGATTCTCACCAAGGTCCTTGCTAATCGCTTACTCGCTGTCATCTGTGACCTGATTCATCCAGATCAATCCGGTTTCATTCCGCACCGGAACACTGCTCTCAACTTGCGGCGCTTACATGGCGTTCTCACCAGGGCGGAGTTTCTCTCCGAGCCGGCCATCTTGGCTTCCTTGGACGCCACGATGGCCTTTGATACGATAGAATGGCCATATCTTTGGGCCACTCTGGCGAAGTTCGGTTTCTGTGCGGGGTTTATTAGTTGGGTGAAACTTCTATATACGGATCTGCTAGCTCAGGTTGTTGTCAATGGTAGGGTGTCCCAGCCCTTCGCTCTCGGGAGGGGTACTAGGCAGGGGTGTCCGTTGTCCCCCCTGCTCTTTGCTCATGCTCTCGAACCGCTTGCAGCCTGGCTCCGATGGGAACCATCGATAAAGGGCATTCAGTGGGCCCCTGACTTTGAAGACCGGGTTTCGTTGTACGCCGACGATATTCTTCTGTACCTCACCTCCCCGCGTGAATCCCTTAACGTCCTATTTGACGTCCTCACTTCTTTCGGTAAAAACTCCGGTTTGATCATTAATTGGTCTAAATCGTGTGTGTATGTTATCTCCGGTGGCCTCCCCCCCTTACCGAATAGGTTTCCCATTCAAATTTCGCAATCCGGTTACAAGTACTTGGGGGTCTACGCATCATTGGACCCGGCGGTCCGCCACGAGCATAATCTCCTTCCCCCTCTCCGGCGATTGAAGTTGGACGTGGCTCGGTGGCGTAGATTGCCGTTGTCGCCACTCGGTCGAGCGGCACTTTTTAAAATGATGTCCCTGCCCCGCTTTCTCTACGCACTCCAGAACTCCTTTGATATTATTCCGGCGGCCTACTTTCGGGAGGTGGAGGGTTTACAGAGGAGACTTGTTTGGGACGGTTGCGCACGTATCGCTCTGGCAAAACTGACTCTCCCCTGGTATGACGGGGGCATCGCGCTCCCGGACATCAGGAGATATTATTGGGCCTCCCAGTTGTCGGCCATCAACCATGCTACGTATGCACCCGGTCCGAATCCGGCTTTTGAGATGGATAAATATCAGTTGCCTGGTGGCAACTTCAACAGAGCGCTCTACTCTCGGACGGCGGGGAGGAACCTAACGGGACCCACTAAGATTGCAGTACGTGTGCGGAAGGACGCCAATGTGGCTGTGGGATGGAATGATCACCTGACACGAGCGACCCCCTTGTTTGCATCGGACAGATTGGGATGCCTCTGGACAACAAAAGGTTTTGATAACTGGGATATGATTGGCATTAGCAGAGTGGGTGATCTCTGGGTGAAAGGTGAGGTCAAATCCTTTGCGGTGCTTCAGAGTGAGTATGAGTTGAGTGAGAGGGAGTTCTTCAGATATGCACAGGTCCGCCACGCTTTGCTGTCGGTCTTCGAGGCCGGTACCACAGTCCCCGCATCTTCACCACTCGAGGACCGTATACTTGATGGTCATCTGCCCGATAGTACGATTTCCTTGATTTATAAGAAATTAATCAACAATCGGGCGGACCTCCTCGTGCGTCTTAGGGAGGCCTGGACCGGAGACGGGTTGGAGTTGGATGACGAAGACTGGCAGTCCGCACTGTCCTCCCCTAAAGAGGTTGCCATTCCTGCCCGTCTCCGTCTCGTCCAGCTCAAAATTCTTCACCGTGTTTATGTGACGGGTCCTCGTTTGGTTGTGATGGGTTTTTCTTCGGATGGGTTGTGTAAGCGCGGCTGTGGAATGAGCGCCACCTTCCTTCATATCCTTTGGGAGTGCCGCGAGGTTGCGGCATATTGGCACCGTGTGCATGCTGTAATGGAGTGTGTTACTGGGGTCGCTCTGTTGCCTGAGGCTCGTCGATGTTTGTTGAATGTATGGGAGCCGACTGACTACAACGTCGCCCAGGCCCGGTGGGCGGCACTGGGGAACATGATAGCAAAGCGGGATATTGCGCAGCTTTGGGGTTCCCGACGGCCTCCCACCGTGTCACTGTGGAAGGAGAACATGGACTGGTGCATGTTCAGAGAGAAGACGGTGTATCTGGTTCGGGGCAAGCCTGGGGCGTGGGTTAGAATTTGGGGTCAGTGGAACACCTACCGAGGTAACATCTGTACGCCCCCTTTTGTAGATACTCCGGACACTTCCCTGTCCCCCTGATCCTGAGGTTCCTGGAATACTGTACCCTTTTGACTGATTGCTCCGACTTCCCCGCTGCCTCTCCCCCCCCCCGGTCATCTTTATTGTCCTCCTGATTCTCTACCTGGTATGGTGGGATCCCCCCGTCGGAGCTCGACACCATCTAGACTGTTCCTCGCCTTGAGTTTTGTTTCATTGTTTCTTTGTTTGTTCCTTCTTTTTCTTTTTCAAAAATTAAAAATATCTGTATCCTGCCTAGCTTCTGAGTTGCTTAGAATATCTCCTGTAACCCTGCTTCGCCTCTGGGGATCAGTCGCTGCTTCGTGACATCCAGCAATTGATATGCATCTATTAGCGGCCGGCCCTGGTGGTTGTAGGCCCATATCTGTAACAATGCTATTTTGCACAATAAAGTTTTTCAAAAAAAAAAAAAAACTACTTTTTGCCATGGAAAATCTGGCCATGGAACGGGAATGAGGGGAGCAGGATCACATTTAAGCATTTCTCCGCAGTCACAGATTCAGGACATTCCCTCACGATTCTGTCAACGTATCTGTCTAAACCAGGCCACCAGAACACAGACCTGATCAACGTGTCCCCACATGGCCCTCGTGACTCACAGACAAGATGTGATCACAAAGTGACAAAGGAGGAAGGCATGGACCTTGTCTGAAAAGGAGATCTCCTTCAACAGCTAATTCATCGCAGATCTTCCAAAAAGGGAATAGTTCCACTGATATTTCAGGTTTGGAGGGCCAACCTATCGTAGGGTATTCAATGACTTTACTTAAAATGTCATCATCACACAATGCCCTTTGCCACATTTCTTCAGATCTAGAACTAAATTTACCAGACTTCAGTTCACAAATATTAGCCACAACTTCTTCATCTTCAGACACATCACTGCCATTACAGGGAAGTCTAGACAAACAATCGACAGTGGCATTCATTTTACCTGGCATATATTCTATTGTAAAGCTATATTCTTGCGAATGGGACATTAATCTGGCTATGCGGGCGGTGGCATTGAGACCCCCCCCCCTCCAGGAGACAACTAGGGGTGTGTGGTCCCGTCCTCAAGATGAAACGTGAACCCCATATGTAATTGTGGAAATGTTCCACTCCCCAGACACAACCCAACAACTCTCTCTCAATTACAGCCTAGCGCCTCTCTGTAAGGTTAAGTGTACGGGACACAAACGCAACGTTCCACTCTTCCTTCCCAGCACGTTGAGACACAACACATCCTAACCACTAAAGACTGGCATCAACAGTGAGTACACATGTCTTGTTCATGCAGTAAGGTTTTAAGGTGGGGCAGCTACCATTTCTGCTTTGATAGTGTCAAATGCTTGTTGTTGCCTTCCCCCCATACAAATTCCACATTTTTCCTCGTTAGCTCCCTTAATGGTTCCATTTTGCATGCAAAGTTCCTAATAAATTTACTGTAGTATTCACATAATCCAGAGGATGAAAGAAGCTTATCCTTGCAGTCAGGGGCAGGGGCTTTTAAAATAGCACCAACAAAAGACTTTTTAGGTATCACGCCCTCTTTGGACAGAGTGTGTCCTAAGTATTCAACTGAATCTTGATATAATTTGCATTTGTTCTTTTTAAGAGTCGATCCGTACTCTTTGTGAATTTCACATACGCTCTTTCTAGGAGAGTAGGATCTGCTTCTTATACTTACCCCCACTTTTTGCTGATGTAACACTGTTTTCAACTTAGTCTGACTGGGATCCTGCTATTCAGGACCCCAGTCTAGCTGCTTTCTCCTCTAAATTGATTGCATGTACTTTAGGTACACTCCAGATTGGATTCTGGGGTACCCTTATCAGAGCCTAGTATATGGTATACTATGTACCCAGGGCATAGGTACCCCAGAGGCCTCCCAGGGGCTGCAGCGTGTATTATGACACCCCTGAGAGACCATTCAAACTGATACCACAGATCTGCTTCTGCAGCCTGTGTAAGGTGGTGCATGCACCCCTTACTTAGATATAGGTTCACTATATCTATTCTAAATCATTGCACATATAGACCTATCAGTCACCCCTATGGCAGGCCTTATCAATCCTAAAGGCAGGGTGCTAGGTTTTATGTGAGAGGGTTCACCTGCATGAGCAGAGCCCGTCTGCAGCCTTCTGAACCTATTTTCCGGGGTTGTTTGTGATGCAGCCAACCATATATATTTAAGTGCATTATAACCTCGCGGTAAATGCTAACTTTAAAATGGCTGCATAGAAACATGTTGTGTTTGGTGTCAAACACCTTGGAATCATACCTCCACACCAGTAACTGGTGTGGAAGGTATGATTCCACCCTTCTACAGGGACATATGTGACACACTGGGCTACCAACTTTCTCGACCTGGGCATCACAAAATGGATGCTGCCAGCCACATACACAAGTCTGCCCTCCTTCTGCTGAGCCAAGCTCGAGCAGGGGAAGGCCGGACAATACGTTTCCTGTCACAGGGAGGTGTGCCCAACTCCCAGACAGGCTTTAGTGTATTGGGGCTGGGTGGGTGCACTCTGAGAGTGCTTTGAAGTCTGCACTGGGGGCACATTTGGTGTCCCTGTGCATAGTCCAGCTCAAACCGGTTGCAGGAGCCATTTGCTCCTGCTCTGGCACAAGACTGGACAAAGGACATGGGTGTAGCCACCCCTCTGTCCTGACCCTCCCATAGGTCGGTCCCCAGAGTTTGTCCCACCCCTTCTTTGGGTATAAAGTAGGAACCCCTGACTACAGCACTTTAGATTTTACGTGGACTAAACTCTGCTACAGAAACCAAGTACTTCGACGATCTCCACAACGCTGGATGACTGACGAATCTCCCTTGGAGTAAAGGAGTTACTCCCACTGCAAGGCAGGCACCTAAACGCATCTGACCGGTTTGCATCTCCCGAGCTCCTGAGGACTCCGAAGATTTCTGCAACACAGGAGGTGGGTTTCCGAGGATTCTTAGGTTGATTTGCGCTCTCAGCAATTTTGAGCCCAGTATCCCTCGTGGGGACCGTGCAACCCGAACCCCTGTGCACCGCGTACTTTTGTAACAGCATATGGTTTTTGCCAATCCCTGAGGCTGTGCTTTGGGCTACTTGTAGTCCTGACTCCGAGCAGTAATTCCACCGAAGATTTTCCGGCCTACACTCCACTCCGTGGACTGGTATTTCGTGATTCAGCTCGAGGTCCCTTCGCGATCCCTGGGCCGTTGGCCTGTGGGTCCCTGTGAAGGTAACTTTGACTTTCCGTAGGCTTTCCTGGTTGCTCCAGACATGTCCTGACTCTCCATAGATTGGAGAGTCCCCAGGACCTTGCTGGTCCTCACTAAAGCATCTTTCCTTTGCCCGTGTGGGTTGCAGTTGCCAAGGCTTGTTGGAGTTCAATCCGGACACTGACCCCCCCCAGCACTCAACATCCTTCGTAGGACAGCTCACCTCCAGACTGTGGTCATCGTCGACGTCTCCTGGTCCCTGTGGCTGCAGAGTCAAGCTTCACCTCTTCTCACCTGAAGCACCCGACATCGGTGGGCATTCGTCTATCGTGCCCCTGGCCACTGTGAAGTGACCCAGACTCTGTCCCCTCTGCTTTCAGGTTCTTCTCACCTCGGATCCAGGCTTGGATTCCACCGGACACTTTTCATCTTCTCGGCAGCAGCACTTTTTCCGCATCATGCCATTGAAAACGACGAAGGTTCCCGACATCACTTGACCCCTATTCACCTGGCTCCTCTGGGATAGGTAACACGGGTATCTCGTTACTCTCAAGGGTGCTGGCCTTAGAACCTTCTATGTTTAACTAGGTTTGCTTAAAGTCCTCTCCGAAGTGTCCTTCATCTTTAAAATTCCAACCGCGACTTTCTCATAGGATTGTACGGAGCTCGCGCTTGTGTTCACACACTGCACTCGTCCTCCGTGGGTCCCCTGTGTCACTACTTTGGGTGGTTCCTTGGGTTCCCAGCGATTCTACGTGCTGTAGGCACTGTGTCTAGTCAAGTTGTGGTTGTTATACCACTTTCTTAGTATATGGTTTGGTCTCCTCCTGGAGCCTGCTGTGTATTGTGCTATTTACTGTTGTTCTAGTGATTTAATATTGTGTGCTTTGTTCTCTAATCTCATAAAGAGGTTAGTAGAGAGTGTTTAGTAATAAATACATATATTTTATATATATATCTTGTGTGGTTGTCCTTTCATTTGGTAATTCAGGAGGTTCTGATCTGGTAAAACAAGCTGCTTTACATTCCTTTGAGACTTAGCCTGAAGGCTGCTCTCCATAGCTACCACTAGGATAGCTTTCAATAAAGGTTGTCTTTAACCTAATCATCAATAAGGGTTGTTTGGACTGGTACAAGGTGCCCACTTTAATTAGTGGTCAGCATATACTAGGCCAACTTCTCACACTCTTGAGATGTTCAGTATGTGTTTTCTTGTCTGGAGAAAAAATTAGAATGTCATCTTGAAAACACTTTACACAAGATTGCATATCTCTAAAAAGATGACACATGGACCTCTGAAAGACTGATGCTGCCGATGCTAATCCAAAAGGCATCCTCTTGAATTGAAATAGTCCTAGGGGAGTTATGAATGGAGTCATGTGGCGTGATTCTTCGGCTAGCTCAATTTTATGGTATGCGGAACGAAGGTCAAGAGTGGAAAAGATCGTAGCACCTCCTAGCATGCTCACCACCTCCTTAATATCAGCAGGGCCGGACTGGCTACCGGGCGTTTTGGCATGCTGCTGAGCTGGGGGCTGATTTCGTTGATGGGGAACTGTGTGTGCGGAACGAAATTCGGTTTGCTTTGTTTATTTCGAAGCACCGGCAGGTCTCCATCAACGAAATTAGCCCCCACCGCAGTGACTTCAGCACCCAGCTCGGCAGCATGCCAAAACGCCCGGTAGCCAGTCCAGCCCTGAATATCAGGCAACGGATGACAATCAATAAGGATATTGGCATTAAGAGCTCTAAGGTCAATGCATAACCTCAAAGACTTATCAGGTTTGCGGGCCAACACAATCGGAGAAACCCATTCCGATGACTCGACCTCTTCTATAACACCTCCATCTGTCATCTCTTTTAAAGCTTTTCCTAATTCTTCCCTCACATTATTGGGCACATTTCTAAGTTTTTGTCTGACAGGGGATGCTCCTTGTTTGAGCTTAATAAGATGGGTGAAACCTTTAAGTTTTCCTAAACCTTCAGAGAAAGCTTCAGGGAATTCTCTTTCCATTAGGCGCATCAACACTGTCCTGCACTACTATACCAGGTTCCTTGCCACTGGGATTGAGTGTAATTCCCAATCTCCATTGGTGTCTCCACCCTAGCACATTAACGTCTTTTTTGGCAACATACAATTCAATGAAAGCAGTCCTCCCCATAAACGTAATATCAGAAGCAACATAACCTAAAAGGTCAATGGTCGACCCATCAAAACCTTGGGCAATGATATCTGAGGGGCATAATTCATTGGTAGATGTAGTATTACTAAACTTCACATTGAAATAATCTTCAATGACCATCGACCACGGGGACCCTGAATCTGCCATAAGCTGCAGGTCTGCATTCAAAAATTGTACTATACACTTAGGTGAGTTCAAAACTTCTACCTCAAGCGCACAAACTTCCACAATAGAAACAATAATACCCTTCTTACTAGAGGGGTCATCATCAGGAATGTGGGTACATCTCATGCACGAAACTTCACTATTGTTAGTAGGGAAACCCCTTCCTCTACTAATGGTCCAACTCTTGTCATCCTTACATGCCCTGGGAAAGTGTCCCAGTCTACCACATTTAATACATTCTTTTCCTATGGTTGGACGAAACTTGAAGGAAGCTACATGGTTAGAGCTACCACACCCATAACAAACTACGTTCCTATCACCACTTTTCCCCATATGGGAACTTTACTGTAAATATTTATAGCACAAACTTCATCTGTATTTTTGCCCCCCTTATCACTTTTCGAGTTCACAGCCTCAATAGTTTTCAGCCATTTCTCGGACTGTTCAATGCTTCGGCTGTTGCTACGGTGCAGTGTAAATTAGGATTCCCTAAAACCCAGAACTGCTCTTGCATTTACAATTATTTGATCCCTGATCATTTCATCGGCAATGATACCAACGTTACATGAAATAACAAGGGATCTGAGAGCCGTTAAAAAAATCATCCAATGATTCTGACTCCCTTTGGGAGCGTGAGTAAAATGTATACCTGTTAAGCGCTATACTAGTGGTGGGCTTAAATTTGGTTTCCATACGTTTGATTGCTTCATCAAATGTACTTAGCTCTTCTTGGACAACAGGTAGAGTTCTGAACACGGCTTGACCCTCAGATCCTAAGCAATGAAGGAGTATGCTTTTTTTCCTTTTGTTCCTCATCCTATCACCATCAATAGCCTTCATATATATTAAAACCTCCTCCTTCCATCTGGACCAAGGAATGGGAGGGTCACCCTTAGATTGAAGAACTTTTGCAGGTGGTTCAAACTGTATGGTAATATTAGTCAACACCTTATAATGATAGCTAAAGAAAAATGATGATTAAAATAACTTGGCAATTTACAGTCTAGTGGTCATAAATAACACCTATATTAATAGTTAAAAATTAACATATGTAGTTCCTGTGCACATCAGCGTGATGTGCATACTTAGTTACAATTTACACTGTGCTCCTTACACAATGGATAATTGCAGTACCTTTGTTTTCCAGAGAGAAGGACACAAAGTATTTTATCATGTAGTCATGCACATCGACGTTGAAATGTGTATTCCTCAAATAACCGCTTTTAATTAGCATGTGATGCGCGCAGTCGTGCGCACCGACCATGATTAATCGAGCGCATCGATGTTGCATTGTAATGTACAGTCGTGTACATCGGCGATGAGTAAATGAAAGAATCCAATATGGCGTTACGCAAGGTGATGACAGCAGCACGTCACGTAAAGCGATGACACACACGCTGCGTGATGCGTCAGGGAATCCTCTTGTTCTTCGCAGTGACGCTATTGTGGTTCCTTGACAACAAAGAACATTCCAACGGGATCTGATGTGTGTGGCAGTGTCGCGTTGAGGAATCCCAAAGCATCTGACGCTTGTGGCAGTGTCGCGTTGAGGAATCCCAAAGAATCTGACGCTAGTGGCAGTGTCGCGGTGAGGAATCCCAAAGAATCTGACGCTTGTGGCAGTGTCACGGTGAGGAATCCCAAAGAATCTGACGCTTGTGGCAGTGTCGCGGTGAGGAATCCCAAAGAATCTGACGCTTGTGGCAGTGTCGCGTTGAGGAATCCCAAAGAATCTGACGCTTGTGGCAGTGTCGCGGTGAGGAATCCCAAAGAATCTGACGCTTGTGGCAGTGTCGCGGTGAGGAATTCCAAAGAATCTGACGTTTGTGGCAGTGTCGCGTCGAGGAATCCGTCTGGTACAATGACGCTGCTCTAGTTCCTTGACAATGAAGAGACGCTCCTCGAATCCGCGTGGGTGGAACAACGTCGTAGGGTAACGGTAAACACAAGTTGAAGGACGCGGTAATTAACTATTGTTTAAAATCTCTCTACTCAGTAGTAGAAGCAGGTATACATTCCTGGGAAGTATGGTGGTGGATGATAAATTAGTCCAATCCACTTAGAGTAGAAAAGCAAATCCAAGTTTTCATGAATAAAAAAAAAATCCAAAAAGTAAAGTGGTACAGCTCCTGTGCCTGGAGAAGTAGCAGGTACACAATAACTCGTCGCCAGTGTAAAATCCTCTAAAAAGAAGCAAGGATTTCAGCAAAAGGTTAAGGAGGTTTATTTCATAAGGCACAGTACTGCTCGGTCCAAATCCAAGAGAGAATGAATAGAGTTGAAAGTATACAGAAGAATTAAAGGGGAAGGGACAATAAAGAAAAAGACATGCATATAATGTAACAAGGGTATCCTGGCACTGCTTCCCCTGAGAGAGCGTATCCTGGCACTGCTTCTCCTAGAGTGCGTATCCTGGCACTGCTTCCTCATAGAGAGCATATCCTGGCACTGCTTCCTCATAGAGAGCGTATCCTGGCACTGCTTCCCCTGAGAGAGCGTATCCTGGCACTGCTTCCTCATAGAGAGTGTATCCTGGCACTGCTTCCCCTAGAGTGCGTATCCTGGCACTGCTTCCCCTGAGAGAGCATATCCTGGCACTGCTTCCCCTGAGAGAGCATATCCTGGCACTGCTTCATCATAGAGAGTGTATGCTGGCACTGCTTCCCCTGAGAGAGTGTATCCTGACACTGCTTCCTCATAGAGAGCGTATCCTGGCACTGCTTCCCCTGAGAGAGCGTATCCTGGCACTGCTTCATCATAGAGAGCATATCCTGGCACTTCTTCCCCTGAGCGAGCGTACCCTGGCACTGCTTCCTCATAGAGAGCGTATCCTGGCACTGCTTCCTCATAGAGAGCGTATCCTGGCACTGCTTCCCCCTGAGAGAGTGTATCCTGGCACTGCTTCCTCATAGAGAGCGTATCCTAGCACTGCTTACTCATAGAGAGCGTATCCTGGCACTGCTTACCCTAGAGTGCATACCCTGGCACCGCTTCCCCCTGAGAGAGCGTATCCTGGCACTGCTTCCTCATAGAGAGCGTATCCTGGCACTGCTTTCTCATAGAGCGCGTATCCTGGCACTGCTTCCAAATAGAGAGTGTATCCGGGCACTGCTTCCCCTAGAGTGTGAATCCTGGCACTGCTCCCCCTGAGAGAGTGTATCCTGGCGCTGCTTCCTCATAATGAGCGTATCCTGGCACTGCTTCCCCTGAGAGAGCGTATCCTGGCACTGCTTCCCCTAGAGTGCGTATCCTGGCACTGCTTCCCCTAGAGTGCGTATCCTGGCACTGCTTCCCCTGAGAGAGCATATCCTGGCACTGCTTCCTCATAGAGAGCGTGTCCTGGCACTGCTTCCCCTGAGAGAGTGTATCCTGACACTGCTTCCTCATAGAGAGCGTATCCTGGCACTGCTTCCCCTAGAGTGTGTATCCTGGCACTGCTTCCTCATAGAGAGCATATCCTGGCACTGCTTCCTCATAGAGAGCATATCCTGGCACTGCTTCCCCTAAGAGACTGTATCCTGGCACTGCTTCCCCTGAGAGAGCATATCCTGGCACTGCTTCCCCTGAGAGAGCATATCCTGGCACTGCTTCATCATAGAGAGTGTATCCTGGCACTGCTTCCCCTGAGAGAGTGTATCCTGACACTGCTTCCACATAGAGAGCGTATCCTGGCACTGCTTCCCCTGAGAGAGCGTATCCTGGCACTGCTTCATCATAGAGAGCATATCCTGGCACTTCTTCCCCTGAGCGAGCGTACCCTGGCACTGCTTCCTCATAGAGAGCATATCCTGGCACTGCTTCCTCATAGAGAGCGTATCCTGGCACTGCTTCCCCCTGAGAGAGTGTATCCTGGCACTGCTTACTCATAGAGAGCGTATCCTGGCACTGCTTCCCCCTGAGAGAGTGTATCCTGGCACTGCTTACTCATAGAGAGCGTATCCTGGCACTGCTTACTCATAGAGAGCGTATCCTGGCACTGCTTACCCTAGAGTGCATATCCTGGCACTGCTTCCTCATAGAGCGCGTATCCAGACACTGCTTCCAAATAGAGAGTGTATCCTGGCACTGCTTCCCCTAGAGTGTGAATCCTGGCACTGCTCCCCCTGAGAGAGTGTATCCTGGCGCTGCTTCCTCATAAAGAGCGTATCATGGCACTGCTTCCCCTGAGAGAGCGTATCTTGGCACTGCTTTCCCTGAGAGAGCGTATCCTGGCACTGCTTCCCCTGAGAAAGCATATCCTGGCACTGCTTCCTCATAGAGAGCATATCCTGGCACTGCTTCCCCTGAGAGAGCGTATCCTGGCACTGCTTCCTCATAGAGGGTGTATCCTGGCACTGCTTCCTCATAGAGAGCGCATCCTGGCACTGCTTATCCTAGAGTGCATATCCTGGCACTGCTTCCCCTGAGAAAGCATATCCTGGCACTGCTTCCTCATAGAGAGCATATCCTGGCACTGCTTCCCCCTGAGAGAGCGTATCCTGGCACTGATTCCTCATAAAGAGCGTATCCTGGCACTGATTCCAAATAGAGAGTGTATCCTGGCACTGCTTCCCCTAGAGTGTGAATCCTGGCACTGCTTCCCCCTGAGAGAGTGTATCCTGGCGCGGCTTCCTCATAGAGAGCGTACCCTGGCACTGCTTCCCCTGAGAGAGCGTATCCTGGCACTGCTTCCCCTAGAGTGCGTATCCTGGCACTGCTTCCCCTAGAGTGCGTATCCTGGCACTGCTTCCCCTGAGAGAGCATATCCTGGCACTGCTTCCTCATAGAGAGCGTGTCCTGGCACTGCTTCCCCTGAGAGAGTGTATCCTGACACTGCTTCCTCAGAGAGCGTATCCTGGCACTGCTTCCCCTAGAGTGTGTATCCTGGCACTGCTTCCTCATAGAGAGCATATCCTGGCACTGCTTCCTCATAGAGAGCATATCTTGGCACTGCTTCCCCTGAGAGAGTGTATCCTGGCACTGCTTCCACTGAGAGAGCATATCCTGGCACTGCTTCCCCTGAGAGAGCATATCCTGGCACTGCTTCATCATAGAGAGTGTATCCTGGCACTGCTTCCCCTGAGAGAGTGTATCCTGACACTGCTTCCTCATAGAGAGCGTATCCTGGCACTGCTTCCCCTGAGAGAGCGTATCCTGGCACTGCTTCATCATAGAGAGCATATCCTGGCACTTCTTCCCCTGAGCGAGCGTACCCTGGCACTGCTTCCTCATAGAGAGCATATCCTGGCACTGCTTCCTCATAGAGAGCATATCCTGGCACTGCTTCCCCCTAGAGTGTGAATCCTGGCACTGCTTCCCCCTGAGAGAGTGTATCCTGGCGCGGCTTCCTCATAGAGAGCGTACCCTGGCACTGCTTCCCCTGAGAGAGCGTATCCTGGCACTGCTTCCCCTAGAGTGCGTATCCTGGCACTGCTTCCCCTAGAGTGCGTATCCTGGCACTGCTTCCCCTGAGAGAGCATATCCTGGCACTGCTTCCTCATAGAGAGCGTGTCCTGGCACTGCTTCCCCTGAGAGAGTGTATCCTGACACTGCTTCCTCATAGAGAGCGTATCCTGGCACTGCTTCCCCTAGAGTGTGTATCCTGGCACTGCTTCCTCATAGAGAGCATATCCTGGCACTGCTTCCTCATAGAGAGCATATCTTGGCACTGCTTCCCCTGAGAGAGTGTATCCTGGCACTGCTTCCCCTGAGAGAGCATATCCTGGCACTGCTTCCCCTGAGAGAGCATATCCTGGCACTGCTTCCCCTGAGAGAGCATATCCTGGCACTGCTTCATCATAGAGAGTGTATCCTGGCACTGCTTCCCCTGAGAGAGTGTATCCTGACACTGCTTCCTCATAGAGAGCGTATCCTGGCACTGCTTCCCCTGAGAGAGCGTATCCTGGCACTGCTTCATCATAGAGAGCATATCCTGGCACTTCTTCCCCTGAGCGAGCGTACCCTGGCACTGCTTCCTCATAGAGAGCATATCCTGGCACTGCTTCCTCATAGAGAGCGTATCCTGGCACTGCTTCCCCCTGAGAGAGTGTATCCTGGCACTGCTTACTCATAGAGAGCGTATCCTGGCACTGCTTCCCCCTGAGAGAGTGTATCCTGGCACTGCTTACTCATAGAGAGCGTATCCTGGCACTGCTTACTCATAGAGAGCGTATCCTGGCACTGCTTACCCTAGAGTGCATATCCTGGCACTGCTTCCCCCTGAGAGAGCGTATCCTGGCACTGCTTCCTCATAGAGCGCGTATCCAGGCACTGCTTCCAAATAGAGAGTGTATCCTGGCACTGCTTCCCCTAGAGTGTGAATCCTGGCACTGCTCCCCCTGAGAGAGTGTATCCTGGCGCTGCTTCCTCATAAAGAGCGTATCATGGCACTGCTTCCCCTGAGAGAGCGTATCCTGGCACTGCTTTCCCTGAGAGAGCGTATCCTGGCACTGCTTCCCCTGAGAGAGCATATCCTGGCACTGCTTCCTCATAGAGAGCATATCCTGGCACTGCTTCCCCTGAGAGAGCGAATCCTGGCACTGCTTCCTCATAGAGGGTGTATCCTGGCACTGCTTCCTCATAGAGAGCGCATCCTGGCACTGCTTATCCTAGAGTGCATATCCTGGCACTGCTTCCCCCTGAGAGAGCGTATCCTGGCACTGATTCCTCATAAAGAGCGTATCCTGGCACTGATTCCAAATAGAGAGTGTATCCTGGCACTGCTTCCCCTAGAGTGTGAATCCTGGCACTGCTTCCCCCTGAGAGAGTGTATCCTGGCACGGCTTCCTCATAGAGAGCGTACCCTGGCACTGCTTCCCCTGAGAGAGCGAATCCTGGCACTGCTTCCCCTAGAGTGTGTATCCTGGCACTGCTTTCCCCTGAGAGAGCGTATCCTGCCACTGCTTCCTCATAGCCTATCCTGGCACTGCTTTCCCTGAGAGAGCGTATCCTGGCACTGCTTCCCCTGAGAGAGCGTATCCTGGCACTGCTTTCTCATAGAGAGCGTATCCTGGCACTGCTTCCACTAGAGTGCATATCCTAGCACTGCTTCCCCTGAGAGAGCGTATCCTGGCTCAGCTTCCTCATAGAGAGCGTATCCTGGCACTGCTTCCCCTGGGAGAGTGTATCCAGGCACTGCTTCCTCATAGAGAGTGTATCCTGGCACTGCTTCCCCTAGAGTGCGTATCCTGGCATTGCTTCCCCCTGCGAGAGCGTATCCTGGCACTGCTTCCTCATAGAGAGCGTATCCTGGCACTGCTTCCCCTGAGAGAGAATATCCTGGCACTGCTTCCTCATTGAGAGTGTATCCTGGCACTGCTTCCCCTGAGAGAGCGTATCCTGGCACTGCTTCCCCTAGCGTGCGTGTCCTGGCACTGCTTCACCTAAGAGAGCGTATCCTGGCACCGCTTGCCCTGAGAAAGTGTATCCAGTCACTGCATTTCCCTGGCAGAGCATTCCCTAGCACTGCTTTCCATCGGCAGAACCTAACATGCTAAAGCATGTCCTGGTATCGCTTCCCATGGGGTATACTGGCAGCCCTTCCCCTGACAGACTGTATCCCAGTGGCGGGACATATTCTGTCACTGAATATCCTGGCACCACTTCATATCCTGAGACAGCCAACCCTAGCAGAGCATATTCCAAAACAACCTCCCCTGGCAGAGTACAACCTGGCACAGATATCTCAGGTAGATCTCATGCCATCACATCATTCCCTGGCACAGATCCCGGCTCAGCTTTCCCAATCACAGCTTATCCTGGTTTCCCCTGGTACTGCCTGTCCCGGCACATCTTCCGGCACATCTTCCGCTGGTGAGTTTATCCTGGCACAATGTCCCTTGGCACGTTGTATCTGGGCAGAGCTTATCCTGGCCACCCCTAACACATTTTGCTTCAACAACATGCTTGGCGACTCTGACGGCTCCTCCCCCAGCCTCCAGAGGCCCTGGCCCCAGCACCCAAAAGGAGGCTGGAGTCTTGTTGGACACTGCGGCTGATGCCACCAACATGGCCTGGCTCTGGATGTCTTCATTTGTGTGCAACTTGGGTGAAGCCAGAAAGACCTGTTAAAGACAAAGCTAGGAAGACAATCCTGGGTAATGAAAGCCAACAATGAGAAGGGGTGGAGCACTTTAACGAACTGCTGAACTAGGCCATGCCGCAGTCTCCACAAGACATGCAGCCAGCTGACAAGGACTTGCCATTCGACTGCAGCAGACCAACCACAGAAGAAATACGGCAAGCCATTAAACATCTAAGAAATGAGAAGGCAGCAGGCCCTGACAACGTTCCTGCGGAGGCTCTGAAGGCAGACATTGAAACATCAATAGACAAGCTCTACCCCATGTATGGAAGAATCAGGGAAGAGGAAAAGGTGCCATCAGACTGGAAGGAGGGAGATCTGACCAAGATCTCCAGGAAAGGTGACTTAGTTACTGCGGAAACTACAGATGGATAACTCTTCTGTCCACCCCAGGTAAAGTGTTAAACAGAAAACAAATACAGGGGCCCCCACATAAACTGATAATTGAGCGGTGTGAGAAGTTGGCCTGATGTATGATGTCACTAGTTCTAGTGTACACCTTATATCAGTCCAAACAACCCTTATGGTGATTGGTTGTAAAGTCAACCTTATAAACCAGCTATCCTAGTGGTAGCATGGACAAGAGCAGTCTTAGGCTAAACTCTGAATGGCATGTGAAGCCAGCTGTGATACCATATATAATCACTTGAATACCAAATGAAAGGACACCACAACAGATATATATATATAAAATAAAGTGTATTTATTCTAGTCAAACCCTCAGCACTCTTTATGAGATTCGAGGTAAGTACAACACAGTCTTATTCAAGCATACATTAAGTCACACAGGTAAGTAATACAGTTAGGCCCTAGGGGCCACGCAAACCATATACTAAAGAAGTGGTATAAGAACCACTGTCACGGAAATAGAATAGGCCTAGGCCTAGGGAATCGCTGGGACTACACTACACTACCAACAGTTAGGAAGTGGGAGGCCCACGGGATTCAGGTGCAGAGTGGAAACACTCACGCGTAATGCGTAAAAGTCGATAGAATCACTAGCAGTTAGAAATAAGCAGTTTTAGGACACTTCTGGAGTAACTAGAAAGTCGAGACTCGAAAACTAGACCCTAGGATAGTCAATACCCTTGTGAGCACCGAAGTACTCAAGTTACCTAGCCCACGGGCTGCGGGTGCATAGGTGTGAACTTGCGTCGGGTTTCGTCGTGGACTTCTATGGATGCCTGAAGTAAAGTTGCTGACAGGCAGTCAGTGAAGAGTGTCCGGTGGATCCCAAGGCTGGGATCAAGAAGAGAGGATACCTGCAAGCAGAAGGGACAGAGTCTGGGTCACTAGCCAGTGACCACGTGGAACCAGGAAGAAACCAGGTGATGTCGTGAAGATTGCAGGCGAAGAGGTGAAGCTTGTCGCAGCAGCCACGGGTACCAGGAGACGTCGAGGACGACCAGGACCAGGAGGCGACTGTCCCACGAAGGCTCTTGCTGTCGGTGACGTCGAAGTCGAACTAGGACTCACCAAGCCTTGGCAAGCGGAACCCACGAAGAATGGAGGACTTGCTTCTGGTGCAGACCAGGAAGGTCTGGGGTGCTTCTCTTTTGCAGAGAAGCGGGAGCCAGTCTGGAGGAGTCAAACCAGCAGTGAAGATTAAAAGGTGTGTCATCGCAAAGGCCGCTAGCCAACGGGCAAGCAACCGGACAGACGCGGCAAGCAGGAAAATGCAGAAGGGCCCCACGCAGGACTCGTGGAGTGTGGGGGGCTGATCTTCGGTGCAGATGGTGTTTGGGGTTGGGGCTTCTCAATCCCCGGTGCACAACTTCGAGGGTACCTCAGAAGCTGCGCTGGAAGATACTCGCCACTTTTCCCAGGTAGCCGGTCCCACGTCTCTCGTCGCCTCCACGGATCTCAGCTCGGCTGTGGATGTGGATCAGGGTCGGAGAAGTCTGGAAGTCAAGGCTCTGGTCGGGCTCTGCAGTCGGTCCCTCGTAGAACTTCAGCAAAGCAAAGGGTAAGTCTCTTGATGGTGCCTGTTTGCACAGGGTAGCCACTCCTTGGCCACAAGGGAGATTCTTCAGTCTTCTTCTTTCGTCGAATGTCGAAGGTCCAGAGTTTCTGTTCAAGTTGCAGGTTCAGGATAATCTAATTTCCTGGGGCCCAGCTACCACACTTATACCAATTTGGGGGGCTGGGTTGCCTGCTAGGTCACGCCTTAGGGGTGGGACCTGGGAGGGGGGTGGTTACACCCCCTTCCCTTTGTCCAGTTTCGCGCCAGGACTGGGGCTGGAGTGCCCCAGCACCGGTTTGAACTGGACTATGCATGGGACACCTTGTGTGCCCCAGGCATGTCTCATTCCTTTCAGCCCTCCCTGCCCCAATACACTAAAGTCTGTTTGGGGCCCCAAGCAGGAAACCTATTGTCCAAGCCTCCCTTGCCGGGATCACTCCCAGCAGCAGGAGGTCAGACTCGTGTCTGTGGCAGCAGCATCCATTTTGTGATGCTGAGGCTTTGGGTAGAGTTAAACAGCAAAGTAGGATTTTAACATGTCTCTCCCTCTAGAAGCGAGGAATAATATCCTTATCACCAGAAATGGTATGGGGGTATTATTCCAAAGTGTTAGACACCTTACACAACATGTTTTGATAAAGCCAAACCATAGTTACCATAACCGTTTAAGATTATAAGGCACTTTAAGAGTATATGGTAGGCTATATCATAGAACAGCTATAAGGACATGGTTCCGAAAGCTGCAGACAGGCTCAGCTCATGCTAGAGCACCATCTCACATGTTACCAAGCACTCTGCCTCCAGGATTGTTAAGGCCTGCCATAGGAGTGGCTGATAGGTACACATGTGTCTATATTAAGGGTAGATATAGGTATACTATATCTAAGCAAGGGGTGATTACACGACCTTGTCCCAGCTGAGTGATCAGCCAGTTGTGTCTGATTGGAAGGCCAGACCAGGGGTGGCATAATACATGCTGCAGCCCCTGGGAGGCCTAGGGTACACCTATGCCCTGGGTACCTAGGGTACACTGTACAGGGTCCAATAAGGTGATCCTTACCAATTGGGTATGTACCTAGGGTACATGGAGTCCATTTTAAAGAGAGAGCAGGCAGCCTGAGACCCTGAATGGCAGGATCTCAGGCCAACTAAGTCGAAAAAACAGCTAGACACTAGGCAAAAAGTTGGGGGTAACCATAGTCAGATATCCACCTTCCTACAAGCGGGACAGGAAAAACCAAGCAAAACACTGAAAGAACAACCCACTTCAACAATACACTCTCTTAGTGGAGTCGTAAATGAAATATACCATCAAAATAACTCTTTTCTATGGGAAATAGCTCTTATTTATTTTATTTATTTAGGGCATGTAGATACATCTTACAAAACTATTGCAGCATTAATATGTACTAACTGCCTTACCACCCCCCCAACTAAAGAAAAATAATTTCACACTCGCAGACTTCATGCAAATCACACACTTGCCTTGAAGCGGCTGACTTCCTTTTTGAACAATAGAAGCCGAGATGTGTGGATTCCCCCAGTTTCTTCCCCAATTTGTGAGTTGGCTGTAGGGGTGCCTCAAGGTTCGGCATTGAGCCCCACCTTATTTAATGCCTGTCTCACACCTCTAGGTGTGTTAGCTGTGACATTGGGAGTGAAGGTGATATAATATGATGAGGACACACAGTTGCTTTTCACATGCGAAAAAGGGGCAGAGTTTGCTGGAGGAGTTATTAAATCTTATCTTTCCAATGTGTTCAATTGGTTGTCCATTAACCAATTAAAATGTAATTCCGATAAAACGGATATTGTGTTTTTTGGCTCCACCACACCTGACGTTTGGAGGACTTGTTGGCCTCCGGGTACTCCCCCGACCCACAACAGAGCACAGTAAAAAACGTAGGTGTCAAAATTGACAGTGCCTTGTCTGTCCAACCTCAAATTCAGGCTCTGGTTGGCTCCTGTTTTGGGCTGATAATCTCTTTGATTTTTTTTTTTTTACCCCTCCTGTTTGCTGGAACCAGGAAAACGGTAATCCAGACTTTGATTGCATGAAGGCGTGATTACAGAGATGCACTTTATTTGGGTCTTCCTGAATATCTTCTTAGTAGACTTCAAGTGGTGCAGAATGCAGCGGCCAGAACTATTCTCAGCCTTGGTCCAAGAACCCGTATTATCCCGCATTTGAAAGCGCTCCACTGGCCTCCTGTCAAAAAGAGGATTCTTTTTAAAACGCTGGTCTTGGCTCATAAAGCCCTTCACGAGAACGGAGCACTGAACCTGAGGAGGAGGATTTGGGCTTATGCCCATCCCAGAAATTTATGGTCAAATTACGGCCATTTAGCCAGAATCTCCAAAATACACCGGTCCAGAACCGGAAGAAGATCCTTTTCTTACCTTGGCTCTGTGGCCTGGAACAAGCTCCCCCTGGAACTTTGTTCCACTTTTTTTTAGCCATCTGTATTGAGTAAATAACTAAAAACCTGGTTCTTTCAACAGGCTGGATAGGAGGATCAGTACTGTTGGGCAGGAACCTTTAGATGTTAGCACCGGGACACTCTTAGGAGTATACACTTGGTTTACAGATGCCTTTCAGTTAATTTTACCTAACGTCATACTCAAAATCAAATCAATTATAACATCAAACAAAGCATACAGTACACATGGAAACCAGATAAAATAATTTACATCAAAGGCAGGACAATTGCTCCTGTACACAATCAATTGGTTTACATTTTATACATCTCTCATCAAAACAGGAGGGAAAACATATCTCATAGATACAATGAAAGCTTTATATGGTGTCTGTACAACTGTAGCATAGGAACCAATCTGCGTTTTGGTGCCAGGTGGTCAGCCAAGACACTCGCCTTCTTCTGGACACTGAAAGATGGATAAGATGTAGAATAAACCCCAAGGAAAAGGTGAGTGGGGCAGCCCAAATGAGTCTCTAAAAGTACAAAACCGATGTACCATCTCAAACTGGTCTAGCATGGACACGCTAGACCTGTATGGGATGGTACACACGTTTTCAGTGTATTTAATCCCAGGAATCACGACGACGGGTTGCTTGCTTCTATGATGTAGAAGTGGTATTTACATGGACTCGTAGGAGCTTATTATTCATTGTTTGTTTTTGTACTTTTAGAGAATTGTTTGGGTTGTCCTTGGCACAAACCTGTGAATCATTCCAGACTGGTCTAGCGTGTCCATACCAGACCAGTCTGAGATGGTACATCGGTTTTGTATTTTTAGGGACTTGTTTGGGCTGCCTCCCTCCCCTGTTCCTTGGGTTTTATTATACGTCCGATCCCTCTTTCTGTGCCCAACCACATGAAAATGCTGCTTTCGGATTCGGTCAGTGGCTGTTTAGCCTACATCCTGCAGACACCATTAATTGATCTATGGGCAAACCTGTCGTGATGCACCTGGCTCACTAAGGGGCATTCCATTGGCTTCCCTGAAGAGGTCTAAGCAACACCGGTGGACATGCCCCTCAATGTCACGTGGCTGTTTCAAGAGAAAGCCAGCCCCTTCCTGGAGTGTTTCAAAAAGAGCAGAGCGGCGGCTCATGCAATGGACGTGGCCTCCCTTGCATATCAATTCCACATAAAAACCTTTATGGCAGTAGAGCCGCACCAGCCAACCTTCTCAGACATCCCAACAGCTATACTGCTCCTTTCAGGGCAGCAGTGGGTGTAGGGTACAAAACCATCAACAGCAGCGGCAATCTCCACAATCCTCTTCTGTCTCAGGACACCTCTGGTTCCCTCCCTTGAGTCATCATCTTCCAGTGTGGGACAGGGTCTCCTGCTTTTTCACCAGCTGGGAGGACATTAAAATGGATGGATGGATCATCCGGTTAAATTTGCAAGGGCTGTTCCCTACACTTCCTATACATCCATCCAGACCATCCCCCTTCCACCTGGACATGCTCCTTGGCACACCTCTCGATTTTGGAGGTGGAGGACTTTGCCCTACTGAACAAAGGGACCACAGAGGTGCTGCCTGTGGAAGACCGGGACATGGGATTCTCCAAATTTGACTTCTTGGTCCCCAAGTAAATGGGAGTCTGAGGCTCTTCCTGGATCCTGCCTTCTGAACTTGTTCCTTCAGCAGGAAAAGATCATGATCCTGTCTCTGTGCCAAGGCTTGTTGACCTTCAGTGCTGGAGATTGGTTGTCACTGCTGGATATCTAAGATGCCTATTTCCATCTCTCAGTTCTTTCCACCCATTTGACGTGGGCTTCATGGTGGGATCCAGTGCTATCGCCTCCTGGTCCCATTGTTTGCACCCCACATGTCTTAATGACGGTGTTGGTGGTTGTGGCAGCTTCACTGCGATGGTCAGGAGTCCTCACGTTTCAATACTGAGATGACTGGCCCGTGAAAGAGCAATTCCTGGTGCTGGTCAAGGAATATCTCAAGCAGACAAGTATTCTCATCCAAGACTTTGATCAGCACTGCAAAGTCTCACTGCTATGCAATGCAGAGGACAACATTTCATTGGGTCTGCACTGGGCACGACCTGCAGGAAGGCCTTTTCTCTTCTTCAGAGTATCACGAATGATGTACAATCCTGCTCTCTTGTATATACTTGGCCTTGTGCCTCCCACTGGTGTCAGGTGTCAGATAGTGGATGAAGGACTTTCAATGGTACATGAAGTCACTGTCTCTCCAGCATCAGTGGATTCTCACGGCTTGCTTGCAGGTCTTCAACTCTGTGTGTCCAGATCTGCACTGTTAGATAGACTCCTTCAAAATGTCGGTCAATCGCACTTCGACACTCTGGAGGCTCAAGCTACCATGGTCATGGATGCCTCACTGGGTGCTGATCTGGGCAAGATGCTAGCATCGGTCTTTGGTCCATGTTGGTGCCGGGCCTGCACATAAATGTGCTTGAGCTGAGGGCAGTCGGTCTTCCTTTAACTGCCTTTCTCCCTTCCGTCTCAGGGACCAGTATTCAGAATCTGTCGTTGAAGGCCACCACCATACCTGACATCAACGGCAGGGTGCTGAGGGTTTATGGACCCTATGAGTCACCTTTGGCATCAGGCTCAGTGATAGGGATTATCCCAGTAGCGAGTAGCAGTCCATCTAGCAGGATCAGTGTGAGTGTGGATGGATCAGAGGACCACGGGGGGGAGTTGTTTGTCACAGCGATGGAGGTGATCTTGTCCAGATTGGGATTTGCATCCACGGTTCTCTTTACCATAGCTCGAAGTAGGAAGTGCCTTTGGTTTTGTGCTAAATCAGCATTTCTCAAACTGCAAGAGGCTTTTTGTTGGGTTGCAAAAGGTTTGTGAAATGTGAAAACTGCATCACGAAAAGGGCAGCCTTGTTTGCGTTCCTAATGATAATGGTGTCCTGGTTCTCTATTTGTAAGCATATTTGTGATGGGAATGCATGTGCTTATTTTTACTGTAATAGTTTCTGCATTCATCCACAGCTTGTCCTGGCTTCCCCTGGAAAAACTTATGCCTCGTACTGCTAACAACCTCAGGAACAGCTTTTCCTGGTTTCCCTTAAAATAACTTATCTTTGCTTTCACTAATATTACCATGTCTCACCTTGGTTTCCATAGTGCGCCTTAGCCTGGCTTCCAGCAGTATAAGTACCCCTACCACTGCTCCCCTTAATACAGCATCTCTTGTGCAACTCTCTAGTTAAGAAGTGCTCTCCGACAGACATTGTCTCTAGCTCAGCCCAGCTCTTTAACAGAATCTTGCTCCAACAGGACGAAGGAACAATGCTTCAATGCCATGTAACATTCCACTGTACACATATGTAGGCACATTGTTGCTTCAGCCATGTTGAAACAGAAGCTACCTATTGCCCTCAGCAGAACTTGAATCCCTTGTCCTGGTGTAGAAGTTTTCCTATCTTTTCTCTCCCTTTAATGCTGCTGCTACATTTCGGAGCCAGTAACGGATGGTGCGGAGTACGGCAGCCTCAGTGTTTACAGCTCCTGAGATTCACATCCCAGCGCTGTGGTGGCCATGTTGAGATACAATCCCTTTCTGTCAATCCCAGATGGAGCTGCTTCAATCAACTGTGATCACTGCATTGCTCTTTATTTTCTTTTGTCCATTATCCGAGCTTGCTTTGCCAGTTTAAACTTGCAAAATGTAATTAAAATATCAGCTTTGAATCATCTGTAAATATTGGCAATTTAGTACATTTCATAATTTAAGCTCTGTTGCTTCCGATAAAAATAATTTTGAAAATCAAATTTGGTAATGTGTTCCACTTACAAAATGCTGTTCAAAGCCTGTTGTACTTTGTGACGCAGTGCCACTCCAAGATGGCTGCCACGTTTTCACATCAAGGATGTTAAGGGGTTGCATGAGAGTTTTCAACACTTCCAACCGACATGTAGGGCTGGTGTTTATACTATCTCCTGCTTGCATCCTTTCCTGACATGCCAGATTGTGGACCTCCGCATGTGCACCGCCCGCCTTCTTCAGTGAGCATGGACAGATCACGGACAGGAGGGAGATGGGCCTGTGAGGGCCCACAAAGTGTGGCTTGAGTGGTGAAGGGGTCTGCCATCTCTTATGAGACTCTCCTTCTTCACCAGATTCATTAGAAGTCCCTGATTCCCTTTTTATTCCAGACTGCAGCATTATTGCCTTCCTAGTGGCCTGTAAGCTGCGTCTGGTCATGCAAGGACCCAGGTGCATGTATGTGAAGGAGCTTTGAGAGTGAGCTTCGCGCGGTGGCTAAAACCAGCTCCCCTGTCTAGTATGAACTCCTAGGGGCAGCCTTTCTCTGTTGTCTTGATTCAGTTCGGTTCAGAGTCACAGCAGGCCATGCTTCGGGGTGAAGATCCTATGAACCACAGTGAGGACAGAGCCTTGGAGATCACCGACCTCCTCCAGCAGGTAGCGGTAAATGTGTTAGTAAGCACACAACTGTGCCGTTATAGGTGCAGAACCAAGGAGCGTAGGAACTCGGGGACCACCCCCAGGATGTGGCTCTGGTGGCTCCAATGGGGAAGCCACCCCTGAGCCTAGATTGTCTATCAGAAAGACCTGGGGTTAGCCTCTGTTGCTCCTCACCAGCAGTATGGATTCTCCATCTGCAAGGCAGTCTGACATTGGTAATTGGGGTGTATATTTTTAGGGAATCTGCTGGAAGGAGAGAGAGGAATACGGTACTGGTGAAGTGAGTTTGCCCGGATGAAGCCAAGGGAAATTGTGGGCTTTTCTTTGTACTACAAGAACCTATAATCACGGTAAAGCTGGAAACGTGCTGCAGCACCTCCCGCTGGTGGCTCTGAGCAACGGACCCACTGGGAGGTACGGCTTTGAAATCCATGTTTGTTTACATCATTTTTTTGGGGTAGCAGTATTCCTTGTGGTAGCGGGTGGAGAAAGAGGCACGTCATTTCCTTTTCGTACAGGTGAAGCCGCTGCGTCAAGTGGTGGTTGATGGCAGAGAATCATTCAAATATTCATTTGGGTCTGGAGCCTTCTGTTACAGTTACCATGGTCCGACGACCTCTGCGGCGACGAGGCAGCACACCTGCTGTGATTGGTAACATGGCCCTCGATCTGTGACCTGAAATCTTCAACAAACCTCGGGGGAGGGAGGGGACATTGGGGAGGAAGTTGATGAGTCCATATAGACTGGCATGGTTGGTTCTTCAGCGTCTACTAAGTTTTCATACTGATGAGCAATATAGACAGATGCCTCCATCCATGCTTTGACCTGTATTAGCAAAGTGTCAATCACTTTGGGGGACCCGTACAGGAATCTTTAATGGGGTAAACAAAACAAAATCGAGCAGCCCAGTCCTTGGGTCAGACGGTGATTGTGGGTCCGGCAGGACGCTCCAACCCCCATCTCTAAGCACGTGACACAGAGGAGGCAGGTTCAAGGAACTCTTTCAGAGTGGAAAGGACTGACCTCAGAAGGTGGGTCATGCAGTGAGTAAAAAGGGGAGACAGCCTTCCATTCATGAGGTTGCCATCAAGCTGCCCATCCCTGTCCAACCCACGATCAGAGGGACACCGAGACAAGCTAGTAAGGGTGGTTCACAGATGTTTCTGGAGCAGGGATATGGACCAGATCCCCTGAACACAATGCAGTATGGAGATTTACATCACATGCTTCCTTCTTCCAACAAGCATTTGCAATGCAATAGTTCTCGCATTCGCGAAATTTGAAGCTATTGGCATTGTAAATGACAATGCCTTTTATTTATCTGTTTTTAAAACCAACACATAGATAAAAGGTTTGTCATTTACAATGCCAGTAGCTCAAAGTATCGCAAATGTGAGACCTATTGCATTGAAAATGCTTGTTTTTATAGCAACCAGCACATTAAAAGACTGGCCATACCAGGTGGGAACTGTAGTTATACATCAAATTCAAAGACTTGAGTTAGTAAATACAATGAACGAGGAATGACAGGAGCAAACAAAGTATGACCTTTGACCCCCAGCTTTCTGTAAGTGGTAGTGAGCTGTCATATCCGATATCATCCAAATACCTCATCTTGTATCTCGTCCACATGCAGCTGGGAGGGGTGGTCTATCAGTAGCCTGTGGGTGGGGGAGGGGGGGGGGGGGGGAGGCAGATTGCGGGTATGGGTGACCCTGGAGCCGATCTTACATCCTCTGCTCCCTCAGCATCCCGTGAGTGGTCTACCATCTCACCCTACATCTTTAAGTCTTTTTCAGCATGTTCGTCTCTGAGACCCTCATCATGTAGTGCATTACCAAGTGCGTGCACATACGAATACAATTGGAAAGTAGAACGCCTGACGTTTTATGGCATAGCCGTTATGGCGCGCGGTATTAAAACATTTGATTGTGTATCTTTACCTGTCAAGTCCAAGCTTCGGTCGATCAGCAACAGGGAGCATCTGTGTGTCGCGGTCTTCCTCCTGTTCTTGCCCTGCGGATCTCCAGCCAGTTCCCTAGCTACGAGTCGGCTGACTGCGCCCATAGCGAAGCACTCCTCGCAAACCCCCAATTCCTCCAAGAGGCTGGCCCATTCACGGGCCAGGCCACATATCAGACCTTGCAGAGCAGCTGGCAACTCAGTCTCTGCTGCGGGGGGGGAGCGGTGTTTTCCTCTCAGCCGGGATCGGCCAGACAGGCGCTGGAAATTCGCGGGGAGCGGCGGAAAAAGAGCGGCTATGGCAGGGGCAAGAATTAAGCATGGAACCAGAGGAGCCCAAGATAGAGGCGCATGCGTCACCTCAACCACGCCGGTGTCATCTCCCAATCATTGGTGGATCTGTTCCTCCAGGTGCGCTCTCTCCTCAGGGGAAGCGGGGGAGACAAGCAGCACATGGCAATTCTGGAAGCAGCTGCCTAGAACTAGATCCTGCAGCGCGTCCTGTCTGCGACACCGTGGCGGCCCGTCCAAGACTAGCACAACTCGGGATTGTCCAGGGTATTCAACCGGTCCGGTGAGCCCTCGGACGAAAAGTGTACCCGCCTGCAGCAAAGCCCACACACCTCCGACGCTCCATTCCACTCAGCACTTGCCAAATCCAGAAACACTAAGGAACCTCGGAAGCACGCGCTTCCATGACTGGGCAGAGGCAGAGCTCAAGGGTGAGGACATTGCCAGCTAAACGCGTGCATATCTCCTGTCCTGTGTGCGTGCAGACACGGAGGGAGAAAGGGAGCAAGCGAGCTGAGCCGTACGCATGCACATCTCCTGTCCTCGCACGCCTGCTGTCTTTTATGCTAACGCCTTCAGCCGTATGCATGCACATGTCCTGTCTTCCACACGCGTCCTGTCCCCCTTCGGCCAAGAAACCGACAACAATAGATAATAGATGTCGCCAAGGCGAGCAGCACATGCGCTGCGTCACTAGGCGAGACCTAAAAAGGTAGACAAGAATCTAGAGGCACATTACAAATGTCAGCCCTCACAAGAGGTACATGGACAAGCCAAGTCAAGGGTGGTCTTTCTGCCACTTACTTTGGTGGGATTAAAAAAAGATGACTACATGGTGCCCCTAAATAATCCCCTGTCAACTCCACAACAAATGGGGCAACTCACCAGCTTCACCAGACCCGAAGCACTTCTCCTCGAAGAAAGTCTGGTGCTTTTTGGCCACGGTTCGTCCACCCAGGGTAGAGATATCCTCGTCTTCCAAGGCGTGATCTACATAAACATACAATCATGCTGTTATTAACAGTGTTAAAATCGTATTCATTAAACCATTCAGTGCACGAATTGTCAACAAAAGCCAAGTGTATCATCATCCTATTCCCTAATAGTTTCATCACTTTAGTTTGGCTACTGTGGAATGGCCTCTGCCTTTCTGTATGAATTGTTCTCCATACTTTAAAATACCAGTAAGTCGACCTGCTGGTCCAAATGTAAGTCCTACCCAGCCCAAGAGCCCTCTGGGGAGTGGAACCCTCTTCAGGGAGTGAGTCTCTAGGATGAATTGTGGGTCCTTGTGCTTGATCCTGGACAGCCCAGTTCACAGTTTGATGTCACATATCTTGGCTGTCTGGTTGATCTCACCCGTGCCTTTTGATCACTACCCTAATCAGTTCCCTAGTGCATTGCTACCAAGTGTTGCCATGTTCTAGGCGGCACCTTGAGTTAGTCAAAATCTTTTAAATCACAGTCCCCATTTCCTAGGATTTTTGAGTAACAACTGCAAGTTCCACAGTACCACATGCTTCTCTTCATACCAGCCCACGCACAGGGAGCTCAGAAGAAATCAGTGCCCATCAGATCTTAGCTCAAGAATACCCCAACAGCTTAGACATTTTAGAGGTGCAATATTGTTGCCCTTGAGGATGATATTCATGGCTGAAAGGCATCACTTAGACACGAGTATGTGTGCCAAGTTTTTTGTGGGTGACGTTCTCAGATACGCATTACTTGTGACTTGGTCAGGGCTTTAAAACACTGCCCAACATTATCAACCAATAAAAATGGCTGCTTCAAGGTTTGGAATTCCTCAAAGATGGATATCTTAATATTGAACCCAGCCAGGAGGGCTTGACCTTGTGGCTCTGGAGATACTATTATTAGTTCATGCAAAGAAACAGAAACTAGAGGAGTTGGAGTTAGGAGGCATAATAGGGAAGATGAAGTGCCCAAATCCCAATTGTCACCAATGGTGGTGACACAGAAATACAAGCAGTAACAGTAGGAATATGTGTTGATATGCAACTCCCCAAAAAAGCCCTTGTGCACGAGTACTCCAACATACTAACTCTTTATCCTATTCTAGCCAGCCCCAGTAGGGCCCACAGATTGTTAAATCTTGATGAGGTTGTCACGAGCTGAGGCTCCGTAAGGACTCAAGAGATATTACAACATTCTCTGCAAACATGGGTCTCCAGAAATAAACCAATCTTCCCTTTAGAGCCAGTGGGTTTGTAATGTGCATTTTGCGCTGACCCTCGATGGTGGGGTTGTGTGTCTGATTCATGGATTAACGTGTAATCCTAGACTCTTTGCCTGTGGACTGTGTTCCATCCTGGCTGGCAGCACCTGTGTTCAGTACAACTGTCTGGAGCTTCTGTTAATCTATTCCTTTCTCAGAAGTCTGAGCTTCCCCATCATTGTTTTTGCCCTGTGCTCTATAGTTCTTTACACCTGGCCCAACCCTTCACATACCACGAGCTAGTACCTGCGTTTATTTGTCACAGGACTGCTGCTGCTGTTTAAGTTCTAAGTGTTCCCGTCTGGGACCTTTGTCCAGTTTCGTAATGTTTGATTTGGTCTTGTTTTCTCAACAGTGTTTGCTTTTCTAGTGCGTCAGCTATGAGTGTGTTTGCATTTGCTTGCACTTCTGTTTGTCTCTCTTCCACATGAGACATAAGTCATGCAGTGTGGCCTGTACGCACAGTGGTCGTTTGTTGTGACGGTTTTGTTTCTCCTTGAGCAGATATTCACACGGAGAGTGATATAGTAGTCACTCTGACATGGCTCACACATAACTCGTGGCCCCTGTGGAACACCAGACAACCATCAAACATGGCAGAGGGCTGCATCAAAGTGTACAAGTGTGAACAGGAGGTGGGGGAAGGGTATAAGAAGGGAATGTGAAAGGAAAGGTGAAATGAAAGATGAAAGGGTGAAAGAATGACTGGATGGAAGTGTGGTAGGATTGATGGAAGGGTGAAAAGATGGCTGGAAGCACGGAAAATGGACAGATGGAAAAGAGTGAATGAATGGATGTTTAAAAGATATGGATACATGAATATATTAATGGGTGGATTGGTGAAAAGATGGATGGAAGGGTGGATAGATGGATGGAAGGATGGATGATGGGTGGATAGATGGATGGATGATGGGTGGATGGATGAGGACATGTAAATGTGGGTGGATGGATGAATGAGGGCTAGATGGGTGGGTGGATAGATGGATGGGTGGATGAGCAAATGTAAACCTGGATGGATGATGAATGGATGCATGAATAGATGAAAGAGTAAAAGGATGGGCAGGTGGAAGGAGAGTGAAAGGATCGCTTCTAAGGATGGTTTCCTTTGATCGTGTTGCACGCTCGCTTTGGTTAGATGTGTTTCTCTGTTATTTCAATTTTCTGACTACTCCCTGGCTCAAAGGCATCAACTTCGTCATTCTGGTCAGACTGTGACGGGCAAGTGTACCGCCCGAGGTACTGTAAATGAAGAGTTAGTCCTCATGTGGGCACCTAACCAGCTTGGCACAGTATCACTTCGCTCTGCTCTATGCATTGCTGGAACGTTCCACCTCATGGGGGGCGCCGTGCTCCTCCCGGGTCACAAAGAGACCTCTGCAGTCCTTTCAGTGGGTTACATGGGCCATGGACCCCACGCAGCGCCCTGTCCGCTCCCACTTACGGTCACTGTGGACTCTGCACATCTGGCGAAGCCACAACTATCTCATTTTCAAAGATCACTTTCCATAAACCCCTCCTTGCCTTTAAAAAGACATCACTATCAGTCATTTCGCAGTGAGAGTTTATTCAGTAGAACCATCACAGTGAGGACCCCACCTAATGTTACCATATCTGCTTCGTCACAGGACCCCACTGGTGTGGGCACAGTGCCATGTGTGACGTAATGACGCCCACTCAGAAATCAATGCACGGATTCCAACCGGAAGGCCCCTGTGGACACAGGACCGAGGCCACCGTCAGTCTGTGTACCCTGTGCGGAGGTCCAGGGGTGGGGGTGAGTGGGGGGAGGTGATAGCCGGACATCCTCTCTGCTGCCTCACACTGTCTAGATCCCTTCCTTTGAGACCGCGCTGTCTTCTTTCAGGGCGCACCTTCTCTTTGGACTGGCGCAACCCTCGGGGTCTCCATCGACGGCTTGGGCTGACCTCCTGAGGTCACTAACTCTCAATCAATCAATATACATTTGTTAATCGTTTAACTGCGTTCATGAACCATGCACTGCCATCAACGTCAAACTAAAAAATACACAAATATTACATGTAACAGGAAGTGAAATCATTCGGACACAATGTACATTTCTCCAATTAATATTTCAACTCTCAGGTGAAGGTATTTACCTCCCTACTCTATAATAACGATCTTTTTGTTTTTCCTGTGTGTTTCTTCTCTGTTATACTCCAGTGGGATGGGTTTATCTGTTTTCAGGGGGTCCTGATGTCCACGAGCCTTGTTCCTCCCCTTGTGCCCAGTCATTCAGGGTGTGGCATCAACCCAGGGTGAGCGCACCTGAACTCTCTCCTTGGGGTTCATCCTTAGTCGTAGTTGCTGGGGCTTGCACACTGTGATGCCGGACAGGACTGTGGGACCCCTGACCCTCTCTAGCTTGGTGGTTGAACTGATGTAGGGACAAAAATCAGGCAAGATGCAAGCTTCTGTGGGACCTGGACAAGGCAAGCCTTAACCCTCCGTGCGGAGGTCCAGGCACCGCTGTTCATTACTCGACAAGGCAAGCCATAACCATCTCCATGTGGAGGTCCAGACACCGTTGTTCATCTATGAACAAGGCAAGCCATAACCATCTCCGCGTGGAGGTCCAGTCACCGTTGTTCATCTATGAACAAGGCAAGCCATAACCATCACCGTGTGGAGGTCCGGGCGCCGCTGTTCATCTATGGACAAGGCAAGCCTTAACCATCTCCATGTGGAGGTCCAGGCACCGTTGTTCATCACTCGACAAGGCAAGCCATAACCGTCTCCACGTGGAGGTCCAGTCACCATTGTTCATCACTCGACAAGGCAAGCCATAACCATCTCCGCGTGGAGGTCCAGTCACTGTTGTTCATCACTCGACAAGGCAAGCCATAACCATCTCCGTGTGGAGGTCCAGTCACCATTGTTCATCACTCGACAAGGCAAGCCATAACCATCTCCGTGTGGAGGTCCGGGCGCCGCTGTTCATCTATGGACAAGGCAAGCCTTAACCATCTCCATGTGGAGGTCCAGTCACCGTTGTTCATCTATGAACAAGGCAAGCCATGACCATCTCCGTGTGGAGGTCCAGGCACGGTTGTTCATAACCGCACAAGGCAAGCCTTAACCATCTCTGTGTGGAGGTCCACTCACCACTATTCGTCACAGGACAAGGCAAGCATTAACCATGTGGAGGTCAAGACACCGTTGTCCATCTTTGGACAAGGCAAGCCTTAACCATCTCTGTGTGGAGGTCCAGGTACCGTTGGTCATTACTGGACAAGTCAAGTGTTAACCATCTCTGTTAGAGGTCCAGGCACCGCGGTTCATCACTGGACAAGGCAAGATTTAACCATCTCCGTGTGGAAGTCCAGGCACCCTTGTTCATCACTGGAGAAGGCAAGCCTTAACCATCTCCGTGTGGAGGTACAGGCACCGTTGTTCATCACTGGACAAGGCAAGCCTTAACCATCTCTGTGTGGAGGTCCGGGCACCGTTGTTCATCACTGGAGAAGGCAAGCCTTAACCATCTCCGTGTGGAGGTCCAGGCACCTTTTGTCATCACTGGACAAGGCAAGCCTTAACCATCTCCGTGGGGAGGTCCAGGCACCGTTGTTCATCACTGGACAAGGCAAGCCTTAACCATCTCTGTGTGGAGGTCCGGGCACCGTTGTTCATCACTGGACAAGGCAAGCCTTAACCATTTCTGTGTGGAGGTCCATGCACGGCTGTTCATCACTGGACAAGGCAAGCCATAACCATCTCTGTGTAGAGGTCCAGGTACCTTTGTTCACATCACTGGACGCAAGCCTTAACCATCTCCGTGTGGAAGTCCAGGCGCCTTTGTTCATCACTGGACAAGGCAACCCTTAACCATCTCTGTGTGGAGGTCCAGGCACCGCTGTTCATAACTGGACAAGGCAAGCCATAACCATCTCCTTGTGGAGGTCCAGGCACCGTTGTTCATCACTGGACAAGGGAAGCCATAACCATCTCCTTGTGGAGGTCCAGGCACCGTTGTTCATCACTGGACAAGGGAAGCCTTAACCATCTCTGTGTGGAGGTCCAGGCACTGTTATTCATCACTGGACAAGGCAAGCCTTAACTATCTCCTTGTGGAGGTCCAGGCACCGCTGTTAATCACTGGACAAGGCAAGCCATTACCATCTCCGTGTGGAGGTCCAGGCAACACTGTTCATCACTGGACAAGGCAAACCATAACCATCTTGATGTGGAGGTACAGGCACCGCTGTGCATCATTGGACAAGGCAAGCCTTAACCATCTCTGTGTGGAGTTCCAGGCACCCTTCTTCATCACTGGACAAGGCAAGCCATAACCATCTCAATGTGGAGGTTCAGCCACCCTGGTTCATCACTGGACAAGGCAAGCCTTAACCATCTCCGTGTGGTGGTACAGGCACCGCTGTGCAACACTGGACAAGGCAAGCCTTAACCATCTGCGTGTGGAGGTTCTGGCACCCTTGGTCATCACTGGACAAGACAAGCCTTAACCATCTCTGTGTATAGGTCCAGGCACCGTTGTTCACTAGACAAGGCAAGCCATAACCATCTCTGTGTGGAGTTCCAGGCACCGCTGTGCATCACTGGACAAGGCAAGCCTTAACCATCTCTGTGTGGTGGTCCAGGCACCGCTGTTCATCACTGGACAAGACAAGCCATAACCATCTCTGTGTGGAGGTCCAGGCACCCTTCTTCATCACTGGACAAGGCAAGCCATAACCATCTCAATGTGGAGGTCCAGCCACCCTGGTTCATCACTGGACAAGGCAAGCCTTAACCATCTCCGTGTGGTGGTACAGGCACCACTGTGCAACACTGGACAAGGCCAGCCTTAACCATCTGTGTGTGGAGGTACAGGTACTGCTGAGCATCACTGGACAAGGCAAGCCTTAACCACCTCTGTGTGGCGGTCCAGCCGCCGTTGTTCATCACTGGACAAGGCAAGCCTGAACCATCTCCATGTGGAGGTCCAGGCACCGTTGTTCATCGCTGGATAAGGCAAGCCTTAACCATCTCCGTGTAGAGGTAAAGGCACCACTGTGCATCAGTGGAGAAGGCAAGCCTTCCCCATCTCCATGTGGAGGTCCAGGCACCTTTGTTCATCACTGGACAAGGCAAGCCTTAATCAGCTCCGCGTGGAGGTTCAGGCACCGTTGTTCATCACTGGACAAGGCAAGCCATAACCATCTCCTTGTGGAAGTCCAGGCACCGTTGTTCATCACTGGACAAGGCAAGCCTTAACCATCTCTGTGAGGAGGTCCAGGCACTGTTGTTCATCACTGGACAAGGCAAGCCTTAACCATCTCACTGTGGAGGTCCAGGCACCCTTGTTCATCACTGGACAAGGCAAACCATAACCAACTCTGTGTGGAAGTCCGGGCACCGTTGTTAATCACTGGAGAAGGCAAGCCTTAGCCACCTCCATCTGAAGGTCCAGGCACCTTTGTTCATCACTGGACAAGGCAAGCCTTAACCATCTCCGTGTGGAGGTCCAGGCACCGCTGTTAATCACTGGACAAGGCAAGCCATTACCATCTCCCTGTGGAGGTCCAGGCAACACTGTTCATCACTGGACAAGGCAAACCATAACCATCTCGGAGTGGAGGTACAGGCACCCCTGTGCATCACTGGACAAGGCAAACCTTAACCATCTCTGTGTGGAGGTCCAGGCACCCTTGTTCATCACTGGACAAGGCAAGCCATAACCATCTCAATGTGGAGGTCCAGGCACCCTTGTTCATCACTGGACAAGGCAAGCCATTACCATCTCTGTGTGTAGGTCCAGGCACCGCTGTGCATCACTGGACAAGGCAAGCCTTTACCATCTCTGTGTGGAGGTCCAGGCACCGCTGTTCATCACTGGACAAGGCAAGCCATAACCATCTCGGTGTGGAGGTCCTGGCACCGCTGTTCATCACTGGACAAGGCAAGCCTTAACCATCTCTTTGTGTAGAACCAGGCACCGTTGTTCATCACTGGACAAGGCAAGCCATAACCATCTCTGTGTGGAGGTCCAGGCACTGCTGTGCATCACTGGACAAGGCAAGCCATAACCAAGTCTGTGGAAGTCCGGGCAATGTTGTTCATCACTGTAGAAGGCAAGCCTTTACCATCTCTGTGTAAAGGTCCAGACACCTTTGTTCATCACTGGACAAGGCAAACCATAACCATCTCGGTGTGGAGGTACAAGCACCGCTGTGCATCACTGGACAAAGCAAGCCTTAACCATCTCTGTTAGAGGTCCAGGAACAGTTGTTCATTACTGGACAAGGCAAGCCTTAACCATCTCTGTGTGAAGGTTCATGCACCGCTTTTCATCACTGGACAAGGCAAGCATGAAACATCTCTTTGGGGAGGTCCAGGCACCGTTGTTCCTCACTGGACAAGGCAAGCTGTAACCATCTTCCTGTGGAGGGCTAGGCACCGTTGTTCATGCCTGGACAAGGCAAGCCTTAACCATCTCCATGTGGAGGTCCAGGCACAGTTGTTCATCACTGGACAAGGCAAGCCTTAACCATCTCTGTGTGGAGGTCCAGGCACTGCTGTTCATGCCTGGACCATCTCCATGTGGAGGTCCAGGCCTTGTTGTTCATCGCTGGACAAGGCAAGCCATAACCATCTCCGTGTGGAGGTCCAGGCACCGTTGTTGATCACTGGACGACGCAAGCCTTAACTATCTCTGTTAGAGGTCCAAGCACAGTTGTTCATCACTGGAAAAGGCAAGTCTTAACTATCTCCGTGTGGAGGTACAGGCACCGCTGTTCATCACTGGACAAGGCAAGCCATAACCATCTCTGTGTGGAGGTCCAGGCACCACTGTTCATCACTAGACAAGGCAAGCCTTAACCATCTCTGTGTGGAGGTACAGGCACCGTTGTTCATCACTGGACAAGGCAAGCATTAAACATCTCTGTGTGGAGGTCCAGGCACTGCTGTTCATCACTGGACAAGGCAAGCCATAACCATCTCCGTGTGGAGGTCCATGCACGGCTGTTCATCACTGGACTAGGCAAGCCTTATCCATCTCTGTGTAGAGGTCCAGGCACTGCTGTTCATCAATGGATAAGGCAACCCACAGCCATCTCTTTTTGTAGGACCAGGCACCGCTGGACAAGGCAAGCCTTAACCATCTCTGTGTGGAGTTTCAGGCACCGTTGTTCATCACTGGACAAGGCAAGCCTTAACCATCTCCGTGTGCAGGTCCAGGCACCATTGTTCATCACTGGACAAGGCAAGCCTTAACCATCTCTGTGTGGAGGTCTAGGCACCCTTGTTCATCACCGGACAAGGCAAGCCATAACCAACTCTGTGTGGAAGTCCGGGCACGGCTGTTCATCACTGGACTAGGCAAGCCTTATCCATCTCCGTGTAGAGGTCCAGGCACTGCTGTTCATCAATGGACAAGGCAAGCCACAGCCATCTCTTTTTGTAGGTCCAGGCACCGCTGGACAAGGCAAGCCTTAACCATCTCTGTGTGGAGGTTCAGGCACCGTTGTTCATCACTGGACAAGGCAAGCCTTTACCATCTCCGTGTGGAAGTCCAGGCACCTTTGTTCATCACTGGACAAGGCAAGCCTTAACCATCTCCGTGTGAAGGTCCAGGCACCTTTGTTCATCACTGGACAAGGCAAACCATAACCATCTCGGTGTGGAGGTCCAGGCACCGCTGTTCATCACTGACAAGGCAAGCCATAACCATTTCGGTGTGGAGGTCCTGGCACCGCTGTTCATCACTGGACAAGGCAAGCCTTAAACATCTCTTTGTGTAGAACCAGGCACCATAGTTCATCACTGGACAAGGCAAGCCATAACCATCTCTGTGTGGAGGTCCAGGCACTGCTGTGCATCACTGGACAAGGCAAGCCATAACCAAGTCTTTGGAAGTCCGGGCAATGTTGTTCATCACTGTAGAAGGCAAGCCTTTACCATCTCTGTGTAAAGGTCCAGACACCTTTGTTCATCACTGGACAAGGCAAACCATAACCATCTCGGTGTGGAGGTACAAGCACCGCTGTGCATCACTGGACAAGGCAAGCCTTAACCATCTCTGTTAGGGGTCCAGGAACAGTTGTTCATTACTGGACAAGGCAAGCCTTAACCATCTCTGTGTGGAGGTTCATGCACCGCTTTTCATCACTGGACAAGGCAAGCATGAAACATCTCTTTGTGGAGGTCCAGGCACCGTTGTTCCTCACTGGACAAGGCAAGCTGTAACCATCTTCCTGTGGAGGGCCAGGCACCGTTGTTCATGCCTGGACAAGGCAAGCCTTAACCATCTCCATGTGGAGGTCCAGGCACAGTTGTTCATCACTGGACAAGGCAAGCCTTAACCATCTCTGTGTGGAGGTCCAGGCACTGCTGTTCATGCCTGGACAAGGCAAGCCTTAACCATCTCTATGTGGAGGTCCAGGCACAGTTGTTCATCACTGGACAAGGCAAGCCTTAACCATCTCTGTGTGGAGGTTCATGCACCGCTTTTCATCACTGGACAAGGCAAGCCTTAACCATTTCTGTGTGGAGGTCCAGGCCTTGTTGTTCATCGCTGGACAAGGCAAGCCATAACCATCTCCGTGTGGAGGTCCAGGCACCGTTGTTGATCACTGGACGACGCAAGCCTTAACTATCTCTGTTAGAGGTCCAAGCACAGTTGTTCATCACTGGAAAAGGCAAGTCTTAACTATCTCCGTGTGGAGGTACAGGCACCGCTGTTCATCACTGGACAAGGCAAGCCATAACCATCTCTGTGTGGAGGTCCAGGCACCACTGTTCATCACTAGACAAGGCAAGCCTTAACCATCTCTGTGTGGAGGTACAGGCACCGTTGTTCATCACTGGACAAGGCAAGCATTAAACATCTCTGTGTGGAGGTCCAGGCACTGCTGTTCATCACTGGACAAGGCAAGCCATAACCATCTCCGTGTGGAGGTCCATGCACGGCTGTTCATCATTGGACTAGGCAAGCCTTATCCATCTCCGTGTAGAGGTCCAGGCACTGCTGTTCATCAATGGACAAGGCAAGCCACAGCCATCTCTTTTTGTAGGTCCAGGCACCGTTGGACAAGGCAAGCCTTAACCATCTCTGTGTGGAGGTTCAGGCACCGTTGTTCATCACTGGACAAGGCAAGCCTTTACCATCTCCGTGTGGAAGTCCAGGCACCTTTGTTCATCACTGGACAAGGCAAGCCTTAACCATCTCCGTGTGAAGGTCCAGGCACCTTTGTTCATCACTGGACAAGGCAAGCCATAACCATCTCGGTGTGGAGGTCCAGGCACCGCTGTTCATCACTGGACAAGGCAAGCCATAACCATCTCGGTGTGGAGGTCCTGGCACCGCTGTTCACCACTGGACAAGGCAAGCCTTAACCATCTCTTTGTGTAGAACCAGGCACCATTGTTCATCACTGGACAAGGCAAGCCATAACCATCTCTGTGTGGAGGTCCAGGCACTGCTGTGCATCACTGGACAAGGCAAGCCATAACCAAATCTGTGGAAGTCCGGGCAATGTTGTTCATCACTGTAGAAGGCAAGCCTTTACCATCTCTGTGTAAAGGTCCAGACACCTTTGTTCATCACTGGACAAGGCAAACCATAACCATCTCGGTGTGGAGGTACAAGCACCGCTGTGCATCACTGGACAAGGCAAGCCTTAACCATCTCTGTTAGGGGTCCAGGAACAGTTGTTCATTTCTGGACAAGGCAAGCCTTAACCATCTCTGTGTGGAGGTTCATGCACCGCTTTTCATCACTGGACAAGGCAAGCATGAAACATCTCTTTGTGGAGGTCCAGGCACCGTTGTTCCTCACTGGACAAGGCAAGCTGTAACCATCTTCCTGTGGAGGGCCAGGCACCGTTGTTCATGCCTGGACAAGGCAAGCCTTAACCATCTCCATGTGGAGGTCCAGGCACAGTTGTTCATCACTGGACAAGGCAAGCCTTAACCATCTCTGTGTGGAGGTCCAGGCACTGCTGTTCATGCCTGGACAAGGCAAGCCTTAACCATCTCTATGTGGAGGTCCAGGCACAGTTGTTCATCACTGGACAAGGCAAGCCTTAACCATCTCTGTGTGGAGGTTCATGCACCACTTTTCATCACTGGACAAGGCAAGCCTTAACCATTTTTGTGTGGAGGTCCAGGCCTTGTTGTTCATCGCTGGACAAGGCAAGCCATAACCATCTCCGTGTGGAGGTCCAGGCACCGTTGTTGATCACTGGACGAGGCAAGCCTTAACTATCTCTGTTAGAGGTCCAAGCACAGTTGTTGATCACTGGAAAAGGCAAGTCTTAACTATCTCCGTGTGGAGGTACAGGCACCGCTGTTTATCACTGGACAAGGCAAGCCATAACCCTCTCTGTGTGGAGGTCCAGGCACCACTGTTCATCACTAGACAAGGCAAGCCTTAACCATCTCTGTGTGGAGGTACAGGCACCGTTGTTCATCACTGGACAAGGCAAGCATTAAACATCTCTGTGTGGAGGTACAGGCACTGCTGTTCATCACTGGACAAGGCAAGCCATAACCATCTCCGTGTGGAGGTCCATGCACGGCTGTTCATCACTGGACTAGGCAAGCCTTATCCATCTCTGTGTAGAGGTCCAGGCACTGCTGTTCATCAATGGACAAGGCAACCCACAGCCATCTCTTTTTGTAGGTCCAGGCACCGCTGGACAAGGCAAGCCTTAACCATCTCTGTGTGGAGTTTCAGGCACCGTTGTTCATCACTGGACAAGGCAAGCCTTAACCATCTCCGTGTGGAGGTCCAGGCACCATTGTTCATCACTGGACAAGGCAAGCCGTAACCATCTCTGTGTGGAGGTCTAGGCACCCTTGTTCATCACTGGACAAGGCAAGCCATAACCATCTCCGTGTGGAGGTCCAGGCACCTTTGTTCATCACTGGACAAGGCAAACCATAACCATCTCGGTGTGGAGGCACAGGCACCGCTGTGCATCACTGGAGAAGGCAAGCCTTTACCATCTCCGTGTGGAAGTCCAGGCACCTTTGTTCATCACTGGACAAGGCAAGCCTTAACCATCTCCGTGTGAAGGTTCAGGCACCTTTGTTCATCACTGGACAAGGCAAACCATAACCATCTCGGTGTGGAGGTACAGGCACCGCTGTGCATCACTGGACAAGGCAAGCCTTAACCATCTCTGTGTGGAGGTCCAGGCACCGTTGTTCATCACAGGACAAGGCAAGCCATAACCATCTCGGTGTGAAGGTCCAGGCACCGCTATTAATCACTGGACAAGGCAAGCCATTACCATCTCTGTGTGGAGCTCCAGGGAACACTGTTCATCACTGGAGAAGGCAAACCATAACCATCTCGGTGTGGAGGTACAGGCACCGCTGTGCATCAATGGACAAGGCAAGCCTTAACCATCCCTGTGTGGAGGTCCAGGCACCCTTGTTCATCACTGGACAAGGCAAGCCTTAACCATCTCTGTGTGGAGATCCAGGCACCTTTCTTTATCACTGGACAAGGCAAGCCGTAACTATCTCCATGTGGAGGTCCAGGCACCGTTGTTCATCACTGGACAAGGCAAGCCTTAACCATCTCCATATGGAGGTCCAGGCACCGCTGTTGATCACTGGAAAAGGCAAGTCTTAACTATCTCCGTGTGGAGGTACAGGCACCGCTGTTCATCACTGGACAAGGCAAGCCTTAACCATCTCTGTGTGGTGGTCCAGGCACCACTGTTCATCACTGGACAAGGCAAGCCATAACCATCTCTGTGTGGAGGTCCAGGCACCACTGTTCATCACTAGACAAGGCAAGCCTTAACCATCTCTGTGTGGAGGTACAGGCACCGTTGTTCATCACTGGACAAGGCAAGCATTAAACATCTCTGTGTGGGTGGTCCAGGCACTGTTGTTTATCACTGGACAAGGCAAGCCATAACCATCTCCGTGTGGAGGTCCATGCACGGCTGTTCATCACTGGACTAGGCAAGCCTTATCCATCTCCGTGTAGAGGTCCAGGCACTGCTGTTCATCAATGGACAAGGCAAGCCACAGCCATCTCTTTTTGTAGGTCCAGGCACCGCTGGACAAGGCAAGCCTTAACCATCTCTGTGTGGAGGTCCAGGCACCGTTGTTCATCACTGGACAAGGCAAGCCTTAACCATCTCTGTGTGGAGGTCTAGGCACCCTTGTTCATCACTGGACAAGGCAAGCCATAACCAACTCTGTGTGGAAGTCCAGGCAATGTTGTTCATCACTGGAGAAGGCAAGCCTTTACCATCTCCGTGTGGAAGTCCAGGCACCTTTGTTCATCACTGGACAAGGCAAGCCTTAACCATCTCCGTGTGAAGGTCCAGGCACCTTTGTTCATCACTGGACAAGGCAAACCATAACCATCTCGGTGTGGAGGTACAGGCACCGCTGTGCATCACTGGACAAGGCAAGCCTTAACCATCTCTGTGTGGAGGTCCAGGCACCGTTGTTCATCACTGGGCAAGGCAAGCCTTAACCATCCTGTGTGGAGGTCCATTCACGGCTGTACATCACTGGAATAGGCAAGACATAACCATCTCTGTGTAGAGGGCCAGGCACCCTTGTTCATCACTGGACAAGGCAAGCCTTAACTATCTCTGTGTGGAGGTCCAGGCATGGCTATTAATCACTGGACAAGGCAAGCCATTACCATCTCCGTTTGGAGGTCCAGGCAACGCTGTTCATCACTGGACAAGGCAAACCATAACCATCTCGGTGTGGAGGTACAGGCACCGCTGTGCATCAATGGAAAAGTCAAGCCTTAACCATCTCTGTGTGGAGGTCCAGGCACCCTTGTTCATCACTGGACAAGGCAAGCCTTACTCATCTCTGTGTGGAGGTCCAGGCACCGCTGTTCATCACTGGACAAGGCAAGCCATAATCATCTCTGTGTGGAGATCCAGGCACCTTTGTTTATCACTGGACAAGGCAAGCCATAACTATCTCCATGTGGAGGTCCATGCACCGTTGTTCATCACTGGACATGGCAAGCCTTAACCATCTCCATGTGGAGGTCCAGGCACCTTTGTTCATCACTGGACAAGGCAAGCCTTAACCATCTCCGTGTGGAGGTACAGGCAACGCTGTTCATCACTGGACAAGGCAAACCATAACCATCTCTGTGTGGAGGTCCAGGCACCGTTGTTCATCACTGGACAAGGCAAGCCATAACCATCTCGGTGTGGAGGTCCAGGCACCCCTGTTCATCACTGGACAAGGCAAGCCTTAACCATCACCGTGTGGAGGTCCAGGCACCATTGTTCATCACTGGACAAGGCAAGCCTCAAACATCTCCATGTGGAGGTCCAGGCACAGTCGTTCATAACTGGACAAGGCAAGCCATAACCATCTCTGTGTGGAGGTCCATGCACGGCTGTTCATCACTGTACAAGGCAAGCCTTAAGCATCTCCGTGTGAAGGTCCAGGCACTGCTGTTCATTACTGGACAAGGCAAGCCTTAACCATCTCTGTTAGAGGTCCAGGAACAGTTGTTCATTACTGGACAAGGCAAGCCTTAACCACCTCTGTGTGGAGGTTCATGCACAGCGTTTCATCACTGGACAAGGCAAGCCTTATCCATTTCCGTGTGGAGGTCCAGGCCTCGTTGTTCATCGCTGGACAAGGCAAGCCATAACCATCTCCGTGTGGAGATCCAGGCACCGTTGTTGATCACTGGACGAGGCAAGCCTTAACCAGCTCTGTTAGAGGTCCAGGCACAGTTGTTCATCACTAGACAAGGCAAGCCTTAACTTACTCTGTGTGGAGGTACAGGCACCATTGTTCATCGCTGGACAAGGCAAGCCATAACCATCTCCGTGTGGAGGTCCAGGCACCGTTGTTGATCACTGGACGAGGCAAGCCTTAACTATCTCTGTTAGAGGTCCAAGCACAGTTGTTCATCACTGGAAAAGGCAAGTCTTAACTATCTCCTTGTGGAGGTACAGGCACCGCTGTTCGTCACTTTACAAGGCAAGCCTTACCCATCTCTGTGTGGTGGTCCAGGCACCACTGTTCATCACTGGACAAGGCAAGCCATAACCATCTCTGTGTGGAGGTCCAGGCACTGCTGTTCATCAATGGACAAGGCAAGCCACAGCCATCTCTTTTTGTAGGTCCAGGCACCGCTGGACAAGGCAAGCCTTAACCATCTCTGTGTGGAGGTTCAGGCAACGTTGTTCATCACTGGACAAGGCAAGCCTTAACCATCTCCGTGTGGAGGTCCAGGCACCGTTGTTCATCACTGGACAAGGCAAGCCTTAACCATCTCTGTGTGGAGGTCTAGGCACCCTTGTTCATCACTGGACAAGGCAAGCCATAACCAACTCTGTGTGGAAGTCCGGGCAATGTTGTTCATCACTGGAGAAGGCAAGCCTTTACCATCTCCGTGTGGAAGTCCAGGCACCGTTGTTCATCACTGGACAAGGCAAGCCTTAACCATCTCCGTGTGAAGGTCCAGGCACCTTTGGTTATCACTGGACAAGGCAAACCATAACCATCTCGGTGTGGAGGTACAGGCACCGCTGTGCATCACTGAACAAGGCAAGCCTTAACCATCTCTGTGTGGAGGTCCAGGTACCGTTGTTCATCACTGGGCAAGGCAAGCCTTAACCATCCTGTGAGGAGGTCCATGCACGGCTGTACATCACTGGAAAAGGCAAGACATAACCATCTCTGTGTAGAGGGCCAGGCACCCTTGTTCATCACTGAACAAGGCAAGCCTTAACTATCTCTGTGTGGAGGTCCAGGCACGGCTATTAATCACTGGACAAGGCAAGCCATTACCATCTCCGTTTGGAGGTCCAGGCAACGCTGTTCATCACTGGACAAGGCAAACCATAACCATCTCGGTGTGGAGGTACAGGCACAGTTGTTCATCACTGGACAAGGCAAGCCATAACCATCTCTGTGTGGAGGTCCATGCACGGCTGTTCATCACTGGACAAGGCAAGCCTTAAGCATCTCCGTGTGAAAGTCCAGGCACTGCTGTTCATTACTGGACAAGGCAAGCCTTAACCATCTCTGTTAGAGGTCCAGGAACAGTTGTTCATTACTGGACAAGGCAAGCCTTAACCATCTCTCTGTGGAGGTTCATGCACCGCGTTTCATCACTGGACAAGGCAAGCCTTAACCATTTCCGTGTGGAGGTCCAGGCCTTGTTGTTCATCGCTGGACAAGGCAAGCCATAACCATCTCGGTGTTGAGATCCAGGCACCGTTGTTGATCACTGGACGATGCAAGCCTTAACCATCTCTGTTAGAGGTCCAGGCACAGTTGTTCATCACTAGACAAGGCAAGCCTTAACTTACTCTGTGTGGAGGTACAGGCACCGTTGTTCATCACTGGACAAGGCAAGCATTAAACATCTCTGTGTGAAGGTCCAGGCACTGTTGTTCATCACTGGACAAGGCAAGCCATAACCATCTCCGTGTGGAGGTCCATGCACGGCCGTTCATCACTGGACTAGGCAAGCCTTAACCATCTCCGTTTGGAGGTCCAGACACTGCTGTTCATCAATGGACAAGGCAAGCCACAGCCATCTCTTTGTGTAGGTCCAGGCACCGCTGGACAAGGCAAGCCTTAACCATCTCTGTATGGAGGTTTAAGCACCGTTTTTCATCACTGGACAAGGCAAGCCTTAACCATCTGCGTGTGGAGGTCCAGGCACCGTTGTTCATCACTGGACAAGGCAAGCCTTAACCATCTCTGTGTGGAGGTCCAGGCACCGTTGTTCATCACTGGACAAGGTAAGCATTAAACATCTCTGTGTGGAGGTCCAGGCACCGTCGTTCCTTACTGGACAAGGCAAGCTGTAATCATATTCCTGTGGAGGGCCAGGCACTGTTGTTCATCACTGGACAAGGCAGCGGCCGCTCTGACGAGCGTGCATGGTGGAGAACTTGGGCCGGCCTGCCAGTCCTGGGGTGTATTGGAGGAGCGGTGGTGCATTTGATGCAGCAACGGGACCTGGATGAGAGGCCTCCCCCCCTCTTCACCGGCTGCCTAATTAGAAGGTCGGGTTGCTGTAACCCTGCGAGGAGCCCGGCCTGGGGGAGGTGGACACTCCGCACATAGCGTGCTAAGGCCAGGAAAGGAGCAATTGAGGAGGGTGGCTCCAGAGTGGGCCGCTACCCTGCGATCCTGCTGGAAAGGCCAGTACATACCCTGGCATCTCGGGCCTGCTCTCCACATGAATGGTGTCTCCATCGATGCTGGGTGAAAACGGTATGATTCCGGTGCTGTAAGTGCCTATAATCACCCTCTGCAGCCTTTACCTGCACGCCAACCCAATAAACCGGAGGACATAGAGCAGCCTCACTGATCCACGCTGCCCGGGCACAACCAGTGGCAGGCAGACACGGACTCAGTCTGCTGGCGTGCTGTGACTGCCCCTAACTAACACCAGTCGCGGAGACATGCTGTTTGGGGACAGATCGTTGGAAAGCCATGATGGCCACAGACAAAAGTAAAGCGTCTGGCGCGAAGAGTCCCAAAGCACTACAGACAAACAGGTTGGATCGTTTTACCATACCTAAAGACGTGCTCCAGAGCCGACAGTCGGGTGGTGGCTCCACCGGAGAACAGGGAGGGGAGGACCAGGAACTGTCCTTAAAAGATATCATGAAGGCCATCACCACTGGCAAATCCGCACTGGAACATAAAATGGACACTATTGCGATTGAAGTTAACCTGATCCGAGCCAATCTCACCAAGTTCAATGGGAAAGTCAAGCAGGTGGAGCTCACCACCGCCAGCCTCGTAGATGACGTCGCCCAGCTCCAGAGTCAATTGCAGGCCCTGCAAACATTTTGCACAGCCACTGACCTCAAACTAGATGATTATTAAGGGCGCCTACGCCGAAATAATCTGCACATTTTGTGTGTGCCAGAGGAAGTAGAGGGGCAGGCCCCTGACCTTTTTGTCGAAGACCTCATCCTACAACACCTAAAACCCAAGGGCCTAAGTAAGTTTTTCGTCGTCAAAAGGGCGCATAGGGTCCCTGGTGGTCGCCCCAAACCGGGAGCCCCTCCGCGCCCAATGCTGGCGAGAGTGTTAAATTACCGAGACGGAGACGTGATCCTCCAAAATGCCAGGCTGGCGGCCCCACTTTGCATTGAGAATGCAGATATTTCCTTTTTCCCTGATTTCACACAGCGCGTGCAGCATCAAAGACAATACTTTACAGCGTTGAAACAAAAACTTAGAGACAAGGGTCTGAAATATTCTCTGTTATTTCCGGCACGTCTTCGAGTGGAAGCTGGAGGGAAGATCTGGTTCTTTGAACGGCCGGAGGAGGCAACAGACTGGCTTGAGTTTCAGACGGAGGGGGCCCCAAGTGACCATACTGCTGGGGGTGACCCCACCACGCAGGCCCACGGCTGACAGAGAGAACCTGGATAAGAGGGGCTACTGGCACCGGACGGATGTCAAGGTCGACCGGACAGGTAACGGGCTGCGGCGGGAGTGGACTCCAGGACGACGCCACCCCGCTCTGAGACTATCTTGCTGAACTTTGGTGTGATACTCATGTTAGGGACTCTTTATTCTGTGTACATTAAAGACGGGGGGATGGGAAAGCGGGTAGCCACGTCCTTCATTTACTACTAATAGTTCTTTCTTAGGGCGACAGGCACTCTGCAAGTTTAATATAGGCAGTTTCACGCCCAGAGTGCAGGGCAGCAGGGAGGGGGGTTGTTGGGTGGGGGAATTGTATTGGTATTTTGTTATGTTTTCCACATCGGTAATTGGATGTAACTGTATCGCAGAGGACTCTGGCATTCACGACCTGAATAGAGTGCAATGGGGGACAAGAATGTTAAAATATTGAGTTGGAATGTTAACGGTCTCGGAGACAAAATCAAACGTAGTGTAGTTCTCCAGTACATCAAGAGACAAGCTCCAGACATTGTCATGCTTCAAGAGACGCACCTGATTGGAAATCTATATAAGGCACTGCACAGAGTGGGGTACAAGATGGTTGCACATGCAGGATTTACCTCCGGCTTCCGGGGCGTAGGCATTATGGTGAAAAACACATTCCCCCTTGCCATAGGCTCCACGTTGACGGACACTCGAGGTAGGTATGTTGGGGTCTCGGGCACATGGGAGGGCCGGCCCATTACATTCCTGTCTGTATATGTCCCTCCAGGCCTGCAGGGTACCACCTTTGCGGACCTGGGCTCAGTCTTGCTCACTATTCCGAATGGCCTTTTTGTTCTTGGGGGCGATTTTAACGCAGTGGCTTCCGGCACCCTAGATCGCTATCCTCCTAGAGAACTGGGACCCTCTTCTAGATGGTTGCCTGACTTTCTCGAAACCATGGGACTGGGAGATGGGTGGAGAACATACCATCCAGATCACATACAACATACATTTCATTCAGAGGCGCACCATAGCCTCTCCCGCCTGGACTATTGCTTGGTACCTGCGGCACAAGCCACCTAGATACACGAGATTAAGCACCTAGCTCGGGGTATATCCGACCACTCGCCGGTATGGGTCCACATAGTCCTTAATCTGACCAAAGTGGGAAGAATAGCGCTAATTAACCCTTGGTACCTGTGGAACCCGACAACCCGCCGAACACTTATCAAAGCCACAGACGATTACTTTTCCGATAATGTGGGATCCGTGTCATCCTCCGAGTCCTTGTGGGAAGCATTCAAGACCGTAATTCGGGGTCAGTCTCTAGCGTTAATTTCAGGACTGAAGAAAGATAAACAAAAAGAGGTCCTAGACACTGAGGCTGAAATTTATAGGCTGGAAAGAGATCTAGAAGCTGGAGTGACGCCGGAGAAGCTCCACTTACTGAGTCTGAAACAACACGACTATAAAGCGCTGGTCACTGACAGGGCCAAGGCATTGGGCAGGGAGCGGCAGGGTAGGGTTTATGAACTGGGAGACAAAACCGGGAAACTCATAGCATGGCTAGACAGGAGGGAATGGGCAAGCAGACTGGTTCCAGAACTCAGGGTTGACGGGGACGTTGTTCTCACAGAACCACAAGACATAGTTGATCGATTCGCCAGCCACTACCAAACAGTCTACAAGACAGTCATTACATGCACTAAAGAGGATTCTCAGGAACTGTTACGAGACATTAAACTCCCCAATTTCTCCCCAGAACACTGTGATTTCTTGGATAGTGACTTATCAACAGAAGAGATAGCTCAAGCAATCCATTCCTTAAATTCAGGGAAAGCCCTTGGTCCCAATGGTATTCCCATTGAATTATATAAATTACGACCAGATAAACTCGCTCCCTACTTGAAAACCATGCTTGAAGAATTCAGACACAAAGGACTACTGCCCAGAGAGCGGAGAATAGCCACCATAGTCACCATACACAAAGAGGGGAAACCCAAGACTAACTGCGGCTCCTCCAGGTCAATTTCTCTTTTAAACGCTGAGCCTAAAATCCTGGCCAAACTCCTAGCTAATCGCCTAATCAAAAGAATCAACATCTTAGTTCACCCATATCAATCTGGTTTCATGCCACACAGAAATACAGCCTTAAACCTGCGGAGAGTTCATGGGGTTTTGGATAGGGCACATACTATCCAAGAACCGGCTGTGATCGTATCCTTAGATGCTACCATAGCATTTGACATTATAGAATGGCCGTACTTCCAGGCGGTCTTAGCCAAAATGGGGTTTGGCCCGAAGTAGATTCAATAAATACAGCTCTTATACCAGGAGCCTTTGGCCCAAGTGGTGGTCAACAATAAATTGTCAGCGACATTCCCACTCGGCCGAGGCACTCGTCAGGGCTGCCCACTTTCACCACTTCTCTAAGCCTTAGCTCTGGAACCATTGGCAGCCTGGATCCGACAGGATCCTGTGATACTAGGCTTGCGATGGTCCCCGGACTTAGAAGATCGCATCTCGCTTTATGCGGATGACATTTTGCTCTATTTGGCCTCCCCCACAGAGTCCCTCGTAGTGGTCTTGGATATCCTATTTGTGTTTGGCAGATTTTCCGGCTTTATGATTAACTGGAATAAGCCTCTGTTATTCTCCTTATGGGGAGCTCCACTCATCCCCCCGATGAACTGCCAGATACAAATTAACACTGCGGGCTTTAAATATTTGGACCTTTTTATCTCTCTCGACCCTACAGTCCATTACACCCAAAATCTTCTTCCGCCCCTGCGGAAGCTTAAAACAGACATTGCCCGCTGGAATTTACTCCCTCTCTCACTCCTGGGCAGAGACGCTCTATTCAAGATGATGTCCCTGCCTAGGTTCCTCTATATACTACAGAATACTCTGGACCCTGTACCAGCTCGCTATTTAAAAGAAGTCGAAGGTCTCCAGAGGAACTTGCTGTGGGATGGCAAACCTCGCATTGCCCTCAATAAATTGACCCTAAATTGGTACGATGGAGACATTAGCCTCCCAGATATTAAACAAGCATTTACAATGCAACGGTCTCGGCATTGGTAAAGTTAGAGCTATTGGCATTGCTTATGGCATTATTTTTGTTTATGTTTTTGTTTTCAAAACATTTAAATAAACGGCATTGTTAAAAACAAAAACAAACAAAAATAATGTCATGAGCAATACCAATAGCTCTAACTTTAACAATGGCCGAGACCGTTGCATTGTAAATGCTTGTTTTTATTCTGTTTCTGCAAATTGCCTAACCACATTTCATAGCTCACAACCACCCCTCCTTTAAAGCCATAACCAATCTAATACGGAAGCGCCACTCAACCCACCTTTTGCGCGTCCTCATATAGCCCCTACTAATTGTTACACAAAGAAACAGGAGGAGAGGCATTGGATGGTTTCCTTTGGAGCACAAGATATATCGTAATAGCCACCAATAACCACTGGATTAAGCACTAACCTTGGGTTCCGAATAACGTGTTACTCGCCATAAAGCGCTTCAATACCTCCTTCATGGATAGGAAGCGCTATAGAAATATGACAAGCACTACAGTCTAAATGGGAGGGGAAGTGCAGTTTCAAGCTCCCCTTAAAAATGCACGGATCAGAATAACTTTAATAATAATACCACCCATTTCCTGAAAGAAAAAGACGGTGGGACACAAAGCGACCTTTCGCCCACGCAAGTAAGGCAGATGTGTTTTAATTAAAAGGCAACGAAATAGAGACGGGGAAACTTGAGGGACAAAAACCAGACGTTGGCCAAGTACTAGTGAAATCGCTCTTCTAAGCCGACACGAGTTGCCCCTCCCAGCCCCCGGTGCCAGATATGAAGATCTTTCAAATTCCGCAAGTGTAGAGTTTCTACAACACACCAGGGGCGTGGCAAGCCTCAAACAGTTGTACCAACACTCAGACACCTGTGAGGAGGCCTCAAACAACCGACAGGATCTGCCCCTCAAAAGCACCCTCCCACCAAAAAAGTCGACGCCTCTTAATGCGTTTACCTGCTAAAATAAAACTATGGAGATCCGATTTAAATGAATTTCAAATAGCGGAAACCGACGCCAGAGACGAAAAGGGCGCGTTTTACGGGTGAAAAGATTCATATTTAATTTCATCGACAGGAGAGCGGCTACCGGTCTGGTTTTCGAGGCCGGACGGTTCATTTTGCTGTCTCACGCGCAGCAGTTCAGTAGCATCACAGAAAGACTGGACCTTAATCTATCAACATCCTCGTAGGGGCTCACCATTTCCCCCCCAAAATCCAATGTAAGATCTCTATCACCCCCAAAATGGCCACTTAACTGTCGAAATATCAGTTAACAGCTTCTCACCTCGTGTAGTTAACTGACATTTTCTTCCGTTCATTAAAATAAAAAACACACACGCACACACTCAACAGATGCACTTTTGACCGTAAATGTGTCCTATACAGACACCCACGCAATGCAATCCTGATTAGCGTTGATAACAGCTCCACGTTCCAACCCCTAGAGTAGATCATACGCCAAAATGACCCCCGAAAGACGAATCTAGTCAGCAGCACGGAGGCAACACAGATCTCTGAAAATTGCGGAAATAAGGTAATTTTAACATGAAATTGCTACAGATTGGCACAGAGTGCACGGATATAACGTATTTACTCCTTCAATAAAATTGTAATCGCCCAGCCCCGGTTTACCGAACAAACTTCCCCTTGAACTCTTACCATGTTGGGAAAGAGCTTGAAGCTGGCCTCGAAAACGAAGGACCTTCCCTGGGTTTTCAGAGCAGCGGACTGAGAGCTCGCAGACACAGCTGTTCCCAGTAGAGGCAGCCGCTGTGTTTTAAAGGCGCCGTTCTCTTCCGGCTTGCTGTTAAAGCAACAGTACTCCCAACAAGGCAGAGCAAAAGGCACACCACTGCCTTTCTCCGAGGCAGAGCAGAAATGCCTCAGAGAAAGGCAGCGGCATTTTCGGATTCGGGGGCGTGTTTTGCGGTTTAACGAAACGGAACGCAAAAAACACGCACCCCGATCCGAAAAAGACGGGCCTTCAACGGAGTGACTGACCTGTTCTCCAGTGGCTGGCCAGCATTCAAGAGGCCAGCCAATGGAGAACAGGGGAGAAGAGGGGCGGGTGCAAGCCCCTCTTCTCCAAGTCATTAAATCTCCGGACTTCCGGTCTGCCGACCGGATGGTCCCGAGACCTAAAAATATTACTGGGCTGCACATTTAGCGGCAATCAACCATGGGACATACGGCCGTATTGATGATCCTGGCTACGCCATGGATAGATGGCTCCTTTCCGGAGCCAACTATAACAGGGCATTATATTCACGACCCAAAAGAAACTTCTGAACAGGCCTCACCTTCCGCATTTGGCATGATGCCACTAATTCTCTCGGATTGGGGCAGAAATTGACCTTGGCCACACCGCTTTGGGATTATGAGAAACTAGGCAGCCTATGGAAATCAAAGGGGTTTGATAGATGGGACCTCATTGGCATTTCCCATATTAAGGACATCTGGGGAGAGGGAGGAGTCAAATCCTTCCATACTTTACAGACAGAGTACGAGCTGGCAGACACCGAACGTTTCCGATACACATAGATTTTGCACTCGCTTCAGTCACATCTTCCCAGGGGGACCTCAATTCCTGAAGCCTCACTCTTAGAGGACAGAATTTTAGATGGTCACCTCCCCAAAAAAAGATCTCCCTAATTTACAAGAAACTAATTAATAACATGGTAGATCCCCTCCAATCATTGCGGGACAAGTGGAGACGGGGTGGAAATAGATGACGAGGACTGGCAGGAGGCAGTGTCATCCCCTAGAGTAGTCGCCATTCCGGCGCGCCTCAGGTTGGTTCAGCTTAAAAACCTCCATAGAATATATATCACGGAGCCCGATTGGTGCTTATGGGAAGATCCGATAATGGAGAATGTCGGCGGCGCTGCGGCCATATGGGGACATTCATACATATCATCTGGGAGTGTCAATGTGTCAGCTCCTATTAGAACAAGGTCCATGACACGATCAATGCGGTGCTGCAGGTCCGTTTTCACCCAGAGGTACGTAGGTGCCTCTTGAACATATGGGAACCTACAGACCTGAACACTCACCAGACTCAGTGGGCCACACTAGGGTTCATGGTTGCCAAAAGAAACATTGCACAACTATGGGGTGCAGCCCACCCACCCACTCTTGAAGTCTGGGAAAGAGACCTTGATTGGTGTATGTATAGAGAGAAAACTGTATATTTGGCCAGGGAATGCCCCCAAAAATTGTCCCGTACATGGAGTCTCTGGAACGCATACCGTGGAGAGATTTGTGTGCCATCCCGATGTGCTGGGCAAGATGACTCCCTAACTCCGTGACATTCCCCTCGTATACACGACAAGAATATGACAACTCTCCTCTTGTACCTCTTTACAATGTATAGTTTTGTTGATACCTCTGTATTGTTTATTGAAACCGATGTATGTTTAATAAAAAAGATTTATAAAAAAATATATATATATCTCTGTGTGGAGGTCCAGGCACCGTTGTTCATGAGGAAGGCCAGGCGTAAGGGACCTGACAGGGTACACGTCCAACCTTGTGAAAGCCTGGGCCCATCAGCCTCGGCACATGCGTTCCTCAGATGAAGCACACATGTCCCTATGTTGGCCTTGATTACGCTGTTGTTTGATATATGTGTCTTCTCTCTGATCATTTGTAAAGCACTCTGATACTCTCATGAGTCATGTTCGCGCTATATACAACTTTTAAATACATAAATTAAATAAATATGAACCTTTACCTCTGCTGGAAAACCACATGGGTTTAGATGCAGTTTCCGCAGCATTGAGTATTCACAAAGCCAAGTGGTTGGCTTTCATACATTTACAGGATGAGGACCACACAAGAAACATCCTCTCCTGGTAGCCACATGACCCCCTCACAGACTTGTTTTGGCCAGAACCTTACCCAGACGGAAGCTGGGAACTCAGGAACACCCGGCGTGTCTAGCAACCCACCAAAAACAGACTTATTTCAGTTTAAGCATCTAACCCTCTCTTACCCTAGACGATCACAGCAAATCAACAAATAACCATGGTGACTAAATCTGGATCATTATAGACGGGTACATAAAGTTAACCGGAATGTTTACTCCAAACACTTTACTCAGTAGCCCATGCCTAGCTCATGTATTCAGACATATCCTTTCACTTCCATTTCTGAATAGTTGTTGTCAACTTAATAATGTTCACTTTCAAAATGCTGTGTGTCTTAATGAAGGGCAGAATCTGAAACTTCACCGGCCGAAACATGTCAACATTACATTTTTGACATTGTGTAGATCAGCATCTTAATTTGGTTAAACACGTGGAAACTATTAACAGTTTTGAGAACAGGCACTAGAAAATTAGCCTTTCACTATAACTTTGACTTATGTGAGTTAATACACCACTTTCTGCCAGCACAATTTATTTAAACGTGTCTTCTTCTACTCACAGGTGGGTGCCCAAATCGCCAAAACATGTTATTTTCCCCATTCCAACATGCTCAGTAATCCTGGGAGCACTGACCACCAACCGTATCTCACATGAGCCAATGTTCAAAACATTTGTTGAGTAAATGTTGATTTTCTGTTTAATGTTTTACTTATCTCAGTGATCTGGTTTATTTATAGGGACTGGGAGAAAAATGGAAAAACAAGATAATTTTTACTGGAGAATTTGTCTTGAATTCTCTCTTTTGGTGTAACCAAATCTGAACAATTCTTCTGTGTAGTTTTGGCATCATTAGCCCTACCCACCACCTCCCATAAGTGTTATCTCAGAGTAGACTTCATCACGAAACCTCGGGAGCCACAACCATGGGTTGCAGTGCTGGGATCCCTGATATGGTCTCATGATGTAGTCCCAGTTCCACCCGGGGCAAAAGATGATGCAATATGTGATTTTGCAATGTGGTTATTATTGATGGTGTAGAGCATGTCTAAACGTCTGTCTTTGGGCCGGATCTCATTGGCTTTTAGGGTGAATTTCTATAGTTTTTCCTGATTAAAAAGCGATTTGGTGACCCTGTCCCAGATGGACAGTGACCCCTCATTTGTTGCGTAAAAAGGGATGTCAAGCACTTCCCAGAATGTGTCCATCGAACAAGCATTTACAATATTGTACACAGTTTATTTAGTGGCTAGGTTATGGCTTTCCGTGTCAAGGATAAGGGTCATACTAGTAGTCCAGTTGTCTCAGGACCAGAGGACCCTGAATGCGCCCGATCTCGGAAGCTATGCAGGGTTGGGCCTGGTTAGAACTTGGATGGGGACCACACCCTTTGGTGCCTACGGCCATACCCCCCTAGATACGCCTAATCTCGGAAGCTAAGCAGGGTCAGGCCTGGTTAGTATTTGAATGGGGACCACAGTCTTCGGTGCCTATTGCCATACTGCCCTGAATGCGCCCAATCTTGGAAGCTATGCAGGGTGGGCCTGGTTGGTACTTGGATGGGGACCATGGCCTTTGGTGCCTATGGCCATACCACCCTGAATGTGCCCGATCTCGGAAGCTAAGCAGGTTCGGGCCTGGTTAGTACTTGGATAGAAGACCACAGCCTTCGGTGCTAAAGGTCATAACATCCTGAATGCGCCTGATCTCTGAAGCTAAGCAGGGTTGGGTCTGATTAGTACTTGGATGGAGGACCACAGCCTTTGGTGCCGATGGCCACAGCACCCTAAATGCACCTGATCTTGGGCCTGGTTGGTACTTGAATAGGGAGACCATAGAATTTGGTGCCTATGGCCATACCGCCCTGAATGTGCCTGATCTCGGAAGCTAAGCAGGTCAGGCCCGGTTAGTACTTGGATTGGGAGACCACAGCCTTCGGTGTTTATGCCGTATTTGTACCCAACCTGGTAGATGATCACTCACCACAGTAGTTCAAGTTGCAGTATTCAAAGGTCTTCTCCGGGTGGTCGACGAAGCACCAGACGCCCTCCTGGTCTTCGTCTGGGTTGCGGCAGTAGTTCTCAACCAACTTCACGTCCTTTGTGAACTTCTTGGTACTGCTGAGCTCCAGGGCCTTCTTGGACTGCCAGGACAGGCATGGCAAGCCAGATACCGTGACCGCCAAAGTGCCGCTGTACAGCATCCCATTGTAGTCTACACATGCTTCATGCTTGCCCGTACTTCTTGGCAGGTCCAGTACGGCAGGGGGCTCATTCACTGGCACCGTGGTCCGATTCTCTCCTGAAATGAAAACACAAAAGATTTCAGGATGCAGAGTGGTGACATTGCAAGGCAGAAGCAGGTGCCATACGGTAGGATCAGATGAAAAAAGGGTGGGTCAGAAGGTGCAGGGTGGGATCAGATAGAGAAGGGTGGGATCAGATGGAGAAGGGTGGGATCAGATAGAGAAGGGTGGGATCGGATGGAGAAGGCTGGGATCGGCTGGAGAAGGGTGGGATCAGATGGTGAAGGGTGGGATCAGATGGAGAAGGGTAGGATCAGATGGAGAAGGGTGGGATCAGATGGAGTAGGGTGGCATCGCATGGAACAGGGTGGGGCACGGTGGGATCAGAAGGAGAAACGTGGGGTCAGATGGAGAAGGGTGGGATCAGATGGTGATGGGTGGGATCAGATGAAGCAGGGTGGCATCAGATGGAGAAGGGTGGGATCAGATGTAGAAGGGTGGGATCAGATGGAGAAGGGTGCGATCAGATGGAGCAGGGTGGCATTGCATGGAGCAGGATGGGATCAGATGGAGAAGGGTGGGATCAGATGGGGAAGGGTGGCATCAGATGGGGAAGGGTGGCATCAGATGGGGAAGGGTGGCATCAGATGGGGAAGGGTGGCATCAGATGGGGAAGGGTGGGATTAGATGGAGAAGAGTGGGATCAGATGGAGAAGGGTGGGATCAGATGGAGCAGGGTGGGATCAGGTGGAGAAGGGTGGGATCAGATGGAGAAATGTGGGATCAGTTGGAGCAGGATGGGATCAGATGGAGAAGGGTGGGATCAGATGGAGAACGGTGGGATCAGATGGAGCAGGGTGGGATCAGGTGGAGAAGGGTGGGATCAGATGGAGAAAGGTGGGATCAGTTGGAGCAGGATGGGATCAGATGGAGAAGGGTGGGATCAGATGGAGAAGGGTGGGATCAGATGTAGAAGGGTGGGACAAATGGTGCAGGGTGGCATCAGATGGAGAAGGGTGGGATCAGAAGGAGAAGGGTGGGAGCAGATGGAGAAGGGTGTGATCAGATGGAGCAGGGTGGGATCAGGTGGGGCAGGGTGGGATTCGATGGAGAAGGCGGGATCAGATGGAGCAGGATGGGATCAGATGGAGAAGGGTGGGCTCAGATGGAGAAGGGTGGGCTCAGATGGAAAAGGGTGGAATCAGATGGAGCAGGGTGGCATCAGATGGAGAAGGATGGGATTGGTTGACGAAGGGTGAGATTGGATGGAGATGGGTGGGATCGGATGAAGCAGGGTGGGATCAGATGGAGAAAGGTGGGATCTGATGGGCAGGGTGGGATCAGATGGAGAAGTGCTGGATCGGATGGAGAAGGATGGGTTCAGATGTAGCAGGTTGGGATTAGATGGAGAAAGGTGGGATCAAATGTAGCAGGGTGGAATCAGATGGAGCAGGGTGGAATCAGAAGGAAAAGGGTTGGATCAGATGGAGAAGGGTGTCATCAGTTGAGGCAGGATGGGATCAGATTGATCATGGAGGGATCAGATTGAGAAGTGCGGGATCAGAAGGTATAAGGGAGATCAGTCAGAATCTGCAGAGTGGGATCTAATGAAGAAGAGAAGGATCACTGGACCAGAGATGGAAACAGGCCGTGTGGGACAACCACAGATAAATGTTTGTGCACTCATGACAGATGGACACTGCACTCAGCACAGATGGTCATTCGCCACAGACGGACACTGTACTCAGCACGGACGGTCATTCACCACAGACGGACACTGCACTTAGCACAGACGGTCATTCGCCCCAGATGGATTCTGCACTCATCAAAGACGGTCATTCACCACAGACGGACACTGCACTCAGCACAGACGGGCATTCGCCACAGACGGACACTGCACTCAGCACAGACTGTCATTCAACACAAACGGATACTGCACTCATCGCAGACGATCATTCCATAGATGAACATTGCATTTATCACAGATGGACTTTCGAACCAGATGGACACTGCACTCATCACAAACGGACATTCACCACAGACGGACACTGCACTCATCATAGACAGACATTCACCACAGACAGAAACTGCACTCAGCACAGATGATCATTCCATAGACGAACATTGCACTCATCACAGACGGACATTCGCCACAGACGGACACTGCATTTAGCACAGATGGACATTCACCACAGACGGACACTACACTCATCACAGACGGACATTTACCACAGATGAGTATATATGGTTGGCTGCATCACAAACAACCCCGGAAAATAGGTTCCGAAGGCTGCAGAGGGGCTCTGCTCATGCAGGGGCACCCTCTCACTTAAAACCCAGCACCCTGCCTTCAGGATTGATAAGGCCTGCCATAGGGGTGACTGATAGGTTTATATGTGCAGTGATTTAGAATAGATATAGTGAACCTATATCTAAGTAAGGGGTGCATGCATCACCTTACACAGGCTGCAGTAGCGGACCTGTGGTGTCAGTTCTAATGGTCTCTCAGGGGTGGCATAATACATGCTGCAGCCCCTGGGAGGCCTCTGGGGTACCTATGCCCTGGGTACATAGTATACCTATACTAGGGACTGATAAGGGTACCTCAGTATCCAATCTGGAGTGTACCTAAAGTACATGTAATCAATTTAGGGAGAGAGCAGATAGACTGGGGTCCTGAATAGCAGGATCCCAGCCAAACTAAGTCGAAAACCAGCAAAACACCAGGAAAAAAGTTGGGGTAACCATGCAGTCAGGTTCTACCTTCCTACACATGGTATGAATTGTTTACACCTGTTTGGCATGTTTGATTTATTTGTAGGACCCTTGTAAAGTGGTATCCCGTATACCCAGGGCCTGTAAATTAAATGCTACTAGTGGGCCTGCAGCACTGATTGTTCATCCCCAGAAGTAGCCTTTCAAACCTGTCTCAGGCCTGCTACAACACGGCCTGTGTGCACAGTTTACTGCCACTACGACTTGGCAGGTAAAACTAGTTGCCAAGCCATAAACTCACCTTTTATTACACACAGGTCACCCTTATGCTAGGCTCTAGGTGGCCCTATGGGCAGATTGCTGTGTAAGTAAAATGTAGGGCATGAACTTTTATGTTTTGCTTGTCCCGGTAGTGACAAACAGCCTATTTCATTTTTCACTGCTGTGAGGTCTACTCCTCTCAAAGGCTAGCATTGTGAATTTTATGGCAAGCCAGGAGGCTAGCATTATGCATTAATCTTTTATTAACTCCTTCTGAGCAGCAACACAATTTAAAAGCTCCCAGAATGGAACTTAAAAACATCACAAATAAAAAGAATGTTCAACTCATATAAAGACAATGGGCCCGATTCACAGAACTAACTTAAGACAAAATCCTAAACTTACTACTTTTGGTATTCACAGAAGTTAGGATTTTGTCTTAAGTTTGTCTTAAGACAAACTTAAGACAGACTTAAGACAGACTTAAGACATACTTAAGACTGACTTAAGACAGACTTAAGACAGACTTAAGACAGACTTAAGTTAAGATTTTGTCTTAAGTTTGTCTTAAGTTTGTCTTAAGTCTGTCTTAAGTCTGTCTTAAGTCTGTCCTAAGTTTGTCTTAAGACAAACTTAAGACAAAATCCTAACTTCTGTGAATACCAAAAGTAGTAAGTTTAGGATTTTGTCTTAAGTTAATTCTGTGAATCGGCCCCTCTGCGTCCTCCATCTTCTTCCTCTTTTGTTGCTGCTTCTGAGAAAGTTAAGTATATTCCGTGATATCTATGAATGCTCGTCTGAGTCTCAAGGAATTAGTGTGGTTTACCTAATTTATGGGTTTAAGGATGTATGTTGGTTTGATGTTCATAAGTTTGTTTAATTTGAGGGGAGAATAATTTTAGACAGTTAATTTGGTTTATGAAGGATTACAAATGTTAAAAGAAGGAGGTTTAGCAGACAGATTTTACGAGTCTTTTATCATAAACAACTAAGGGGCATATTATCAAGTCAGGCGATACAATTATCGCCCCTTTAGCGGCAGAAAACTGCCGCTAAAACGGCGATAATGGACTTGATAATATGCTCTATGGAATTCCAATTGAAGCCCATGTTAGATGTCCTTCACATCTAACCTGAGCTTCAATTGGAATTCCATAGAGTATATTATCAAGCCCATTATTGTCGTTTTAGCGGCAGTTTTCTGCCGCTAAGGCAGCGATAATTTTATCGCCTGTCTTGATAATATGCCCCTAAATCAGGCGAGTAGCTAATTTAGGCAAAAAGGAAGTTATAACTGACCATCAATTTGAAATACGTTCTGAATGCATGCGGCGGCTTGCGAAGGTCTGATCAACAAAATGGAGGCGAATTCGGTTGTGCAGGAGTTCGCGGACCACATCTACTTTACTTTGAAGCCTGTTTTTAGGGGCGATGGAGGGGAGACGTTGCTAGGCAACGGAACATTTCCTCTAAGACGCTTGCTACTGGCTTACGAGTATGATCGTTTTAAATAACAGAAAGTGAGAAGGCAATTTAGGAGATTTAATAAGCAATGGGAAGGTTGTTCATAAAATAAAGAGACAGGAGTTCTAGGTGACAGGGTATCTGGTACCTAAAACTAAAAAACAAAACAAAAAACATAAAAATAATTATAAGGAAAAATGGATAACGCACAGATTAGTGAGGAGGCAAGAGATGAAAAATTAAGGAAGATGGTGAGTGAAGAGTTTAAGGCAGTATTCCAGGAGACATTTAAACAGGTTTTAGGGAAAAGAGAAAGAAAGTCGGTAGATGAGGAGGAATATTTCTCAGTAATAGACAATGAGTGTGAGACTAGACTTCCTGGTGGTAAGTGTTTGAAAAAGAAAAGACATTTAGAAGAAATAAGAGGAGAAAAAGGAGGCCCAAGTGCCTCGCATGGTTCAGGTGTCCTTGGCGATACATGGAAAATTCAGCATAGCGCTGAATTAGAGGAAAATCATGTTGATGAGTTTGAGACACAAGGAGGCAGATCCAGTGTTCATCTGGATGAGTAAGTCCTTGATTTGGAATACAAGGATGAGTATGAGAACGAGGAAAGTGTGTTGGGCTCAGGGTCTGGGCATACAGATTTGTTATCTATTAAGGATCCCTTTGGGGAGAAACAGTTTGACCCATGTGAGATAAGGCTTCCCCGAGGTAAGGATTGGTGGCCCACTGAGTATGTGTCTCAATATATTAACTCTAGATTGTGACAAGCATTGGAGAGAGAGGAACGCAATCTAATGCGAGCTGAATGCTCAAGACCAGTGATTGAGGACAAGGTGACTCAAACACCTAATTTAGATCCGGATATGATCACTTACATGTTCAAAATGGGAAAAGACCTAAGGAATGGTTTGGAAGAGTCACTTAAGAGTTGGCAAAATAAATTACTAGTAATTTTGGGACCCTTAGCAAGAATTTTTGACACAGTTGAGGAGGCTTTTTTAAAAGGGTCGGAGGTGGATCTATTACTTCTAAGAGGATGGTGTCCGAGAGCAATTTGGATTATGGGTTACGCTAATGCAGGGCTTCTTGCAGGAAGACGAAGAACCTTATTAATGAGAACAAAACATAAATTGAGTGAGTTGGCGAGAAGAGAGTCAACAGATGAAGCAAAGGGTTTATTGTTTGGAGAGGGACTGGTAAGATCCTTATCTAAATATGTGAAGACTTTTACAAGTCTTGATAAGGCACAGTTTTCTATGCGAAGGGTGTTTCAGAATAACAGTTTTTATGGAAGGGCCGATAGGAGAGAGCAAACTGCTGGCCGAGCAAGTTTTAGAGCCCAGTTTCAAAATTCATCATATCAGGGAAACGGTGGATACAGAGGACAGCCAGGAAGTGGTCAGTTCTATCCTCAGAGAGGAAGGAATCAGGGAAGGCGCGGAGTACGTTCTAGAGGACAAACGTATGGTCGGGGACAAGGACAAGGTGAGTACACAGAAAGTGCTTGGTTTTATCCATTTAAAGGTAGGGGGAAGGTCGACATTTTACAGAGAACAATTGGAGAAAATAACTAGAGACGCATGGGTTCTGCAGTCGATAACGGGATATATGACAGAGTTCGAATCAGATCCAGTTCAAATTGAGGACCCAAACGAGTTATTTTTTCAAGTGGAATCGCAAAAGGTAATTCAAGAGGAGGTAGATCAGATGTTAGAAAAGGATGCTATTATTTAGGTGAAAAAAGAGGATAAAGGGTTTGTGAGTACCTTGTTTGTGTTGGAAAAAAGGACAAAGGGTGGTGGCCAGTGATAAATCTGAGGAATTTGAATGAGTACGTAAGAAAGTCAGCGGCAAACTCAATTGTTTCAATTTCAGGGCCTGCCATTCGGATTATCAGCGGCACCTTGGTGTTTCACGAAGGTGATGCGTCCAGTAGTGGGTTATCTAAGAGAGAGAGGTATGAGGTTGATACTTTATAAGGACGATATATTACTGATGAATCAGGATGTGGACATTCTTTTAAAAGAATTAGAAAAGGTGATGGAACTGTTAAAAGTTTTAAGATTTGTGATAAATGTGGAGAAGTCTGTGATGCTTTCTTCACAGAACAGGGAATTTGGGGGTTTTGTGGTGGACACTAAAGAAAGTTGTTTACGTTTGCCAGAGAAGTAACTAAGAAAGATAAAGCAAGAAATAATTTATGCGTCAAAGAGGGAATCTGTGAAGTTAAGAGAGTTGGCACGAGTGATCGGTCTTTTGTCATCTTCGATTCAGGCGATATTTCCAGGCCCACGACATTACAGGTCACTTCAGCGTTTGAAGGCACAGAGGTTGACAGAAGGTTTTTGGTAAGGAGATGTGGTTCTTTTGAACAAAGAGGCGAAAGAAGAATTGGTTTGTGGAAGGAGAATTTGGAGGCTTGGAACGGGAAAGCAATATTTGGCTCTCAGACGGATTTTGTAGCAGAGAGCGATGGGAGCAATCAAGGTTGGGGTGCATCTTGCCTAACAAGGCAAGCAGGTGGAGTCTGGTCTATGAGCGAGAGAGTAGAGCACATAAACAGTTTGGAGATGCAGGCAGGTTTGTTAGCGTAACAAAGTTTACAGAGGGATTTGAAAGGGAGTTCTGTTCTTCTACGTATGGACAATGTAACAGCTGTTACGTATGTAAACAAGTTGGGAGGAAGCAGGTCAAAGAGACTGACAGAATTGCGGAAAGCGATATGGGACTTTTGCTTCAAACACAAAATAGATTAGAAGGTGGAATATTTACAAGGGAGGATGAACGTGGATGCAGATTGGTATTCAAGGAATGTGATAGACTACACCGACTGGAAGCTGAACAATGATGTTTTCAGGAGGATTGTAGAGGTTTTTGGGCCCTTAGAGGTATATTTGTTTGTGTCACGACTGACTTTTTAGTTGCCGAGGTATGTGAGTTGGAGGCCGGATCCTGGAATTGGCGTGGCAGGATTTCTCCTGCCGCCAATTGTCAGACCTGTTCTGGAGCCACAGGGAAGCTGGGCTACTGCACCCCAACAGCGGGGACTGGGGTCATTTGCATCTAATGTCCTGGGGTTTGTCCTAATATCACTCTGAAAACTTGGCCAAGTACAAACCCTTCAACACTTGATTGTCAGTGGTATCGATTGCGAACAGCCATAGGCTTCTCAGGGAGCTAGCGTCAGGTGTTTCAAGCTCAGAAACAGTCCATCAGGCAGCAGAGCACCAATGCATTGTCCAACCTCATGCCTGTCTTTGTTAAAAGAAAGTACAGGTCATAGATACGATTGCTTCACTGGCACGGAGGAACTACTTGGGGCTGGTAATCCTCCCATCCCCCTCACTCTTTCCCTTCTCCCAGGTTTGAGGTCTGCCGTGTGCAGGTATCAGGAACTGATGCAGTGTTTCCTCTCCTTTTGAGTTTGTGTGCTCAATTACTCTTAATCATCACAATTGTCATTATGTGATATGTATTTGTAAAGCGCAATATCACTGGCGAGGGTATGCTGGCGCTGAGCGGGTAAGTGTGCCTGGCATTACCCATGGCAAATTGGTTAATAGAGAAGAAAGGTAGTGTTCCTCCAGACTCAGTGTGTCTCCTACAGTGGTGGAAAGCGCACAGCTTTGTTAAAATACCCTTCACCCACCAAAAGGACCCTTGGTGGCATGCTTCATCATCGGGGACTTCCCATCCCGCTGCGGGGCGGGGCGTGCTACAACCTACAACTGCGTGGGAGCACTGGTTATATAACAATACTATGTGGGGTGCAGGAGTGTGAGTGGAAGGGTCAGAAGTGAGGGAAAGTGGTGTATGATTAAAAAAAGACCTGGCTCTGCGGAAAAATAAACTTTAATGATCCTATGAGCTGGTATTGTTAAAAGTGGGGATAAGACGGAGGTACTAGGCTTTAATGTGCAGTACTTACTGTGTCAACATGTTTCGAAGCCCTCCCCTGGGTTCTCATCAGGACCTTAAAGGATCCCTTCTACACTCAAAATTACAAGAACAAAAAGTGTGATATAATAAGGTAAATAGAGGAGAGGAGGAGGCTCTGGTGTGGAGAGGGAAGTTGTTCCATGCTTTAGGAGCGATGTAAGAGAATGCCCATCCTCCTGATCTGGTTCTGTGTATGCGTGGAATGTGTGTGAGTAGGAGTCCTGTGGCGGTGTCTGGGTGATTGGAGGAAGGAAATGCAACTGTTCAGGTAGGTGGGGACTAGGTTGTATAGTACCTTGAAAGTGTGTGTGAGGAGCCTGAAATGAGTGCGTTTGTGTATTGGGAGCCAGTGGAGCTCCCTAAGGTGTGGTGTGATGTGAGTGCGGTGTGGGAGGTGGAGAGAGTGAACGGGGAGCCAGTGGAGCTCCTTCAGGTGTGGTGTGATGCGAGTGCGGTGTGGGAGGTGGAGAGAGTAAACGGGGTGCCAGTGGAGCTCCTTCAGGTGTGGTGTGATGTGAGGGCAGTGTGGGAGGTGTAGAGTGTGAATGAGGAGCCAGTGGAGCTCCTTCAGGTGTGGTGTGATGTGAGTGTGGTGTGGGAGGTTGAGAGAGTGAATGGGGAGCCAGTGGAGCTCCTTCAGGTGTGGTGTGATGTGAGGGTGGTGTGGGAGGTGGAGAGGGTGAATGGGGAGCCAGTGGAGCTCCTTCAGGTGTGGTGTGATGTGAGTGTGGTGTGGGAGGTGGAGAGGGTGAATGGGGAGCCAGTGGAGCTCCTTCAGGTGTAGTGTGATGTGAGTGTGGTGTGGGAGGTGGAGAGGGTGAATGGGGAGCCAGTGGAGCTCCTTCAGGTGTGGTGTGATGCGAGTGCGGTGTGAGAGGTGGAGAGAGTAAACGGGGTGCCAGTGGAGCTCCTTCAGGTGTGGTGTGATGTGAGGGCAGTGTGGGAGGTGGAGAGTGTGAATGAGGAGCCAGTGGAGCTCCTTCAGGTGTGGTGTGATGTGAGTGTGGTGTGGGAGGTTGAGAGAGTGAATGGGGAGCCAGTGGAGCTCCTTCAGGTGTGGTGTGATGTGAGGGTGGTGTGGGAGGTGGAGAGGGTGAATGGGGAGCCAGTGGAGCTCCTTCAGGTGTGGTGTGATGTGAGGGTGGTGTGGGAGGTGGAGAGGGTGAATGGGGAGCCTGTGGAGCTCCTTCAGGTGTGGTGTGATGAGAGGGTGGTGTGGGAGGTGGAGAGTGAATGGGGAGCCAGTGGAGCTCCTTCAGGTGTGGTGTGATGTGAGGGTGGTGTGGGAGGTGGAGAGGGTGAATGGGGAGCCAGTGGAGCTCCTTCAGGTGTGGTGTGATGTGAGGGTGGTGTGGGAGGTGGAGAATGTGAATGAGGAGCCAGTGGAGCTCCTTCAGGTGTGGTGTGATGCGAGTGTGGTGTGGGAGGTGGAGAGAGTGAATGGGGAGCCAGTGGAGCTCCTTCAGGTGTGGTGTGATGTGAGGGCGGTGTGGGAGGTGGAGTGAGTGAATGGGGAGCCAGTGGAGCTCCTTCAGGTGTGGTGTGATGTGAGTGTGGCGTGGGAGGTTGAGAGAGTGAATGGGGTGCCAGTGGAGCTCCTTCAGGTGTGGTGTGATGTGAGGGCAGTGTGGGAGGTGGAGAGTGTGAATGAGGAGCCACTGGAGCTCCTTCAGGTGTGGTGTGATGTGAGTGTGGTGTGGGAGGTTGAGAGAGTGAATGGGGAGCCAGTGGAGCTCCTTCAGGTGTGGTGTGATGTGAGGGTGGTGTGGGAGGTGGAGAGGGTGAATGGGGAGCCAGTGGAGCTCCTTCAGGTGTGGTGTGATGTGAGTGTGGTGTGGGAGGTGGAGAGGGTGAATGGGGAGCCAGTGGAGCTCCTTCAGGTGTGGTGTGATGCGAGTGTGGTGTGGGAGGTGGAGAGAGTGAATGGGGAGCCAGTGGAGCTCCTTCAGGTGTGGTGTGATGTGAGGGCAGTGTGGGAGGTGGAGAGTGTGAATGAGGAGCCAGTGGAGCTCCTTCAGGTGTGGTGTGATGTGAGTGTGGTGTGGGAGGTTGAGAGAGTGAATGGGGAGCCAGTGGAGCTCCTTCAGGTGTGGTGTGATGTGAGGGTGGTGTGGGAGGTGGAGAGAGTGAATGGGGAGCCAGTGGAGCTCCTTCAGGTGTGGTGTGATGTGAGTGTGGTGTGGGAGGTGGAGAGGGTGAATGGGGAGCCAGTGGAGCTCCTTCAGGTGTGGTGTGGTGTGGTGTGAGTGTGGTGTGGGAGGTGGCGAGTGTGAATGAGGAGCCAGTGGAGCTCCTTCAGGTGTGGTGTGATGTGAGTGCGGTGTGGGAGGTGGAGAGAGTGAATGCAGAGCCAGTGGAGCTCCTTCAGGTGTGGTGTGATGTGAGTGTGGTGTGGGAGGTGGAGAGAGTGAATGGGGAGCCAGTGGAGCTCCTTCAGGTGTGGTGTGATGTGAGTGCGGTGTGGGAGGTGGAGAGAGTGAATGGGGAGGCAGTGGAGCTCCTTCAGGTGTGGTGTGATGTGAGTGTGGTGTGGGAGGTGGAGAGAGGGAATGGGGAGCCAGTGGAGCTCCCTAAGGTGTGGTGTGATGTAAGTTATGCGTGGGAGGTTGAGGATGAACCTGGCTATTGGGTTCTCGGTGGTTTGTAGTCTTCATGGTGAAGTGTTCTTGCTGATGATCACTACTTCTTTGTTACCGGTGCTGAGCTTGATACAGTGGGTTTTCATCCAGTTAGTGACTTCTGTCAGGCAGGCAGTGACCTTGTTTCTTGTGCCGGGGTCCTATCCAATAGCGAGAACATGAGTTGCGTGTCGTCAGCATAGGTAAGAATGTCGATGTCATGTGCGTGGATGATGTTGGTCAGAGTGATCGTGTGTGCGTTGAAGAGGGTGGGGCTGTGTGATGAACCTTAAGACGCTCCACAGATGAGTTTGCAGGCTTCTGAGGAGTAAGGTGCCAGGCTGACAGCTTGTGTTCTATCCAATAAGGAAAAATGCAGCAGAGAGCGGGTCCTTAGATTCCAGCCTTGTGCGAGCAAATGATGAGGATGGGGTCTGAGACCATGTCAAATGCTGCAGAGGGGCCCAGGAGAATGAGAGCTGCAGTGTCTCTTCTGTCAGGATCACGCAAATGTCATCTTTGGTAGCAATGAGTGCGGTTTCTGTACTCTGATTGGGCCTGAATCCGGACTGCATGACGTAGAGGAGCTGTTGGTTGCTGAGGTGGCCAGTGAGACTTTGGCTCATTAGTTTTTCTAAGTCCTTAGCCGGGTATGGTAGGAAGGAGCTGGGTCTGTATATGGAAAGTGTGGCTGGGTCAGCGGATGGTTTCTTGAGCAGGGGCATGGCAGTGACATGTTTCCAGGTGTACGAGAATGCGTCTGAGTCAATGGAGGCCTGGAGGATGGGTGTTATGATTTACTGATCAGGAGGAGTCCTTTGGTGAAGGCATGGTGGGGGCATAGGTCAGACGGGGCCCCCGAGTGGATGGTCTTCATGATTGCAGTGATTTCGATGGAGGTAATGGCGGGCAACAAGGTCATGGTTTTTTCTTAGGCCGTGATGGAAATTTCAGTTGCGACGGTGGCGGGGTTCGGTTGAGGGTCGAAGTTGCTGTGTATGGAGGTGATTTTGTCACAGAGCTTGTGGCAAGTGATGTGGCTGGAGGCGACAGGAGGCGTGGTGAAATCTCACCGCTGTGGAGTCTCGTCAGTTCTTTGGCCATGGCAGGGACCCACAGCATGCATCAGGCTCTCTCTCCCTTCTTGGGAGATGTGTTGGATGCAAGTGCTTTGGGTGAGGAAGGGTGGTGGGCCATGGGTGTAAAGTTCATGAGCTGTCTCCAGGCACTCTTCTCCTGGCAGCAAAATACGCCCTCCTGCCAGCTCATGTTGTTGGATTAAAGGCATAGTCCGCTCAGGTGCAGTTCAAAGTCAGTCACAGCAGCCCAGTCCACCTGGGCACGGCTTCAAGGTGTCGCAGGGGCGCAGTCGGGCCCAGCGCCATGATCTTGCAGCGGCACAGTCCAAGTTCTGGCCTGCACCGGGTGCACCAGATAAGGGTGCACAGCAGAATGAATAAGGGCTGTGCACCAGAATGCCCTGCATTCCTGGTGGGCGTGGACCCTGCTCCCTAGCAGTCGAAGCATCAATCATGTATCTGTGCTCAGAGAGACTGATCGATGGACCAAGGAGCAAGTGGGGTCCAGCTTTTGGTGCAAAAGCAGAGGAGATGGACGGTCTGAAGTGAGAGCACTAAACTGTGAACCTCCTTCCAGCTGAGGTAGGGTTGCTGCAGCTGAGCCCTAATGGCTGCCAGAAGAAATTTAAACGTGGGAGGTCATCTCAGTGAGTTTGCAATTGACACCTGTCGTGACCTTCAGGTTGAATGCATAAGGCCAGCTAAGCCTCCCATCCTTTCTTTACACCCTTGATAAACTGAACACTGGTTAGCTGTGTGATATGAATACCTGCTATTCACAGCGCTTAGAATTGCCACAAGAATGCTATGAGTAGCTGTACATAAAAGTTATTGTTAATATTATGTTTGCATGAGCTTACTTTGACTTAAAATATTCTGACTTATCCATAATGGATGCGTGGCGCCTCGATACACTCACCACAGACGGGCACGGCGCACTCCTCTCGCTTCACTCCGCTGTCCCTCGTGTAGCACCAGGGCCCCGTCGGGCTGTCGTCGGGGTTCCGGCACAGGTTCTTCACAAGGCTGGAGTTCGGGTGCGTGCTGGGGTTCACTCTGTGAAAGGAGCAAATTGTACAGGGTTAAAGGGAGCTAAATGATCACATCGAATTATTCCTATTATTAAACCAATGGCAATTAATAACAAGCATTGGCAAAGCCAATAGGCCTTACCTACACAAGAGGTATTGGCTTTGGCAGTGTGTTTTTCCCATGTTGTGTACCATTGTGGCTGCTGTTCAGTATGGCTAAAAGTTAGTGGCGTAGAGTGTCCTAGTGTGGAGTGGGTGGAGTAGAGTGTCATAGACTGGATGTGTTGGAGTAGAGTGTCGTAGAGTGGAGTAGGGGAGTAGAGTGTCATAGAGTTGAGTAGAGAGGAGCAGAGTTCACGGTTTAGTGGCAGAGAGTATCGTAGAGTTCAGTGTCATAGAGTGCCGTGTCATACAGTGGAGTGTTGGAGAGTTGAGTGGTGTGGCGTGGAGTGGAGTCAGGTGGAAAAGGGTGGAGTGGGTTGGAGTGGATTGAGGTAGTGGGGTGGATTGGATTGGGGTCGAGTGGGTTGTATTGAATAGAGTGGAGTGAATTGGAGTGGGTGGGCTGGATGGGGTGAATTGGATTGGAGTGGGGTGAATTAGATGTGTTTGGTTTGGGGTGGGAGGATTGGATTACAGTAGGGTGGTTTGGAGTGGGGTGTACTGGAGTGGAGGAGGTGGATTGGACTGGGCAGGAGGGTGTGCATTGAATTTGGAGGGAGGTGGATTGGACTGGAGTAGGGTGAAGTGGATCGGTGTGGGGTGGTTTGGAGTGTGGTGGGGTAGATGGATTGGATTGAGTGGGGTGGACTGAACTGGGTTATGGCGGGTAGAGGTGGGCTGGGGTAGAATGGGGTGAAATGAAGCAGAGTGGGGGTGGATTGGACTACAGGTGAGTGAAGTAGATTAGAATGGGGTGGACTAGATGGGGTAGATCAGATTGAAGTGGGGTGGAGTGGATTGGACTGGATTGGGGTAGACTGGTTTGGGGTGGATTGGGCTGGAGTGGGGTAGATTAGATTGAAGTGGGGTGGGCTGGGGTGGACTGCAATGGAGTGATGTGGAATGGAGTACGGTGGTTTGGAGGAGTAAGTTAGATTGCCATGGAGTGGGCTGGATTGGTGTGGAGCCGATTGGACTGGAGTGGGGTGGATTAGACAGAGTGGGTGGATTGGATTGGGGAGGATTGGATTGGATTGAGGTGGATTGGGTTTGGGTAGGGTGAACTGTATTTGGGTGGAGTGGGGTGGGGTGGATTGGATTGGGTGGGGTGGATTGTAGTAGGCTGGGGTGGAATGGCGTAGGCTGGGGTGGAGCAGATTGAACATAGCTGGATTGGGGTGGGTTGGATCGGTGTGGGGTCAACTGGTGTATCTCAATCTGGACTTTGTAATATGGGTAGGAATGTTATGCATCGCGCGGGTAGCGCGAGATGCTTTAGAAATGCATTCTGTATCCTTTCAAATGTGGCTCATGTAGTGTCCACTCGCTCGAGGTTCTAATGGTGATTGTCAGTTGCTGTTCGTTCATCTAGCTGGGAAGACGCGCCGTGTGTTGGGTGGAGTTCTACCTGAAATAAACTCTTCTAACAAGATACGTTTATTTTGCACCATTATTTCAGACTTGCATAACACATTACTGTTCTAGTGCGGGGAAACGGTAGCAGTGATGTCATCAGTGACATCATTTAACATGTCAACAATGATGTCATGTGTAAGGTCAAGAGCAGCTAATGATGGGAGCACTAGTTATGGTTAGTTTGCATATTTCAGCGGTCGTTAGGTTTTGTAACCATAACTTCACTTTAACTATCTTTTTATCACTACTTTTCTGAGTTTTTATTAACACTGTAACCTATAGTATTGTACGTGAGTTCTAATCATAACTTCACTTTCACTGTGTTTTTAATTGAATGTATATTATATTTTAAATACTTTTTGGATTGCTCATAACTTGCGCACTGATGACAAGTCTGCGTGAAAGGAGCAGACCCCCCTGAAGATGGCTGTTTGCCACGCCTCATTTCATGCAAATCCGGCCAAGGGAAAGCAGACAGGTAGAGGGTGCACCTTAGGAACCCCCACCCTCGACACCAAACCTGACACGAGAGCAGAACTCTGCTCGGAGCAGCGCCTCTGCTGGGCTTGGTCTGTCATCAGTGCCTGCAGATATTAGCGCCTGGAAGGAACTGTACATGGAATGTGGCATGGTCTACTCTAGGAACTTTAGGCTGACTGTATGTTTCCTTTCATGCAGATCCAGTGGGGCACATCAGGTGGGAAAAGTAAACAAGAAAAGAAAAGTCTTCATTGCTGAAGCCAGGGCGCTTGGGCAAATCCACGTGAAATGACAGTCGTTTTGCACGTTTCCTTTTTTGTTGGTTTGTCATGTTTCATGCAGCTCCTTAAAGGTATATTAAAAGGGGAGCAGACATAGTTTCGCGCGCCAATTAATCCCTCCGGGGTCATTTACTGAATCCGATGAAATGTGTCAGGTTGCTTCAAAGTTAAACCCAGGGCGGGATCCAAAGATTCCTGCAGGTCTGAGGAGGGCGTCAAACTTGAAGAGGAGGGAATGAAAAACATTTCATTTGCTGATTACAGGGCGACAAATGCATGGCTCTATCAGCTTGAAATGTTGAGTTTCCTACAGACCTATGGGGCGCACAGTTACACGAGGAATCAACATGTTTACTTGTTAATAGGTTGGCACAGTTTCAGTTTGATGAATCTGCGTGAAATGTTATGAGTTTTAGGAAGTTAGGGCCAGTGCAAGAAACTCTGGACTCTACAAGAAAAGGGGCATCATTAAAGGAGGGGGTGGCACTCAATCCAATCCACTGCAGATCAACCTCCAGTGCCCACTGCCTTCGGCCAATCAACAGAGGACATACAGCCCCCGCTGCGCAGGCCCTGTGCGCAACCTGTCATGATTTGTCAAGCAGGTGTTGGCCCCCTTTTAATTATATATATTTATATTTAATTGCTATTTATATATTTCTTGAGGATCCGGGTCCGCGAACACAAGACTGGTGACCAACAAGTGCCCACCACCCAAAGAGTTGGTGAATATCGCAGTCCCTAATAGTGGCCCAGCCAGATTTCCATTTTATTAATCATGAGCCGCTTTTTGGCTCTTGCTTTAAAATATTTATAAGCCACAGGGACTGATCCCTGCCTCCTGTGAAGGTGGTTGCAGCCGACCAGCCAATGAGAGCCTTTGTGCCTGTGAAGCCAATTTTGGGACCACAGACCAGAAATGGTAGATGGGAGCAAAGAGCTCCCCCATCCAATGGGAGCTTTTAAGTTTTTTGTATTTATGTCTGCAAAGCGGGGACAAACATCAAGCTCATCTTCATGGCTGCAGGTGTCTGTTCTAGACTCTGACAGCAGAATACTCTGTGGAGCGGCCAAACCTTATAAAACCCAGGTATTGTATGTTATGCCCTTCGGAGCGTTGCACCCCTGCCTGCATGATTCAATGAGGGTCATCGTGTTACAGGTTGGGGTTCCCACCGGGCCCCCCCAGCAGTGCATGTCTGTAAGGTGAATGAACAGAGGCGCAGCTTCCTGCAGGTTCAGGCATCCACACATCGGCTTCCATTTCGCCGGTGACGCTTCCTCTGTTGGCACCTCGCTTTCAGCCTTAGCGTCTCCGCGAGTGAGGGACTACGTTGTTTCATCGTTTATTTTTAAAAAGAGTCAAACGCCTTTTTTAATCTTTTCTTGTCGCTGCTTTTGTGTGTGCTAAAACTTGGGTGCTGACATTTGGTGGGAGGGGGCTCGAGCTGTGTTCAATGCTCGAGGGGACTTCCTTGTGCACTTCCCTTAGGTCAGCAGTCTAGTCGCTGACGTCGACGGGGACGCGACCAATCGGCTTAAATTTCGCCAATGACGCTTCCGCGCAGCGGGCGTGCCGGCGACGTGCCAAAGACAAGCCCGCCTGCGCCTGTCCGCGCCAGGACAGGCCCAGGGACCAGACCCCCTGCCAAACTCCCCCCAGCCAGCTATGCATAAACGAGGAAACAGCTTCTTAATCTCAGAGGTACATTCTTGAGAGAGTGTCTTCATCATATATCTGCAGATAGGACGAGCTCTCCTTGCTCCCATTGCAATTTAAAATTTTCACCTATGCCCCCACCACGGGCAAAGCTGGATAATGTTATTAAAATGCTGCTTGTGAATTGCCGTTCGTTACCTAAACATGCGACTGAGATACATTTACTCATTGAGGAGAACTGCTCGGACATTTTATTTCTCACAGAAACGTGGCTCACTAAGGAGTCTAACTTTGATATTATGCGCGCTTTACCCCCAAATTATGTAATCTTGAGACATGACCGAGAGGGTGGCCGAGGCGGGGGCGTTGCTATTATTCACAAAAACAACTTCAGTTTTAGGTCTACTATTAACCCGGTACCGCATTGCGAAAGCCTTGCTTTCTCAATTAGTTTTTCTCCTATCAATACGTTCTCCTGAATTTTAATTTACCGCCCTCCTGGAGCATCATCCAACTTTTGTAATGAGCTTCCAGATATTGTTACGAATTTGGCGAGTCCCCTCTCTAACTTTTCTATTTTGGGTGATTTTAACCTACATCTCGATGAACTGTCTTCCAATGCCATCCAGGAGTTCATCGACGGCCTGGACACCTTTCAACTTAAACAAAAAGTGTCCGGCCCCACCCACGTCCATGGGCATTTGCTCGATCCCGTTTTCTCAAATCTACAACATCTTAGAGTAACGGACCTCACTCCAATTCCTTGGTCCGATCATTTTGTACTCTCATCCAACAGCCACGCCAGCAGGAGAGCCACCTGGTTCACCGACGAGCTCCTGACCTCCAAACGCGCCTGCCGTAAGCTGGAGAAGAAATGGCTCCACAAACGAACGCCAGAAAACCACGCAGCCCACTAGGACACCACCCGCAGACATCACAACCTCATCAGACTTGCCAAGAGATCCTCCTTCAACAAAGCAGACGCGGCCATCGCACCCCAACTACGGAAGGTCATCAACATCTCCTTCGAAAAAGCGAAATTTCCGGAAAGCTGGAAGCACGCTGAAATCAACGCCCTCCTCAAAAAGCCGAAGGCGGACCCCACGGACCTCAAGAACTTCTGACCCATCTCCCTGCTCCCGTTCCCGGCAAAGGTCATCGAGAAAATCGTCAACATTCAACTGACCCGCCACCTCGAAGACAACAACATCCTGGACCCGTCCCAATCCGGATTCAGACGTAACCACAGCACCGAGACAATCAATCAATCAATCATGGAAGTTATATCGCGCACTACTCACCCGGAAGGGTCTCAAGGCGCCTGGGGGAGGGGGTCTGCTACTGCTCAAACAGCCAGGTCTTGAGCTGTTTCCTGAAGGCGAGGTGGTCCTGGGTCAGCCGCAGGTGGACGGGCAGGGAGTTCCATGTCCGTCCGCCGCCACGGACGACATCAGACGCCAACTGGACAACGGCGAAACATCAGCCCTCATCCTCCTGGACCTGTCAGCCGCATTCGACACGGTCTGCCACCGCACCCTACAGACACACCTCCAAGAAGCCGGAAACCAAGAGAAGGCCCTTGACTGGACCACGTCTTTCCTCTCCGGCAGAACACAGAGCGTCCGCCTAACACCTTTCCGGTCAGAAGCCACCGACATCATCTGCGGCGTCCCCCAGGGCTCATCCCTCAGCCCGACGCTGTTCAACATCTACATGGCCCCCCTCGCACAAGTGGCCCGCCACCACAACCTCAACATCATCTCCTACGCCGACGACACCCAGCTCATCCTCTCCCTCACCAAGGACCCTCACACCACCAAAACCAACATTCACGAGGGCATGAAGGCCATCACCGACTGGATGAGGAGCAGCTGTCTGAAACTGAACTCGGACAAGACGGAGGTCCTCATCCTCAGACCCACCCCCTCAGCCTGGGACGACTCCTGGTGGCCGACCGCCCTGGGGACAGCACCGATACCAACCGACCACGCACGCAACCTAGGATTCATCCTCGACTCCTCCCTCTCCATGTCCAAGCAAGTCAACGCCGTCTCCTCCTCCTGCTACAACACTCTACGCATGCTCCGCCGGATCTACAAATGGATCCCAACCAAAACAAGAAGAACAGTGACACAGGCCCTCGTCAGCAGCAGACTGGACTACGGCAACGCACTCTACGCAGGAATCCCAGCCAAACACCAACGGCGGCTACAACGCATCCAAAACGCCTCTGATTGTCAACACCCCCCGCCGCAGCCACATCACCCCCGTCCTGAGAGACCTGCACTGGCTCCCCATCGACAAGAGGATCACCTTCAAGCTCCTCACCCACGCACACAAAGCACTCCACAACACCGGACCAGCCTACCTGAACAGCAGACTCAGCTTCTACACCCCCACCCGCCAGCTCCGCTCCACGTACGACCGCCGGCGGCAGATCCTTCTCTTACCTCGCCACCAAAACCTGGACCACCCTCCCAACCCACCTACGACAGACCCAAGACCTACTGGCCTTCAGAAGACTCCGCAAGACCTGGCTCTTCGAGCAGTAGCGGCACTCCCCCCCCGACCCCCCCCCCCCCCCCCCCCCCCAGCCCTGAGCGCCTTGGGATCCTCACGGGTAAGTAGCGCGCTTTACAAGTACCCTGATTTATTGATTGATTGATAAATAACATTGACATTGACTGCTCCACTGTTGCCATGTATAAATATTAAGAAATGTAGTCGCGTTTGGTCTAAACTACCCTCAGGAAAGTTCATCACTGAGTTAAATAAAGCAGTCCCCCTACCTTAGGCCAACGCCATTATTGCTAATAACAACTATAATAGCTGGATTGAATCCACCCTTGATTTAGTGCTTCCGAGGAAAGTATTCTATCATCGTATGGGAATTAATAGAAAGCCCTAGTATTCCCAGACTTTGAGGCAACTGAGACAATCATGTAAAAAATTGGAATGAAGCTGGAGAAGAGATTACTCTGTGAGTAAAAAAGTTAAATACAGAGAAACAATTAAATTGTATACAAATGAAATAAAGGAAGCTCTATCAAGCTTCTATTGTGACAAGATCATCTTGGCTGCCAATTCTCCTTGTGAAATTTTTAAAATTACAAAGTCCCTTCTCACCCCCCCAGTCCTCTTCCGGCTCCTGATAATGCCCAGCAGAGGTGTGACGAAATTGCAGAATACTTTTCCTCTAAAGTCCAAAGGATTTATAACACTTTCTCAAATGTCAACTTTTTGGGGGACAGTGTTATTGTGGATAAGCAAACTCTGCTGAAAGAGTTCCCTCCTCTCTCTTTATCTTCCACGCAGGAACTTCTCAGACAGTTGAAATCAGGCTCCCCCTCTGATCCGGCCCTCCGTCCATTCTGAATCTAATACCTGACATAGTCTCCCCAGTCATACGGGATGTGATAAATTCCTCCCTGTGGAGCGGAGTGGTGCCTCCTCTCTGGAAACAGGCCAGGGTCAAGGCATTACTAAAAAAGACTAATCTTGACCCAGAGGACTGGGCGAACTATCGGCCTATTTCCTTGTTGCCAGGAATTAGCAAACTGGCTGAAAAACATGTCTACTCGGCCCTGTCCTCATTTCTTGAAAACAATAAGTGCCTGCATCCCTCCCAGACAGGCTTTAGATGCCAACAGGGTACTGAGACCGCACTCCTTGTTGTGATTGAGGAGACGAAGAAGATCCTGGATGTCGGAGGCTGCGCAGCTCTAATATTGTTGGATCTTAGCGCAGCCTTCGACACCGTCAATCATCAACCTATGATTCAGAGACTTAAGGAGGTGGACGTAGAGGGAGTGGCGCTTCACTGGCTTCAGTCCATTCTGGAGAGTCGCTCTTTCTGTGTCTTTGAGGGTGAAGCTGCATCAGAGTACATTCCTTTGCAGTGTGGAGTCCCCCAGGGATCATCTCTTAGAATTGGTGTATCCCTGGGGGATCCAAATTGTCACCTATGCAGATGACACACAGCTTGTGGTGTCTCTAGGCCAGAAAGGAAAACGAGAATCGGGTCTTGCATCTTGTTTGGGAAAGATTGCGGATTGGATGGACAAGTCTTTTTTTAAGCTTAATGGTGCAAAAACGGAACTTATGCTGCTTGGGCATAATGTTCCCACTAGCATTGAAGCTTCTTGGCCTAGCTGTCTAGGTTCGCCACCTGTACCAAAGGCTAAGATTAAGAGCTTAGGAGTCTGGCTGGACTGCAAGCTTGATTTAAAAGAACAGGCATGTAAGGTGGCAGCTAGCTGCTATGGACAGATCAGGATTATAAGGAAGATCATTCCTCTTCTTCCTTTTGATGCTAGACGGGTGTTAGTCCAGGCGCTTATACTTTTGCGACTGGATTATGCAAATGCAGTGTACCTTGGTGCCCCTTTGGGCACTTTTAACAGGTTACAAATTGTTCAGACCTGTGCGGCTCGCCTACTTATGAACACTCCCAAACATAGTTCAGCTAAACCAGCATTGGCTGCCCTGCACTGGCGCCCGGTTCAGGCCAGGATAGGCTTTAAGGCCCTTTGCATTGCTCACAAGGCCATCGCTGGGAAGGGATCACCTTTGATTCAGTCGCTGGTCCAACTCTATGTTCCCAATAGGATGCTGCGATCTAAGCATACATTTTTGCTCAGAGTGCCTATGATCAAGCGAGCGCGCTCTGGAGGTCGTCTATTTTCGTACAACGTTGCTATGCTATGGAATCGCTTACCTGAGCACATTCGCTTGGCTTCCAATTACTTTAGTTTTAGGAAACAGTTGAGGACCTTCCTTTTCCACTGAGTTGTGCTTGCTGAATGAGGTGCCATGAGTAAGCGCTGGGATGCCTTTTGGTAGCCATGCGCTATATAAATGTGTATTCATTCATTCATTCATGAAGGTTCCTTCAGGTTCAGGTATACACAGATGAAGGTTCCTGCAGGTTCAGGTATCCACAGACGAAGGTTCCTTCAGGTTCAGGCATGCACAGATAAAGGTTCCTTCAGATTCAGGCGTGCACAGATGAAGGTTCCTGCAGGTTCAGGCATACACAGATGAAGGTTCCTGCAGGTTCTGGCATACACAGATGTTCTGTGTAAAGAGCATGGTGTAAAAGCACAAAATGTTGGCGTTATACCCTGCATGGCTCTAGAGAGCGTGCACCCTCGTTTTCCTCTGCATGGGTCTAGATAGTGTGCACCCTCATCCACTGCATGGTTCTAGAGAGTGTGCACCCTCATCCCCTGCATGGCTCTAGAGAGTGTGCACCGTTGTTGTCCCCTGCATGGCTCTAGAGAGCGTGCACTGTTGTCCCCTGCATGGCTCTAGTGTGCGTGCACCATCATTGTCTCTTGCATGGCTGTAGAGAGCATGCACCCTCGTCCCCTGCATGACTCTAGAGAGCGTGCACCCTCGTCCCCTGCATGACTCTAGAGAGCGTGCACCCTCGTCCCCTGCATGGCTCTAGAGAGCGTGCACCGTTTTTGTCCCATGCATGGCTCTAGAGAGCATGCACTGTAGTTGTCCCCTGCATGGCTCTAGCGTGCGTGCACCATCATGGTCTCTTGCATGGCTGTAGAGAGCGTGCACTGTCGTTGTCCCCTGCATGGCTCTAGAGAGCATGCACCATCGCGCGCTCTGCTTGGCTCTAGAGAGTGTGCACCGGTGTCGTCCTCGCATGGCTCTAGAGAGCGTGCACTCTTGTTGTCCCCTGCATGGCTCTAGAGAGTGTGCACCATCGTCGTTCTTTGCATGGCTCTAGAAAGTGTGCACTGTCATTGTCTCTTGCATGGCTGTAGAGAGCGTGCACTGTCATTATCCCCTGCATGGCTCTAGAGAGCGTGCACCGTTGTTGTCCCCTGCATGGCTCTAGAAAGCATGCATCCTCGTGCCCTGCATGGCTCTAGAAAGCATGCACCCTCATCCCCTGCATGGCTCTAGATAACATGCACCGTCGTCGTCCTCTGCATGGCTCTAGAGAGCGTGCACCGTTGTTGTCCCCTGCATGGCTCTAGAAAGCATGCATCCTCGTGCCCTGCATGGCTCTAGAAAGCATGCACCCTCATCCCCTGCATGGCTCTAGATAGCGTACACTCTCGTTGTCCCCTGCATGGCTCTAGAGAGCGTGCACCGTCATTGTCTCTTGCATGGCTGTAGAGAGCGTGCACTGTTGTTATCCCCTGCATGGCTCTAGAGAGCGTGCACCGTTGTTGTCCCCTGCATGGCTCTAAAAAGTGTGCACCCTCATCACCTGCATGGCTCTAGAAAGCATGCACCCTCGACCCCTGCATGGCTCTAGATAACATGCACCGTCGTCGTCCTCTGCATGGCTCTAGAGAGCATGCACCATTGTTGTCCTATGCATAGCTGTAGAGAGCGTGCACTGTCATCCCCGGCATGGCTCTACAGAGCGTTCACCGTCGTCATCCTCTGCATGGCTCTAGAGAGCGTGCACCGGTGTCGTCTTCTGCATGGCTCTAGAGAGCGTGCACTGCTGTTGTCCCCTGCGTAACTCTAGAGAGTGTGCACCGGTGTTGTCCACTGCAAGGCTCTAAGGAGCATGCACTCTTTTTTCCCCTGCATGGCTCCAGATGGCGTGCACCGTTATTGTACCCTGCATGGCTCTAGAGAGCGTGCACCGTCATAGTCCCCTGCGTGGTACCAGCGAGTGTGCACCGTTGTTGTCCCCTGCGTGGCTCTAAAGAGCGTGCACCCTAGTCCCCTGCATGGCTCTAGAGAGCGTGCACCCTCATTGTCCCCTGCGTGGCTCCAGAGAGCATGCACCGTCATTGTCCCCTGCATGGCTCTAGCGAGTGTGCACCATTGTTGTCCCCTGCGTGGCTCTAAAGAGCGTGCAACCTAGTCCCCTGCATGGCTCAAGAGATGATGCACCGTCATTGTCCCCTGCATGGCTCTAGAGAGCGTGCACCCTCGATATCCCCTGCGTGGCTCTAGAGAGCATGCACCGTCATTGTCCCCTGCATGGCTCTAGAGAGCGTGCACCCTCGTTGTCCCCTGCGTGGCTCTAGAGAGCATGCACCGTCATTGTCCCCTGCATGGCTCTAGAGAGCGTGCACCGTCATTGTCCCCTGCATGGCTCTAGAGAGCGTGCACCCTCGTTGTCCCCTGCGTGGCTCTAGAGAGCATGCACCGTCATTGTCCCCTGCATGGCTCTAGAGAGCGTGCACCCTCGTTGTCCCCTGCATGGCTCTAGAGAGCGTGCACCCTCGATATCCCCTGCGTGGCTGTAGAGAGTATGCACCGTCATTGTCCCCTGCATGGCTCTAGAGAGCGTGCACCCTCGTTGTCCCCTGAGTGGCTCTAGAGAGCATGCACCGTCATTGTCCCCTGCATGGCTCTAGAGAACGTGCACCCTCGTTGTCCCCTTCGTGGCTCTAGAGAGGATGCACCGTCATTGTCCCCTGCATGGCTCTAGAGAGCGTGCACCCTCGCAATCCCCTGCGTGGCTCTAGAGTGTGTGCACCGTCATTGTCCCCTGCATGGCTCTAGAAAGCGTGCACCCTCGTTGTCCCCTGCATGGTTCTAGAGAGTGTGCACCCTCGTTGTCCCCTACGTGGTTCTAGAGAGCGTACACTCTCGTTGTCCCCTGCGTGGCTCTAGAAAGCATGCACCGCCATTGTCCCCTGCATGGCTGTAGAGAACGTGCACCCTCGTTGTCCCCTGCGTGGCTTCAGAATACATGCATCCTCGTTGTCTCCTGCATGGCTCTAGAGAGCATGAACCGTCATTGTCCCCTCCATGGCTCTAGAGTGTGTGCCCCCCTATTGTCCCCTGCGCGGCTCTAGAGCGCATGCACCCTCGTTGTCCCCTGCGTGGCTCTAGAGTGCATGTACCCTCGTTGTCCCCTGCGTGGCTCTAGAGAGCATGCACCGTCATTGTCCCCTGCATGGCTCTAGAGAGCGTGCACCGTCATTGTCCCCTGCATGGCTCTAGAGAGCGTGCACCCTCGTTGTCCCCTGCGTGGCTCTAGAGAGCATGCACCGTCATTGTCCCCTGCATGGCTCTAGAGAGCGTGCACCCTCGTTGTCCCCTGCATGGCTCTAGAGAGCGTGCACCCTCGATATCCCGTGCGTGGCTCTAGAGAGCATGCACCGTCATTGTCCCCTGCATGGCTCTAGAGAGCGTGCACCCTCGTTGTCCCCTGAGTGGCTCTAGAGAGCATGCACCGTCATTGTCCCCTGCATGGCTCTAGAGAACGTGCACCCTCGTTGTCCCCTTCGTGGCTCTAGAGAGGATGCACCGTCATTGTCCCCTGCATGGCTCTAGAGAGCGTGCACCCTCGATATCCCCTGCGTGGCTCTAGAGAGCATGCACCGTCATTGTCCCCTGCATGGCTCTAGAGAGCGTGCACCCTCGTTGTCCCCTGAGTGGCTCTAGAGAGCATGCACCGTCATTGTCCCCTGCATGGCTCTAGAGAACGTGCACCCTCGTTGTCCCCTTCGTGGCTCTAGAGAGGATGCACCGTCATTGTCCCCTGCATGGCTCTAGAGAGCGTGCACCCTCGCAATCCCCTGCGTGGCTCTAGAGTGTGTGCACCGTCATTGTCCCCTGCATGGCTCTAGAAAGCGTGCACCCTCGTTGTCCCCTGCATGGTTCTAGAGAGTGTGCACCCTCGTTGTCCCCTGCGTGGTTCTAGAGAGCGTACACTCTCGTTGTCCCCTGCGTGGCTCTAGAAAGCATGCACCGCCATTGTCCCCTGCATGGCTGTAGAGAACGTGCAACCTCGTTGTCCCCTGCGTGGCTTCAGAATACATGCATCCTCGTTGTCTCCTGCATGGCTCTAGAGAGCATGAACCGTCATTGTCCCCTCCATGGCTCTAGAGTGTGTGCCCCCCTATTGTCCCCTGTGCGGCTCTAGAGCGCATGCACCCTCGTTGTCCCCTGCGTGGCTCTAGAGTGCATGCACCCTCGTTGTCCCCTGCGTGGCTCTAGAGTGCGTGCCCCCCTATTGTCCCCTGCGTGGCTCCAGAGTGCATGCACCCTCGTTGTCCCCTGCGTGGCTCCAGAGTGCATGTACCCTTATTGTCCCCTGCGTGGCTCTAGAGCGCATGCACCCTCGTTGTCCCCTGCGTGGCTCCAGAGTGCATGTACCCTTGTTGTCCCCTGCGTGGCTCTAGAGCGCATGCACCCTCATCCCCTGCGTGGCTCCAGAGTGCATGTACCCTTGTTGTCCCCTGCGTGGCTCTAGAGCGCATGCACCCTCATTGTCCCCTGCGTGGTTCCAGAGTGAGTGCACCCTCGTTGTCCCCTGCGTGGCTGCAGAGTGCATACACCCTTATTGTCCCCTGCGTGGCTCTAGAGCGCATGCACCCTCGATATCCCCTGCGTGGCTCCAGATTGCATGCACCCTCGATATCCCCTGCGTGGCTCCAGAGTGAATGCACCCTCGTTGTCCCCTGCGTGGCTCCAGAGTGAGTGCACCATGCTCTTTGCTGCTGTCATGGTGCATCTCTCCAGGCTTTGGTTTTGCTTTGGTGACCCGAACATGTACACGTGTTTACTGAGGGCCCCAGAACTTGGCTCAGAGATCAGGGGGCCCCAAAGGTCACCCACCTTTGGAGGGTGACTACTGTCCGTACGAGACTATAGGGTTTGTGATGTCTCGTGGAAGACAAGAGAGGTGTTTACTGGTCATCCTGTTAAAAGGTCTCCTTTACTCCATCCATGTGGGAGAGAGTGTGTGACTTTGCATGTGTAAGGTGGGAGGTGAGATTATGGGCGTGCTTTACTTGCGAGACCCAGGGATCCATTTACGGTAGCCAGGGCTGAGGAGTGACATATTCTTTTAGCTCACTTGGGGTGACTCCTTCAACCATCCTACCCCTTCTCCCAGGATGGTCTCTGCCGTCAGTAGGTTTTCAGTAGCCACAGGGCGGGATACCTTTCCCTTCCATTTGAAGGATGGTCTCTCCTGTCAGGGGACCCCCAGCTACACTATTTCTTCCTGCTGCATTTGAGTCATAAAGACTTTGTCTGGACCAGTCTGAAGCTAATAAACAAAATGACAGGAACTGCCTGAAACCAATCTCAGAGAGAAGGTCCTGAAAATCACACCCTGACTGGGGAACCCCTAAACTTTGAACAGCCTGGTACTGCTCTATCTGGGTACCTCAGTGGTAACTGCTAAGGGGTGTGATTTGTGCTCAGTCCTGGGTGGAACTAAGGGGGACCCAGGACACCATTTGTAAAAACCATCAATTGACATTATTGAACACCTGATTTTCCAAGAGACACCCAAACCAGATACCAGAAGCATACTGTTTTGTTATTGCTTTAGTTCCTAATGTTTTTTTACTGTCTAAAGCCTGCCTGTTTGCTTTCTTTTGATTTACTAAAGTTGTAGAAAAATAACGTTTTGTTACAGTCATTACTCCAGCCATTCTCTGCACATTGATACCACATTTGATTCGGCTGGTAATTTTTACATTGATTTAAAGTACCAAAGTCCCTTAGCAACCTTTCCTACACTCAAGGAGGGGGGCATCCTCAACTCTTTGAGTCTAGACATGGGTGAGCCACTGAAAGCAGGAGGCAGGTGCCTGGTTCTGGCCCTGCTCTTCCTGGACGCTAGTGCGAACGAGACGAGCCCTCGTGTGGCTGCTACCTGCCACCCACGCTCTAACTCCAGGAATTTCAGACAATGCATAAAACGGGAGACAGAAAAAGTAGCTGAACTGTACACCATCCAGTCATCACTCATGGACATGCCCTTTGATGGCTCCCTTCTCTTTAGAGACCAGGTGGATTCGGCGCTGGAGCGCTTTAAAGACAGCGGGCTATGGCCAGGTCCTTGGGTCTTTCTATGGTTGTGTCAAGAATTCCTGTCATACAAGGGAAACACGCCCTTATGTAAACAGGAGAGCTGTTACATAACTCAAGGGAAACACGCCCTTATGTAAACAGGAGAGCTGTTACATAACTCAAGGGAAACACGCCCTTATGTAAACAGGAGAGCTGTTACATAACTCCAGGGAAACACGCCCTTATGTAAACAGGAGAGCTGTTACATAACTCAAGGAAAACACGCCCTATAAAGGGAGGAACCGGGAGGTACAAGGCTGTCGGATATTGTGTTTACACCGACGTACCTGCTTCGTGAAGAGCAGTGTTCCGGAGTGGTGCTCCAGTAAGGCAAGAACGGAGGTAGGTCGAGTCGTTACTCCCTGGGCCGTGTCTTGCCCCATCGTCACCTGTGAAGGACCCGGAAGCTCTACCGGTCAACCATTGAGCTTCGCTTTTTGACTCGGCTGAGTCCAAGCGCAGTGGCGCTTTTGCTGGTTGGAGTCGTAACTCCCAGCCCGACCAGAGACACAGGGACTGCCAGCTGTAACGCACACCAGGAGGTGTTTGTCGCGTTACAGACTCGGAAGTCCACAGGATCGATCGAGCGGCTGCTCTCAGTTCAGTCTTCTTGCTTGTGATTGGGGTATCGGTGACGCATCACCAGGAGGTGACTCCGCGTCCCGGTGCAGTCTGAGGAAGAGGTTGAGCGGCTGCTCCCTTCAGGTAGAGACCCCGGCTGGGTGTTTCCCTGACTCCTCGATTCTCCCCAACACTCTTCGTGCCCCTCACAGCCTACCGATTGGCATTGTCGGCCATTTCATTTCTGCCCTCTGTTGGCATACGCCGGGATCGGCGTATATGCAGAGGACGGTTAGGACCATCCGTGCTGTGGGCAGGTAACGTACTTAGCCTGGAGGATTCCAGTGACTATAACCTTTGTTTGTTCTTTGTATTTTATTTGCCTTCATTAAAAGAACTAACCCTTCACAAGTGGTTGCGTCCTCATTGTCGTGTCTGTTAAACGATCCTGAGACGTTCAGGGCGTTACAAAATATCCGACCTTAATAACACTAACTGTCTCCCGGTCGATAACAGACATGGCAACACTTGATGATGTGCTGGCTGCTTTAGCGGCCATGCAAGTTGAAGTGGCTGCCTCTAGGCAAGAAACAGCCGATGTAAAAGCCAGACTGGATGCTATCCAATTGGACCCGCTCACGCCCAGCACCTCCCTCGCGAACCAGACCCCTGCGGTAGTAGTGGAAATGCCGGTAGCCATCCCCTTGGCAACACCAGAGAGGTACAGTGGGGATCCTAACACAGTGCAGGTATTCCTCACACAAGTGGCGCTACATTTATCGTGCAAACCAAAGGCGTTCCCCACGAGTCAGGCTCGTGTGGCTTTCCTTATATCCTATTTGGCTGGAAACGCGGCACAATGGGCCGTACCTCTGGTGAGCAGGGACGACCCCCTCTTATGTGATTGGGGTGCTTTTCGCGAGGAATTCCTGAAGGTATTCGACAGAAGGGCTGACTCGTACACGGCGGACCGTGAAATGCTTGAGTTGAGACAGGGATCCAACGACCTGGTGCAGTATCTCAACGCGTTCCGAAGGCTGGTTGCGGAAACCAAGTGGCCTGTTGCTAAACAGACGGCGCTCTTCCATCAAGGGCTGTGCGATGAGCTCAAGGACGCCGTGGCTCATATTGACCCTCAACCCAAGACATGTGAGGGTCTTATCAACCTGGTATTACGGCTGGAACATAGGCTAAGTGAAAGAAAGGGGGATCATGGGAGAAAAGGAAAATCCCTTCCATCCTATGTGACGGTGGGAAGTCCTGAAACTTCCACCGCATCCAAGGGAGAACCCATGGACATCAGCGCAATACGAGCGAGCCTCACAGCCACGGAGAAAGAGTCACGCCGTAAACAAGGATTGTGCCTATATTGTGGCAAAAAAGGCCACTACGTACGTGAATGCCCTGCCAAACCGAAGACGTCACGTTATCGGGCCAACCGGTCGGTAACAGCTGTGGTGGACATACCGGCGGAAAACTAGAGGACTCCAAGACCAGAGAAGGGGCATCTCGGAGTCACTCATCCATCCCTTCACTTTCCAACTCGGTCACTAAGGGACAACGACACCTGTTTATCACGGTGCACGTGGGAGTGCATGACCAGTGGATACCCGTTGTGGCCATGGTGGATTCAGGGGCCACTGGCATGTTTATGGACCACAACGAGGCATGCAGGCTAGGGCTAGTGCTTCTTCCCAAAGCAGTACCCGAAGACGTCTATGCGGTAGACGGAAGGCGATTGGTGACGGGGCCCATCGGACAGCACACGGGGGTCCTTCCGATGAGATATGGGAGGAACCATTTGGAACAAATCGATTTTAACATCATCCGAGCGCCCCAATATGGCGTCATATTGGGATTGCCGTGGCTACAGAAACACAACCCCTTTGTGGATTGGCCAACACATCGCATCGAAATGACGTCACCGTATTGCATCCTGCATTGTGGAATAAGAACGGAATCCCTTGACGCAGATGAGAGCGGGAGTCAGACGGTGGCTACAGCGGCAGAAAAAGACGTGGCTCTCCCCCAGGCTTATCACAGTTTTGAGGATGTATTTGATGAGGTGAAGGCGGAAGTGCTACCACCACATAGACAGTTTGACTGCCAGATCGACCTGGTGCCAGGGGCCAGCGTTCCCAGCGGCAGGCTGTATGCCCTGACGGAGCCTGAAAACGTGCATCTCCAGGGGTACCTGGATAAACTCCTCAAGCTAGGATTCATCCGCCCGTCCAAGTCTCCGGCCGCCTCGCCACTCTTCTTCATCCCGAAGGCTAATGGGGAGCTGAGAGCCTGTGTGGACTTTAGGGCATTGAATGCGATAACCATAAAAAATCGGTACCCCTTGCCTCTCATCAGTGTACTTCTGGAACAGGTCAAGAAAGCTCGTATCTACACCAAGTTGGATTTGAAAGGGGCATACCATCTGGTGCGCATGAGGGACGGAGACGAGTGGAAGACCGCCTTTAAGACCAGGTTCGGCCTTTTTGAGTACCTCGTCATGCCGTTCGGTCTGTGCAACGCCCCGGCAGCCTTTCAGTACTTTTTGAATGAGGTATTCAGAGAGGAGTTGGATATCTACGTGGTCGTATATATCGACGACATCCTCATCTATTCGTCCAGTGTGGAGGAGCACGTACACCACGTCAAAGCTGTGCTCCAAAAGCTGAGGGAAAACATGCTGTTTTGTAAACTCAGCAAGTGTGACTTCCACGTCACATCCGTGGAATTCCTCGGAGTGATGCTGAGTCCAGAGGGACAGGAGATGGCAGAACGAAAGATCAAGGCGGTGAAAGAATGGCCGGTGCCCCAAAGCGTGAAGGACGTCCAAAGTTTCATTGGCTTCGCCAACTTTTACAGGCGGTTTATAGATGGATTTTCAGGAGTGGTGGCCCCAATCACACAGCTACTGAGGAAGTCCAAGGAGTTTGTCTGGTCCCCTGAAGCGAACAAAGCCTTTGAGGCCCTGAAAAGCGCCTTTGGTAAGGCGCCGGTGTTGGCTCACCCCGATCCGGATCTCCCCTACGTGGTGGAAGCGGACGCGTCGGATGTGGCGCTGGGGGCTATCTTGTCCCAACGCAACCACGACACAGGGGTGCTTCATCCCGTTGCGTACATGTCCCGCAAACTCAACGACGCCGAACGCAACTACCATATTGCGGAGAAGGAGCTTCTCGCAATCAAGGACGCCTTCACCGAATGGAGGCATTGGTTGATGGGGGCAAGACATGTGGTATCGGTGTACACGGACCATCGGAACCTACAGTTCATGACGGCCACTAGACACCTTTCTCCCAGGCAGCTGCGGTGGATGATCTTCTTTGCGGGGTTCAACTTCCGCATCACATATCGGCCGGGGACGGAAAACCGGAAGGCGGACGCCCTGTCCCGTCAATCTGCAGTTAAGGAACCATTGCCTGCAACCGAGCGTTCCATCATTTCCCCGAGGATGGTATTGGGGGTTATCCAACCGGATACTTTCCTGAGGGGAATAAAGAGAGGGATCAGGTCATTCGCATGGCGGAGGTGGCTCCTCAGTCACAGAGAATGGCAGCTGAAGGACGGGATACCCCTGAAGGGCAGGTGCCTATTGATACCCACGCCTAGGCTAAGGAAACAAGCATTCATCTGGTGCCATGACTCTCCATGCGCAGGTCATTTGGGCTTTGAAAAAACGGTGGCTAGCATGGGACGGCATTTCTGGTGGCCAACCATGAGAGTGGATGTCAGGAGGTGGGGACAGGAGTGTCCTACGTGTGCTACCATGAAGGCCGACCATGGCCGAACCCAAGGGCTCTTACATCCACTTCCGACCCCGGATAGACCATGGGATAGCATATCACTGGACTTCGTGGTGGGCCTACCGGTAGACCAGGGGATGACGGCAATACTGGTGGTGGTGGATTACTTGACGTAAATGGGGCACTTCATCCCCTGCAAGAGAGTCCCTACGGCCGGGGAATTGGCGTCACTACTCCTAAAGAATGTGGTACGACTGCATGGATTACCTGGGGTGATCGTGTCGGACCGGGGGTCGCAGTTTACTGCGCAATTCTGGAAGACTTGGTGCACTGCGCTGCATGTTAAGACCGCCCTGTCCACCGGCTACCACCCTCAAACGGACGGCCAAACCGAGCGCCTGAACCAAACGCTCAAACAGTATCTGCGATGTTTTGTGGACCAGGGAAGAATGGGTCGACTTGCTATGGGTTGCAGAGATAGCCTATAACAACGCCACTCACAGCTCCACACAGTCATCTCCGTTCTATAGCAACTATGGCCAACATCCCAGGTTCTTGCCATTTCTACATCCGTTCAGAGAGGACAGGATTCCCGCCACAGCGGACAGGGTGGCACACATAAAAGACACGTTGATGCGCTCAAGGGCTGTCCTAATAGAGGCCAAGAGAAGATACAAGGCTGCGGCAGATAGGAAGAGAAGGCCCGGGCCACTGTACCGCACTGGAGACTACGTCTGGATATCCACAAGAAACATGAGGTTTCGAAAGAACAGTGTGTTCCATCCCAAGTACATGGGCCCCTATCGAATTACCAAGTGTATGGGTCCCGTGAACGTGAAGGTGTGCTTGCCCCAGTCATTGCGGATACACCCTGTCTTTCATGTATCATTGCTCAAACCAGCACCCTCCAAGCCGTCTGGGACACCTAGGCCGGTATGCGTGGAGTCGGAGGTGGAGTATGAAGTGTCGGGCATACGGGCGTCCAAATGGCGCAGGGGGAAGCTGTGGTACCTGGTTGCGTGGAAAGGCTATGGCCCGGAGGAGCATTCATGGGAACCGGCTGAAGGGGTTCATGCTCCGCGCTTGGTCTCCTTGTTCCATCGGCGTTTTCCTGCCAGCGCTGGACCCGTGGGGAGCCGCTGAGAGGGAGGATGTACTGTCAAGAATTCCTGTCATACAAGGGAAACACGCCCTTATGTAAACAGGAGAGCTGTTACATAACTCAAGGGAAACACGCCCTTATGTAAACAGGAGAGCTGTTACATAACTCAAGGGAAACACGCCCTTATGTAAACAGGAGAGCTGTTACATAACTCCAGGGAAACACGCCCTTATGTAAACAGGAGAGCTGTTACATAACTCAAGGAAAACACGCCCTATAAAGGGAGGAACCGGGAGGTACAAGGCTGTCGGATATTGTGTTTACACCGACGTACCTGCTTCGTGAAGAGCAGTGTTCCGGAGTGGTGCTCCAGTAAGGCAAGAACGGAGGTAGGTCGAGTCGTTACTCCCTGGGCCGTGTCTTGCCCCATCGTCACCTGTGAAGGACCCGGAAGCTCTACCGGTCAACCATTGAGCTTCGCTTTTTGACTCGGCTGAGTCCAAGCGCAGTGGCGCTTTTGCTGGTTGGAGTCGTAACTCCCAGCCCGACCAGAGACACAGGGACTGCCAGCTGTAACGCACACCAGGAGGTGTTTGTCGCGTTACAGACTCGGAAGTCCACAGGATCGATCGAGCGGCTGCTCTCGGTTCAGTCTTCTTGCTTGTGATTGGGGTATCGGTGACGCATCACCAGGAGGTGACTCCGCGTCCCGGTGCAGTCTGAGGAAGAGGTTGAGCGGCTGCTCCCTTCAGGTAGAGACCCCGGCTGGGTGTTTCCCTGACTCCTCGATTCTCCCCAACACTCTTCGTGCCCCTCACAGCCTACCGATTGGCATTGTCGGCCATTTCATTTCTGCCCTCTGTTGGCATACGCCGGGATCGGCGTATATGCAGAGGACGGTTAGGACCATCCGTGCTGTGGGCAGGTAACGTACTTAGCCTGGAAGATTCCAGTGACTATAACCTTTGTTTGTTCTTTGTATTTTATTTGCCTTCATTAAAAGAACTAACCCTTCACAAGTGGTTGCGTCCTCATTGTCGTGTCTGTTAAACGATCCTGAGACGTTCAGGGCGTTACAGGTTGTCAAACTAAATCTGTATTTAGTTCCTTTCATGGACACGGACAAAGTGTGCAACCATGTCCTTCCCTGCCCAAATAGCATGGCCATGGATGCGATTCCTAGCAGGCCGGTGGGTTGGGTAGCCAGGGGCCATCTCGGTACACCCCCCCCCCCCCCCCCCCAGCTGCCGCAGCCTACAAACCTTCCTTTTCTGCCCAGTTATCATCATGGGCATCCAGTGAGCATCAGGATTCACTATCACCTGCTTTGCTGGTGGTTTATAACATCAGACTGCTGAATTCTGAAGATTATCTGAAGGGCTACTCCCTCCCCTTTGAGACTACCCCTCCCTCAATGCCACCCACTTACAACAGGCTGATGGAGGACCACCTATCCCTTCTCCTCCAAGAAGTGACAGCTCTTTTGGTCAAAGGAGCGATAGCGATAGTGCTGATGCCAGAAGTAGGTCGTGGTTGCTAATCCCGCTACTTTCTGGTGCCCAAAAAGGACAGAAGTCTTCATCTTATCCTCAACCTGCGCTCTCTCAATTTCTTCCCTAAGATGGAGAAATTCAAGATGCTCACTGTTGCACAGGTCTTGTCGTCCCTGGACCCAGGAGACTGGATGGTAGCGTGGACTTGCAGGACGCATATTTCCACATTCCCGTCCTGCCTGCCCACAAGTGTAAACCTGCAGTTCACAGTAGGTCACAAGTACTTTTAGTTCTTTGTGCTCCCTAATGGCTTACCAGCGGCCCTCAGGTATTTACCAACTGATGCCAATGGTTGCAGCTCATTTGCAGTGATCAAGGGTGCCAGTCTTTCCCTATCTCGATGGCTGGCTGTTGAAAGCGGGCTCAACCGAGGCTGCCGTCTCCCACCTCAAACCTACAGCGGACCTCCTGCATTAGCTGTGGTTCACTATAAACATGCCGAAGTCACACTGAACTGAATTGAATATGGTGCCGTTTCAGGCCTATCCTCCCGAATGGCGAGTTCAGGATATTCAGGCTATGATACCGATGTTTCAGCTTCTATCCTGGATTTCAGCGAGACTCACTCTGAGGCTGCTGGACCTCATGACCTCCTGCATCCTGTTTGTGAATCATGCCCGTTGGCATATGCCAGCTCCTCAGTGGGACCTGAATTTCCAGTGGGCGCGTCATCAGGGGAATCTCTCCGACCGGGTCCATATCTCGGAGGGAACTATAAAGGAACTACAGTGGTGGCTTACGAACCCTGATTGGGTCACCAGCAGATCCATCTCCCTGATCCGACAGTAATGAGAGATGCTTCACTGGGGCAGCCATCGGGTAGAGGTGGAGTTCAGAGGACTCTGGTCTCAGGTGGAAACCGCACTCCGTATCAAAATCTTGGAGCAATCTGATTAGCATTGAAGCCTTTCTACCCTCCACCCAGGGAAGGCCAGTGCAAGTGTTCACAGACAACACCACCGCCATGGGGTACTGCAACAAACAGTGCAGGGTGGAGTTGTGCACCCTTTGTCAAAAGGTCCTGTATCTTTGGACATGGCTGGAACAGCAAGACATATCCCTAGTGCTTAAACATCTGGTGGGATCCGTGATCGCAAGAGCAGACTAACTCAGCCACAGATGCCTTTTTGGATCAGGATTAGTGTCTCCATCCAGAGGTGGTGCAAGGTCTCTTTCAGCAGAGGGGAGAGCCTTGGTTAGATCTTTTTTCCACCACCGAGAATGCACAATGTCAGTAGTTTTGCACCAAGGAGTTTCCAAGGCGGCTCTCGCTCAGCGACACTGTGCATCTCGAGTGCATCTCAGGCCTCCTGTACGCCTTTCCGCCCATACCACTCCTGCCCAAAGTTCTCTAGAAGACCAGGAGTGACTGGGCCCAAGTCATCCTTGTGTCTCTGGACTGGGTGCGGAGAGTCTGGTATCCTGAGCTGTTGAGGATGGCCATTGGTCCTTTGATCAGACTGCTCCTTTGAGAGGATCTTCTGTCGAAGCAGCAAGGGAGGGTTCTCCACTCGTGGAGATTGGGCGGTGACAGTTGACAGCTTTTGACCTTCCTCCTGAGGTCTGTGATGTTATCTTGGCACCCAGGCATCCCTCCACCAAGATGGTTTACGCCTGCTATTGGGCAAAATTTGTGGCATGGTGTACAGAAGGTCAAATGCATCCCCTTTCTGCCCCCCTTGCTCAGGTTATCTTGTTCATTGTTTCCCTTGCCTGGCACGTCTCTGCTCTGGGTACTCTGAAGGGCTACCTCTCAGGTATTTCAGCGACTGTCTGATCAGCCATCCCATCTCAAATCCCAAATTGTACATAGGTTTCTGAAAGGTTTACAACATTTGTTTCCACCTTCTCCCTTTATTTTGCCCCAGTGGGACCTCAATCAAGTCCTTACTTTCCTTATGTGCGCTACCTTTGAGCTCCTGCACAATAGTCCTCTAAGGCTCCTTGCCATCAAGACGGCCTTCCTGGTGGCAATAACATCTGCCCGGAGGGTCAATGAGCTTAAGGCCTTGTCTACTAAAAGGTGCTTCATAGGAGAGCTTCCTTTCCCGAAAGTGGTCACTCCATTTTACATAGGCCAATCCTTCCCTCTGCCTACATTTTACGCTCTGCCTCATCCCTCCAAGGAAGAGTAGCCACTTCACCACCTGGACCCCAAAAAAGGGTTGTTATTTGACCTTGATCGCACACGAGAGTTCCGGGTGGATGACCAACTCTTCGTGGGGTATGTCAGAGTGAAGAAATGACGTGCCATACAGAAGAGGACCTACTGGCATGATGAATAGTGCTCTGAATCAAAATTTGCTGCACACTGCCTCAGAAGCAACCCCCTGACGGTTTGCATGTTCATTCCACCAGAGCTAAAGCTGCAACCACTGCATTAGCCCACGGAGTTCTGCTCCTCGACAACTGCCAGACGGCAACGTGGGCTTACCTGCACACGCTTACCCAGCACTACTGCCTGGACAGTCAGGTCTGTAGGAATGGGCATTTTGCCCGTTCGATCCTGCAGGACTTCCTCATGTGAAATTGGTCTACAGATCCACCTCCGAGAAGGTATTGCTTGAGTGTCTATTCTAAGGTAAGGAATCTGCGGCTAGAGGTAGCCACAGATTCCTTACTGACCCACCCTTCCTCCCGCTCTATGAGCGGATTTGTAGGAATTTCTAGGGACAGGGCTGTTCCCCTTTCAGGGACCTACTTTTCCACACCAGTGGTCAGTGTACTTTGTGGCTCTGATCAGGAACTAGGGGGTATTGGGTGCCGGTCCCTTGCAATCCGTAGTTATTAGAGCCACTTAGTAGTATTTTACTTGTCCTTGACAATGGGAGACCCCTTCCCCGTTATAGAAACGATGCTTGAAGGTATGTCAGGACAGGTCAAGATCTTCACTCTTTTCTAGGAACAAATTCCAATACAAGGTTTTCTTAAGAAGTTTTTATGAAGCTTGACTCTTTCAAGAGATCAGAGTCATGTACAACAAGCATTGGCATAGCCAATAGGTCTCGCCTTTGGGACCTTATAACTGTCCCACACACCCTGACAGTGAGACCGCCACCCTATGCCCTCCTCCTGCTCCAGTGCTAGCGGCCCAAACACCCTGCCAGTGAGACCGCCACCCTATGCCCTCCTCCTGCTTCAGTGCTAGAGGCCCACACACCCTGCCAGTGAGACCGCCACCCTACGCCCTCCCCCTACTACAGTACGAGGGGGCCCACACGCCCTGCCAGTGAGACCGCCATCCTCCTGCTCCAGTGCTGGGGGTCCACATACCCTGCCAGTGAGACCACCACCCTATGCCCTCCTCCTGCTCCAGTGCTGGGTGCCCACACACCCTGCCAGTGAGACCACCACTATCCGCCCTCCTTCTGCTCCAGTGCTAGGGCCCCAAACACCCTGCCAGTGAGACCACACCAGAGGTGTGCTGCTGGAGCCAGCCCCGACCCCAACCCTTCCTAGTCCTCAGCTGTCAATCACCGTCGAAGAGGCGGGGCCTTGCCCTGGCCCAGGCACTTACAGCGTCTTGTGGGGGAAGTTGCTGGCCCAGTACTGGCACTCGATGCCCGACTTCGTCACACTCACGTTGCCCCTGTAGTTGGCTCCGATGCCAAAGGCGCAGTGACCTGTGGAGCAAGACAAAGGGGGTCAGTGAGGGCCGCAAGAGAGGGCAGGCGGGCAACTGGGGGGTCCTCTCAGAGAATGAGAGCGAGAGAGAGAGAAAGAGGTGCATGGAGGAGAGCTGTGGAGGGCTCTCTGAGGGAATGAGAGAGAGGGGCAGGGAGGGGAGCTGAGCTGAGGGGTTCACTCAGGGAGTGATAGAGAGAGAGAGAGGTGCATTGAGGAGAAATGTAGAAGGCTCTCTGAGGGAATGAGAGAGGGAGGGGCAGGGAGGGGAGTTGAGCGGAGGGGTTCACTCAGAGAGAGAGAGAGTTAGAGAGAGAGAGGTGCATAGAGGAGAGCTGTGGAGGGCTCTCTGAGGGAATGAGAGAGAGGGGCAGGGAGGGGAGCAGAGCTGAGGGGTTCACTGAGGGAGTGATAGAGAGAGAGAGGTGCATGGAGGAGAAATGTAGAAGGCTCTCTGAGGGAATGGGAGAGAGGGGCAGGGAGGGGAGCTGAGCGGAGGGGTTCACTCAGAGAGAGAGAGATAGAGATAGAGAGAGATAGGTGCATGGAGGAGACCTGTGGAGGGCTCGTTGAGGGAATGGGAGAAAGGGGTGGGGAGGGGAGTTGAGCGGAGGGGTTCACTCAGGGAGTGATAGAGAGAGAGAGAGGTGCATGGAGGAGAGCTGTGGAGGGCTCTCTGAGGGAATGAGAAAGAGGGGCAGGGAGGGGAGCTGAGCTGAGGGGTTCACTCAGGGAGTGATAGAGAGAGAGAGAGACAGAGAGAGAGGTGCATGGAGGAGAAATGTAGAAGGCTCTCTGAGGGAATGAGAGAGGGAGGGGCAGGGAGGGGAGTTGAGCGGAGGGGTTCACTCAGAGAGAGAGAGAGTTAGAGAGCGAGAGGTGCATGGAGGAGAGCTGTGGAGGGCTGTCTGAGGGAATGAGAGAGAGGGGAGCTGAGCTGAGGGGATCTCTCAGAGAGTGAGAGAGCGAGAGAGAGAGGTGCATGGACGAGAGCTGTGGAGGGCTCTCTGGCAGGATGAGGGAAAGGGGCAGGGAGGGGAGCTGAGGGGTTCACTCAGACAGTGTGAGCGAGAGAGAAAGAGAGCGAGCGAGCGAGAGAGAGAGAGGGTGGGTGGGGAGAGAGAGAGGGAGAAAGAGGTTTTTAGAGGAGAGCAGTGGAGGGCTCTCTGAGGGGATGAGGGAGAGGGGCAGGGAGGGGAGCTGAGCTGAAGTATTCACTCAGAGAGAGAGAGGTGCATGGAGTAGAGCTGTGGAGGTATCTCTGAGGGAATTGAGTGATGCAGGCATGGAGCTGTGGAGGGTTCTCTGGGGGGATGAGGGAGCGAGGCAGGGAGGGAGCTGTGGAGGGTTCTCTGAGGGGACGAGAGAGAGGCAGGGAGAGAGCTGTGGAGGGGCCTCTGAGGGAACGAGAGAGGGAGGTAGGGAGGGAGCTGTGGAGGCCCTCTGAGGGAACGAGAGAGAGAGGCAGAGAGGGAGCTGTGGAGGCCCTCTGAGGGAACGTGAGAGGGAGGCAGGGAGGTAGCTCTGGAGGCCCTCTGAGGGAACGAGAGAGAGAGGCAGGGAGGGTGCTGTGGAGGGCTCTCTGAGGGAACGAGAGAGGGAGGCAGGGAGGGTGCTGTGGAGGGCCCTCTGAGGGGACGAGAGAGGGAGGCAGGGAGGGAGCTGTGGAGGGCTGTCTGAGGGGACGAGAGAGAGAGGCAGGGAGGGAGCTGTGGAGGCCCTCTGAGGGAACGAGAGAGGGAGGCAGGGAGGGAGCTGTGGAGGGCTCTCTGAGGGGACGAGAGAGGGAGGCAGGGAGGGAGCTGTGGAGGGCCCTCTGAGGGAACGAGAGAGGGAGGCAGGGAGGGTGCTGTGGAGGGATCTCTGAGGGGACGAGGGAGAGAGAGGCAGGGAGGGAGCTGTGGAGGCTCTCTGGGGGGACAAGAGAGAGGCAGGGAGGGAGCAGCTGTGGAGGCCCTCTGAGGGAACGAGAGAGAGAGAGGCAGGGAGGGAGCTGTGGAGACCCTCTGAGGGAACGAGAGAGAGAGGCAGGGAGGGTGCTGTGGAGGGCCCTCTGAGGGAAAGAGAGAGGGAGGCAGGGAGGGAGCTGTGGAGGGCCCTCTGAGGGAACGAGAGAGGGGGGCAGGGAGGGAGCTGTGGAGGGCCCTCTGAGGGAACGAGAGAGGGAGGCAGGGAGGGAGCTGTGGAGACCCTCTGAGGGAACGAGAGAGAGAGGCAGGGAGGGTGCTGTGGAGGGCCCTCTGAGGGAACGAGAGAGGGAGGCAGGGAGGGAGCTGTGGAGGGCCCTCTGAGGGAACGAGAGAGGGAGGCAGGGAGGGAGCTGTGGAGACCCTCTGAGGGAACGAGAGAGAGAGAGGCAGGGAGGGAGCTGTGGAGGGCTGTCTGACGGAAAGAGAGAGGGAGGCAGGGAGGGTGCTGTGGAGGGCTCTCTGAGGGAACGAGAGAGAGGGGCAGGGAGGGTGCTGTGGAGGGCTCTCTGAGTGAACGAGAGAGGGAGGCAGGGAGGGAGCTGTGGAGACCCTCTGAGGGAACGAGAGAGAGAGGCAGGGAGGGTGCTGTGGAGACCCTCTGAGGGAACGAGAGAGGGAGGCAGGGAGGGAGCTGTGGAGGCCCTCTGAGGGAACGAGAGAGAGAGAGGCAGGGAGGGTGCTGTGGAGACCCTCTGAGGGAACGAGAGAGAGAGAGGCAGGGAGGGTGCTGTGGAGGGCTCTCTGAGGGGATGAGAGAGAGAGAGGCAGGGAGGGAGCTGTGGAGGGTTGTCTGAGGGGACGAGAGAGAGAGGCAGGGAGGGAGCTGTGGAGGGCTGTCTGAGGGGACCAGAGAGAGAGGCAGGCAGGGAGCTGTGGAGGGCTCTCTGAGGGGACGAGAGAGAGAGGCAGGGAGGGAGCTGTGGAGGGCTCTCTGAGGGGACGAGAGAGAGGGGCAGGGAGGGTGCTGTGGAGGCTCTCTGAGGGAACGAGAGAGAGGCAGGGAGGGAGCTGTGGAGGCCCTCTGAGGGAACGAGAGAGAGAGACAGGGAGGGAGCTGTGGAGGGCTGTCTGAGGGGACGAGAGAGGGAGGCAGGGAGGGTGCTGTGGAAGGCTCTCTGAGGGAACGAGAGAGGGAGGCAGGGAGGGAGCTGTGGAGGGCCCTCTGAGGGAACGAGAGAGAGAGGAAGGGAGTGTGCTTTGGAGGGCCCTCTGAGGGAACGAGAGAGAGAGGCAGGGAGGGTGCTGTGGAGGGCTGTCTGAGGGGACGAGAGAGAGAGGGAGGCAGGGAGGGTGCTGCGGAGGGCTCTCTGAGGGGATGAGAGAGAGAGAGGCAGGGAGGGAGCTGTGGAGGCCCTCTGAAGGAACGAGAGAGAGGCAGGGAGGGAGCTGTGGAGGGGCCTCCGAGGGAACGAGAGAGGGAGGCAGGGAGGGAGCTGTGGAGACCCTCTGAGGGAACGAGAGAGAGAGGCAGGGAGGGTGCTGTGGAGGGCTCTCTGAGGGGACGAGAGAGCGAGGCAGGGAGGGAGCTGTGGAGGGCCCTCTGAGGGAAGGAGAGAGGGAGGCAGGGATGGAGCTGTGGAGACCCTCTAAGGGAACGAGAGACAGAGGCAGGGAGGGTGCTGTGGAGGGCTCTCTGATGGGACGAGAGAGAGAGGCAGGGAGGGAGCTGTGGAGGGCCCTCTGACGGAACGAGAGAGGGAGGCAGGGAGGGTGCTGTGGAGGGCTCTCTGAGGGGACGAGAGAGAGAGGCAGGGAGGGAGCTGTGGGGGCCCTCTGAGGGAACGAGAGAGAGAAGCAGGGAGGGTGCTGTGGAGGGCTCTCTGAGGGGACGAGAGAGGGAGGCAGGGAGGGTGCTGTGGAGGGCTCTCAGAGGGGACGAGAGAGGGAGGCAGGGAGGGAGCTGTGGAGGGCTGTCTGAGGGGACGAGAGAGAGAGAGGGAGGCAGGGAGGGAGCTGTGGAGGGCTCTCTGAGGGGACGAGAGAGAGAGGGAGGCAGGGAGGGAGCTGTGGAGGGCCCTCTGAGGGAACGAGAGAGGGAGGCAGGGAGGGAGCTGTGGAGGGCTCTCTGAGGGGACAAGAGAGAGAGAGGGAGGCAGGGTGTGTGCTGTGGAGGGCTCTCTGAGGGGACGAGAGAGAGAGGCAGGGAGGGAGCTGTTGAGGCCCTCTGAGGGAACGAGAGAGGGAGGCAGGGAGGGAGCTGTGGAGGCCCTCTGAGGGAATGAGAGAGGGAGGGAGCTGTGGAGGGCTGTCTGAGGGAACGAGAGAGAGAGGCAGGGAGGGAGCTGTGGAGACCCTCTGAGGCAACGAGAGAGAGGGGTAGGGAGGGAGCTATGGAGGGCTGTCTGAGGGAATGAGAGAGAGAGGCAGGGAGGGTGCTGTGGAGGGCTGTCTGAGGGGACGAGAGAGAGAGGCAGGGAGGGAGCTGTGGAGGCCCTCTGAGGGAACGAGAGAGGGAGGCAGGGAGGGAGCTGTGGAGGGCTCTCTGAGGGGACGAGAGAGGGAGGCAGGGAGGGAGCTGTGGAGGGCCCTCTGAGGGAACGAGAGAGGGAGGCAGGGAGGGTGCTGTGGAGGGATCTCTGAGGGGACGAGGGAGAGAGAGGCAGGGAGGGAGCTGTGGAGGCTCTCTGGGGGGACAAGAGAGAGGCAGGGAGGGAGCAGCTGTGGAGGCCCTCTGAGGGAACGAGAGAGAGAGAGGCAGGGAGGGAGCTGTGGAGACCCTCTGAGGGAACGAGAGAGAGAGGCAGGGAGGGTGCTGTGGAGGGCCCTCTGAGGGAAAGAGAGAGGGAGGCAGGGAGGGAGCTGTGGAGGGCCCTCTGAGGGAACGAGAGAGGGGGGCAGGGAGGGAGCTGTGGAGGGCCCTCTGAGGGAACGAGAGAGGGAGGCAGGGAGGGAGCTGTGGAGACCCTCTGAGGGAACGAGAGAGAGAGGCAGGGAGGGTGCTGTGGAGGGCCCTCTGAGGGAACGAGAGAGGGAGGCAGGGAGGGAGCTGTGGAGGGCCCTCTGAGGGAACGAGAGAGGGAGGCAGGGAGGGAGCTGTGGAGACCCTCTGAGGGAACGAGAGAGAGAGAGGCAGGGAGGGAGCTGTGGAGGGCTGTCTGACGGAAAGAGAGAGGGAGGCAGGGAGGGTGCTGTGGAGGGCTCTCTGAGGGAACGAGAGAGAGAGGCAGGGAGGGTGCTGTGGAGGGCTCTCTGAGGGGACGAGAAAGAGAGGCAGGGATGGTGCTGTGGAGGGCTCTCTGAGTGAACGAGAGAGGGAGGCAGGGAGGGAGCTGTGGAGACCCTCTGAGGGAACGAGAGAGAGAGGCAGGGAGGGTGCTGTGGAGACCCTCTGAGGGAACGAGAGAGGGAGGCAGGGAGGGAGCTGTGGAGGCCCTCTGAGGGAACGAGAGAGAGAGAGGCAGGGAGGGTGCTGTGGAGACCCTCTGAGGGAACGAGAGAGAGAGAGGCAGGGAGGGTGCTGTGGAGGGCTCTCTGAGGGGATGAGAGAGAGAGAGGCAGGGAGGGAGCTGTGGAGGGCTGTCTGAGGGGACCAGAGAGAGAGGCAGGCAGGGAGCTGTGGAGGGCTCTCTGAGGGGACGAGAGAGAGAGGCAGGGAGGGAGCTGTGGAGGGCTCTCTGAGGGGACGAGAGAGAGGGGCAGGGAGGGTGCTGTGGAGGCTCTCTGAGGGAACGAGAGAGAGGCAGGGAGGGAGCTGTGGAGGCCCTCTGAGGGAACGAGAGAGAGAGACAGGGAGGGAGCTGTGGAGGGCTGTCTGAGGGGACGAGAGAGGGAGGGTGCTGTGGAAGGCTCTCTGAGGGAACGAGAGAGGGAGGCAGGGAGGGAGCTGTGGAGGGCCCTCTGAGGGAACGAGAGAGAGAGGAAGGGAGTGTGCTTTGGAGGGCCCTCTGAGGGAACGAGAGAGAGAGGCAGGGAGGGTGCTGTGGAGGGCTGTCTGAGGGGACGAGAGAGAGAGGGAGGCAGGGAGGGTGCTGCGGAGGGCTCTCTGAGGGGATGAGAGAGAGAGAGGCAGGGAGGGAGCTGTGGAGGCCCTCTGAGGGAACGAGAGAGAGGCAGGGAGGGAGCTGTGGAGGGGCCTCCGAGGGAACGAGAGAGGGAGGCAGGGAGGGAGCTGTGGAGACCCTCTGAGGGAACGAGAGAGAGAGGCAGGGAGGGTGCTGTGGAGGGCTCTCTGAGGGGACGAGAGAGCGAGGCAGGGAGGGAGCTGTGGAGGGCCCTCTGAGGGAAGGAGAGAGGGAGGCAGGGATGGAGCTGTGGATACCCTCTAAGGGAACGAGAGACAGAGGCAGGGAGGGTGCTGTGGAGGGCTCTCTGATGGGACGAGAGAGAGAGGCAGGGAGGGAGCTGTGGAGGGCCCTCTGACGGAACGAGAGAGGGAGGCAGGGAGGGTGCTGTGGAGGGCTCTCTGAGGGGACGAGAGAGAGAGGCAGGGAGGGAGCTGTGGGGGCCCTCTGAGGGAACGAGAGAGAGAGGCAGGGAGGGTGCTGTGGAGGGCTCTCTGAGGGGACGAGAGAGGGAGGCAGGGAGGGTGCTGTGGAGGGCTCTCAGAGGGGACGAGAGAGGGAGGCAGGGAGGGAGCTGTGGAGGGCTGTCTGAGGGGACGAGAGAGAGAGAGGGAGGCAGGGAGGGAGCTGTGGAGGGCTCTCTGAGGGGACGAGAGAGAGAGGGAGGCAGGGAGGGAGCTGTGGAGGGCCCTCTGAGGGAACGAGAGAGGGAGGCAGGGAGGGAGCTGTGGAGGGCTCTCTGAGGGGACAAGAGAGAGAGAGGGAGGCAGGGTGTGTGCTGTGGAGGGCTCTCTGAGGGGACGAGAGAGAGAGGCAGGGAGGGAGCTGTTGAGGCCCTCTGAGGGAACGAGAGAGGGAGGCAGGGAGGGAGCTGTGGAGGCCCTCTGAGGGAATGAGAGAGGGAGGGAGCTGTGGAGGGCTGTCTGAGGGAACGAGAGAGAGAGGCAGGGAGGGAGCTGTGGAGACCCTCTGAGGCAACGAGAGAGAGGGGTAGGGAGGGAGCTATGGAGGGCTGTCTGAGGGAATGAGAGAGAGAGGCAGGGAGGGTGCTGTGGAGGGCTCTCTGAGGGGACGAGAGAGAGAGGCAGGGAGGGAGCTGTGGAGACCCTCTGAGGGAACGAGAGAGAGAGGCAGGGAGGGTGCTGTGGAGGGCTCTCTGAGGGAACGAGAGAGAGAGGCAGGGAGGGTGCTGTGGAGGGCTCTCTGAGGGGACGAGAGAGAGAGGCAGGGAGGGTGCTGTGGAGGGCTCTCTGAGGGAACGAGAGAGAGAGGCAGGGAGTGTGCTGTGGAGGGCCCTCTGAGGGAACGAGAGAGAGAGGCAGGGAGCGTGCTGTGGAGGACTCTCTGAGGGGATGAGAGAGAGGCAGGGAGGGAGCTGTGGAGGCCCTCTGAGGGAACGAGAGAGAGAGGCAGGGAGGGAGCTGTGGAGACCCTCTGAGGGAACGAGAGACAGAGACAGGGAGGGAGTTGTGGATGGGTGTCTGAGGGGATGGGAGTGAGATGTAGGGAGGGAGCTGTGGATGGCTGTCTGAGGGGATGAGAGAGAGAGGCAGGGAGGGAGCTATGGAGGGCTGTCTGAGGGGATGGGAGAGAGATGTAGGGAGGGAGCTGTGGAGGGTACCCCGAAGGGCTGGAGTGAGAGGTAGGGAGACTTTGAAGGCTCCTCTGAGGGACTGAAGCTGGGGCAGGTTGGAAGCAGAGGATTGGGGGCAGCGATGAGGGGGGTGAGGGGCTCTAAAGGAGTTCAGAGCCCAAGCAGCGTTCTAGGACCTGAAAGAAAGTACTCGGTGGGGCATGGCATCCGTGCTCCCAGAAGCAGCCATGGTTGTGTATTCACAGCGCTGTCTGGAAAAAACCTAACATCAGAACATGGCATCCTCTACCCTCAGTCTCATTCAGTGCCCTCAACCTCTCATCCGCTACCCTAAGTCTCACCCAGTGCCCTCAACCTCTCATCCTCTACCCTCAGTCCCTCATCCTCTACCCTCAGTCCCTCATCCTCTACCCAGCACCCCATCCTGTACCTTCAGCCTTTCATCCAATGCCCTCAACTTCTCATCCTCTACCCTCAGTCCCTCATCCTCTACCCTCAAGCCTTCACCCTGTGCCCTCAGCTCCTCATCATCTGCCCTCACCCTCTACCCACAACCCCTCATAATCTACCCAAGCCCAGTCCATCACCCTATGCCTACAACCGGTACGCACAGCCCTTCACCCTCTGCCCTCATTCCCTCATACTTTGCCCTTAACCCCTCCTCATTTGACTGCAGCCGCTCACCCTCTGCCTGCGGATCCTCACCCTCTACCCTTATTAATTCACCCTCTGTCCTCAGCCCTACACACTCTACCCTCAGTTCCTCACAATATTGACTCAGAGTACCTCATCCTCTGCCCTCAGCCTTCCACTCTTTTTCTACCCTCAGTCCCTCACCTAGTTCTGCCCACAGCCCCTCATAATCTACCCTCTAAACTCAGCGTCTCACTCTCTACCCTCAGTCCCTCACCCTCTGCCCTCAGTCCCTCACCCTCTGCCCGTAGATCCTCACCCTCAACGTTTTATCCCTCGTCCTCTACCCTCTGTTATCTACCTTAATCCTCATTCCCTCACCACCCTCAACCCCTCACCCTCTGCCCCCACCTCTCACCCACCCCTCCACCCTCTGCCCACTCTCACCATCCAGACAGTCGTCCATCTGTTTCCTCGGCTTCTTCGTCTCAGGCTTGCAGGCTGCAGGGGAGGCAACGAGAGGGTTAATCAGCCTCACTGACCCGAGAGCAGAGAAGAGAACAGGGAGGCCTAGAGTGAGAACTTCTATAAGGCCAGGGGGGCCGGGCAGAGTCCGTCACTATGAGGCTGTTGCCTCTCAGGGTACAGTTGGCTGGGACAGAGCCAATCACGTGCCAGGCTGTGCCTCTGACGGGGCAGTAGGGCCAGAGAGGAGCCAAACACGTGCCAGGCTGTGCCTCTGAGGGGGCAGTAGGGCTAGAGAGGTGCCAATCACGTGCCAGGCTGTGCCTCTGAGGGGGCAGTAGGGCCAGAGAGGAGCCAATCACGTGCCTGGCTGTGCCTCTGAGGGGGCAGTAGGGCCAGAGAGGAGCCAAACACGTGCCAGGTTGTGTCTCTGAGGGAGCAGTAGGGCTAGAGAGGAGCCAATCACGTGCCTGGCTGTGCCTCTGAGAAAGCAGTAGGGCCAGAGAGGAGCCAATCACGTGCCAGACTAGGCCTCTGAGGGGGCAGTAGGGCCAGAGAGGAGCCAAACACGAGCCAGGTTCTACCTCTGAGTAGCAAGTAGGATTGGACAGAGCCACCCACATGCCTGACGTCATCTTACATATAGGCAATGCCACTAGAATTATGCCACAGGGGCTGACTAAATTATGCTGCAAGAAAAGGCAAATTATGCGGCATTATGCGCACAATTTAAGATATATTACTTCATTATTTTGTCATTTGTACACGTTAACATTATCCTGGGGAAAGGTTTCACCCCATTAGTACTAATTTAAGGTCCAGATACAGCAATGAACAGCTGAAAGCTGACCTTCACAAAGGGCCTTCCACTGTATTCTGGTGCTGAGTTTCAGTAACTTTTCATCACTTTGAGCTAGAAGCACAGGTCCTCCCTTGCAAGCCCATTGCGCGGATAGCGCCTCACTTTTGTGGACACACCTGCAGCACAATGGGCTTGTCCATATTTACAAGGCCACGTAAAGTCACCCTGCGTGCCCTTTCATTGCGTTGTAGATATGGGCCCCTTTCACGCATGACTCTGCGTGAAAGGGGTGTTCCATGGATGTTGCGGTGGGTGTTCCCACGCAACAGCCAAGGAACCTAACAGTGCCAGATTCAGTTTGCACGGAAGAAGGACATGAATGCGCCTCATCTTGTAGAAACGTTGCGCTCCTGCCCTTTTATTTTGATGCACGGCAGCGCAGCGGGAAGGCTTGCTGTGCTGCCGTTCGTCAAAATATAGTAAACATAGCCTCTGTTTTGTTAAAACTGCAAATTATGCAGTAGATGATGGATTGTGCGGAAAATGCGGCTAATAGGAAAACACTGTGGCAACAGAATTGCATAATTCTACTGGCCCTGCATATGAGAGACAGTGCTCAACAATACCAGCCTTCCAGACACGGGGGCATATTTACAAGGGCATTGCTCCACAGAAACGTCCCTTTTAACGAGGTTCCTGTGGCGCATTGCCCTGCTCTGTATTTACAAAGTGGCGTCAAGCCACGTTTTGTGGCTTAACGCAGTGTTGTAAATATGGGACCCTTTCACACAGGTATATGAGTGAAATGGGCGGTAATGGGTGGTGCTGTGGGTGGTGCACTGCAACACCCATTACCATTTGACACTGCTACAGATTTACAAGAATCTGTAAATCTGAGGCAGCCCCAAAAACGTACACCTCTCCAGGGAAGACAGGTGTATGAGTGGCGCAACGAGGAGAAATAACTTTATTTCTCCTCGTTTTTTGCTCTGTTTGTGTGTGCTAGAAGCAGCAAAACACCACTGAACCATTATTTGTGTGCAGGAAGGTGTCCCTTCCAGCACAACAACAATCATCCCTGCAACACAGGGACACTTGTACCATGGTGCAAGGGTGCCTGCGCTGGCGCTAGGCTGATTTTTTTACGCAGGCGCAGTTGTGAGTGCAGGAATGTGCTGTATTGTTGTAAATATAGTGCATTCCTGTACTTAGAAAATGACACAGCTTGGGGCAGCAAAATGGCTTGCGGCACCGCGCTGCGCCATTTTCTTGTAAATATACCCCTAGGTGCAATACACGAGCCACCACCACACTTGGTGCCATACATGAGCTGTCAATACAACTGTGGCATACTCGAGCCGCCACCATACTTGATGCCATACACAAGCCACCACCACACCTGGGGCCATGCACAAGCCCCACCACACCTCATTCCATACACAAGCCCCCACCACATCTGGTGCTGTACAAGAGCCCCACTACACCTGGTGCCATACATAAGTCACCACCACACCTGGTGCCATAGTCAAGCCCCTACCACACCTGGTGCCATACAAGAGCTCAGCTCCAACCTCGCCTGGTGCCATGCATGAACCCCCACCACACCTGATGCCATACACGAGCTCCCACCACACCTGATGCCATACACGAGCTCCCACCACACCTGGTGCCATACACAAGCCCCCACCACACCTGGTGCCATACATGAGCCCCCACCACACCTGGTGCCATACACAAGCCCCCACCACACCTGGTGCTATACACGAGCTCCCACCACACCTGGTGCCAAACACATGATTCCACCACACCTGGTGCCATAACCCCCACCACACCCCACCTGGTGCCATACACGAGCTCCCATCACACCTGGTGCCATACACGAACTCCCACCTCACCTGGTGCCATGCTCGAACCCCCACCACACCTGGTGCCATAATCAAGCCCCCACCAAACCTGGTGCCATACAAGAGCTCCAACCTCGCCTGGTGCCATGCATGAACCCCCACCACACCTGATGCCATACACGAGCTCCCACCACACCTGGTGCCATACACAAGCCCCCACCACACCTGGTGCCATACATGAGCCCCCACCACACCTGGTGCCATACACAAGCCCACACCCCACCTGGTGCCGTACACGAGCTCCAACCACACCTGATGCCATACACGAGCTCCCACCACACCTGGTGCCATACACAAGCCCCCACCACACCTGGTGCCATACATGAGCCCCCACCACACCTGGTGCCATACACAAGCCCACACCACACCTGGTGCCATACACAAACTCCCACCACACCTGGTGCTATACACGAGCTCCCACCACAACTGGTGCCAAACACATGATTCCACCCCACCTGGTGCCATACACGAGCTCCCATCACTCCTGGTGCCATACACAAAATCCCACCTCACCTGGTGCCATGCTCGAACCCCCACCACACCTGGTGCCATATACAAGCTCCCACCACATCTGGTGCCATACATCCACCACATCTGGTGCCATAAACAAGCCCACACCACTTCTGTGGCCATACACGAGGCTCACCACACCTAGTGCCATACACAAGCCCCCACCACACCCCACCTGCTGCCGTTCACAACCTGCCGCCACACCTTGTACTATACACCAGCTCCCACCACACCTGGTGCCATACTCGAGCCACTACCACACCTGGTGCCATATACGAGCTCCCACGACACCTGGTGCCATGCTCGAACCCCCACCACACCTGGTGTCATACATGAGCTCCCACCAAACCAGGTGCCATAGAAGACCACCCACCACACCTGTTACAAATACAAGCCCCCATCACATGTGGTGCCATTCATGAGCCCCCCACTACACCTGTTCCACACGCGAGCCCCCACCACACCTGGTGCCATACACGAGCTCCCACCACACCTGGTGCCATACACGAGCCCCACCACACCTGGTGCCATACACGAGCCCCGACCACACCTGGTGCCATACACAAGCTCCCACGACACCCGGTGCCATAGATGAGCCCCCATCACACCTGGTGCCATACACTAGCTCCCTCCTCACCTGGTTCTATACACGAGCCCCCACCATACCTGGTGCCGGACACGATCCCCCACCACACCTGGTACCATACACAAGCTGCCACCATGCCTGGTGCCATACATGATCTCCCACCACACCTGGTGCCATACACGAGCCCCCCCCCCACACCTGCTGCCATACACGAGCCCCGACCACACCTGGTGCCATACACTAGCTCCCACACACCTGGGGCCATATGTGAGAAGTTGGCCTGGTATATGCTGTCCACTAATTAAAGTGGGCACCTTGTACCAGTCCAAACAACCCTTATTGATGATTAGGTTAAAGACAACCTTTATTGAAAGCTATCCTAGTGGTAGCTATGGAGAGCAGTGTAGGAGAGTAAGATCTGCTTCTTATAGTTACCCCCATTTTTTGCTGATATTTCACTGTTTTCGACTTAGTCTTGCTGGGATCCTGCTATCAAGGACCCCAGCCTAGCTGCTTTCTCTCTAAATTGATTGAATGTAGTTTAAGTACACTTCAGATTGGATTCTGGAGTACCCTTATAAGTCCCTAGTATATGGTATACTATATACCCAAGGCATAGGTACCCCAGAGACCTCTCAGGGGTTGCAGCATGTATTATGCCACCCCTGGGAGACCATTCAAAAAGACACAACAGGTCTGCTACAGTAGCCTGTGTAAGGTGGTGCATGCACCCCTTACTTAGATATAGGTTCACTATATCTATCCATATCACTGCACATATAAACCTATCAGTCACCCCTATGGCAGGCCTTATCAGTCCTGAAGGCAGGGTGCTGGGTTTTATGTAAGAGGGTGCAACTGCATGAGCAGAGCCCCTCTGCAGCCTTCAGAACCTCTATTCCAGGGTTGTTTGTGATGCAGCCAAACCATATAATCTTAAGTCCATGATAACCTTGCGGTAAATGCTAACTTTAAAACGGCTGCATGGAAACATGTTGTGTTTGGTGTCAAACACTTTGGAATCATACCTCCATACCAGTAACTGGTGTGGGAGGTATGATTCCACCCTACTAGAGGGAGAAATATTATAGCACCGGTACACCCGGTACCAGCTTTGCAAACCCTGGCATCACAAAATGGATGCTGCCAGCCACAGACACGAGTCTGCCCTCCTGCTGCCGGGCAAAAATCCGGCAGGGGACGGCTGGACAATAGGTTTCCTGTCACAGGGTGGTGTGACCACCTCCCAGACAAGCTTTAGTTTATTGGGGCTGGGTGGGTGCACTCTGAGAGTGCTTTGATGTCTGTGCTTGGGGCACATTTGGTGTCCCTGTGCACAGTTCAGCTCAAACCGGTTGCAGGGGCAATTAGCCCCTGCTCTGGCACGAAACTGGACAAAGGACATGGGTGTAGCCACCCCTCTGTCCTGACCCTCCCATAGGTGGGTCCCCAGAGTTTGTCCCACCCTTTCCTTGGGTAAAGAGTAGGGACCCCTGGCTACAGGACTTTAGATATACCTGGACAAAACTCTGCTACAGAAACCAAGTACTTCAACTATGTTGGATGACCAAAGAATCTCCCTTGGAGTAAAGGAGTTACTCCCCTGCAAGGCAGGCACCAAAGACGCATCTGACTGGTTTGCATCTACGCAGCTCCTGACGGACTCCGAAGATTTTGCAACACAGAAGGTGGGTTCCTAAGCTTCTCCGCGGCCGACCAGTGCTCTCAGCAAACCTGAGACCCTCAGCCCTGATGGGGACCGTGCAACCCGAACCCCTGGACACCGTGCACATTTGCAGCAGCATATGCTTTTTGGCAGTCCCTGAGGCTGTGCTTTGGGCTACTTGTAGTCCAGACCCCGAGCAGTGATTCCACTGAAGATTACTGGCCTAGTGTTCCGTGGGCTGGTATTTAGTGATTCCTATCGAGGTCCCTTCGCGAACCCTGGTCCGTCGATCTGTGGGTCCCTGAGATGGGTACTTTAACTTTCAGTGGGCTTTCCTGGTTGCTCCAGACATACCCTGACTCTTCATCGCTTGGGGAGTCCACAGGACCTTGCGGGTCCACATCGAAGCATCTTTTCTCTGACCGCGAGGGTTACAGCTGCCAAGGCTTGTTGGTTTCCAATCCGGACAATAAACCCCTAGCACTCGACATCCTTCATGGGACAGCTTGCCTGTGGACTTTGGTCATCATCGACATCTCCTGGTCTCCGTGACTGCAGAGTCAAGCTTCACCTCTTCGCACCTGAAACACCCGACATCAGTGGGCATTCATCTATCGTGCCCCTGGTCACTGGCAAGTGACCCAGACTCTGTCCCCTCTGCTTTCAGGTTCTTCTCAGCTCCAAGCCAGGCTTGGATCACACCAGACACTTTTCCTCTTCAAGGCAGCAGCACTTTGCAGCATCACGCCATTGAGAACCACGAAGATTCCCAACACCATTTGACACCTATGCACCCGGCTTCCCTGGGTGAGGTAACACGAGTACTCCAGTGCTCACGTGGGTGCTGACCTTAGACCCTTCTAAGTTTGAAAGGGTTTGCTCAAAGTCCTCTCCTAAGTGTCTTTAAGCTTTAAAATTCCAACTGCGACTTTCCCATAGGATTGTATGGAGCTCGCGGCTGTGTTCTCACACTGCACGCGTCCCCCGTGGGTCCCCTGTGTCACTACCTTGGGTGGTTCCTTGGGGTCCAAGCGATTCTACATGCTCTAGGCACTGTGTCTAGTCAAGTCGTGGTTGTTATACCACTTTCTTAATATGTGGTTTGGTCTCCCCCTGGGGCCCACTGTGTATTGTGCTATTTACTGTTGTTCTAGTGCATTAATATTGTGTATCTTGTTCTCTAATCTCATAAAGAGGTTACTAGAGTGTTTAGTAATAAATACATATATTTTATGCATATACCTTGTGTGGTTCTCCTTACATTTGATCATTCAAGAGGTTATAATCTGGTAAACCAAGCTGCTTTACATTCCTTCGAGACTTAGCCTGAAGGCTGCTCTCCATAGCTACCACTAGGATAGCTTTCAATAAAGGTTGTCTTTAACCTAATCATCAATAAGGGTTGTTTAGACTGGTGCAAGCTGCCATTATAACTAGTGGACAGCATATACCAGGCCAACTTCTCACACCATACACAAGCCCCCACCACACCTGATGCCATACACAAGCTCCCACCACACCTGGTACCAAACACAAGCTTCCACCACATCTGGTGGCATACACAAGCCCCCACCACATCTGGTGCCATACACGAGCTCCCACCACATCTGGTGCCATACACGAGCTCCCACCACACCTGGTGCCGTACACGATCTCCCACCACACCTGGTGCCGTACATGAGCCCTGACCACCGCTGGTGTCATACATGAGCTCCTACCACACCTGGCGCCATACACAAGCTCCAACCACACCTGGTGCCATACACAAGCTTTCACCACACCTGATGCCGTACACGAGCTCCCGCCACACCTGGTGCCATACATGAGCCCCGACCACACCTATTGCTATACACAAGCTCCTACCACACCTGGTGCCATACAGAAGCCCCCCACCCCTAATGCTATACAGAAGCTCCTACCACACCTGGTGCCATACGCGAGCTGCCACCACACCTGGTGCCCTATGCAAACTCATATCACACCTTGTGCCATACTTGAGCTCCCACCACACCTAATGCCATACACGAGCTCCCACCACACCTGGTGCTGTACACTTGCTCCCACCACACCTGGTGCCGTACACGAGCCGCGACCACACCTGGTGCCATATACGAGCCCCACCACCGTAGATGAGCCTCCTCTAAACCTGGTGCCGTACATGAGCCCTGACCACACCTGATCTCATACATGAGCTCCTACCACACCTGGTGCCATACACAAGCTGCCACCACACCTGGTGCCGTAAACGAGCTGCCACCACACCTGGTGCTGTACACAAGCTCCCACCACACCTGGTGCTGTACACGAGTCCACACCACACCTGGTGCCATACATGAGCCTCCACCACACCTAATGCCGTACACGAGCTTCCACCACATCTGGTGCCGTACACGAGCTTCCACCACATTTGGTGACGTACACGAGTGCCCACCATACCTGGTGCCGTACATGAGCCCCGACTACACCTGGTGCCATGCACAAGCCCCCACCACACCTGGCACCATACATGAGCTCCCAGCAACACCTAATGTCATACACGAGCTTCCACCACATATGGTGCCATACACGAGCCCACACCACATCTGTGGCCATACACGAGCTTCCACCACACCTGGTGCCGTACACAAGCTCCCACCACACCTGGTGCCATACAGGAGTTCCCACCACACCTGGTGCTGTACACTTGCTCCCACCACACCTGGTGCCGTACACGAGCCGCGACCACACCTGGTGCCATATACGAGCCCCACCACCGTAGATGAGCCTCCTCTAAACCTGGTGCCGTACATGAGCCCTGGCCACACCTGATCTCATACATGAGCTCCTACCACACCTGGTGCCATACACAAGCTGCCACCACACCTGGTGCCGTAAACGAGCTGCCACCACACCTGGTGCTGTACACAAGCTCCCACCACACCTGGTGCTGTACACGAGTCCACACCACACCTGGTGCCATACATGAGCCTCCACCACACCTAATGCCGTACACGAGCTTCCACCACATCTGGTGCCGTACACGAGCTTCCACCACATTTGGTGACGTACACGAGTGCCCACCATACCTGGTGCCGTACATGAGCCCCGACTACACCTGGTGCCATGCACAAGCCCCCACCACACCTGGCACCATACATGAGCTCCCAGCAACACCTAATGCCATACACGAGCTTCCACCACATATGGTGCCATACACGAGCCCACACCACATCTGTGGCCATACACGAGCTTCCACCACACCTGGTGCTGTACACAAGCTCCCACCACACCTGGTGCCGTACACGAGCTCCCACCACACCTGGTGCCGCAAATGAGCCCACACCACACCTGGTGCCGCAAATGAGCTCACACCACACCTGGTGCTGTACACAAGCACACACCACACCTGGTGCCATACAGGAGCCCCCACCACACCTAGTGCCGTACAAGAGCTCCCACCACACCTGGTGCCATACACGAGCTCCCACCACACCTGGTACCGTACATGAGCCCCGACCACACCTGGTGCCATACACGAGCCCGCACCACACCTGGCACAATACACGAGCTCCCACAACACCTGGTGCCTTACACGAGCTCCCACCACACCTGGTGCCGTACATGAGCCCTGACCACACCTGGTGCCGTACATGAGCTCCTACCACACCTGGCCCCATACAGGAGCTGCCACCACACGTGGTGCCGTACACGTGCTCCCACCACACCTGGTGCCGTACACGATCACCTACCACACCAGGTGCCAAACACAAGCCCACACCCCACCTGGTGCCGTACACGAGCTCCCACCACACCTGGTGCCATACACGAGCTCCCGTCACACCTGGTGCCGTACACGAGCTCCCACCACATCTGGTGCCGTACACGAGCCCCCACCTCATCTAATGCCAAACACGAGCTCCCGCCACACCTGGTGCCATACAAGAGCCCATCACACCTGGTGCTATACACAAGCTCCCACCCCACCTGGCGCCATACACAAGTCTTGCCACACTTGGTGCCATACATTACTTTCACCACATCTGGCGCAGTACCTGCCTGCAACCACACCTGGCTCTTTAGCTGAGGTCGCACATATAGCTCTACATCCAAACTCATGGCACTTGTGGCACTACACCAGAGGCCCCTCATTTGGCGCTATATGCAAGGTTCCACATCTCGGCGCTACACCAGAGGTCCAACATCTGAGGGTATACTCCAGCTCTCAACACATCTGGCAAATACTGCTGTGAGCCTTCCTTGCACTTAAACTGTAGAAGTGACATCATTCTCAAAATGGGAGTTGTTTTATGAAGATTTTACAGGTCACCTGGGGTCCCAGAGACCCTCACTTTGGAAGACACCAGGACGAGACCACTGCCGTCTCTGGACTCAGCATCCATGTTTGTCTGCCAACTCGAGGGTTTGTAGGGTACTGTAAGGTCACTTTACCAATTTCCTAACTCTTGTTGAGACTCAGTGTGCTTTCCATCTGGTGGAGTAGGATGTAACTCAGTTTTGCAGCGCCTAGATGTGGGAGGTTCTGGGAGCAGCGTCAACTGTTAGTTCTGGGTGTTGGTGTTGTCTGTTGTGCGTGAGGTCCGGAGAGTAGCTGCCAAATTACACTACTTGTACCCAGCGGCAAGCAACCAACCTGTGTGGTAAGAAGACATGCCCCGGTCATTTCACGAGTGCGCCTGTGTGTGGTTTTTGAGTGATGTGTGTACATAAGAGCTGTGGGGTGGCAGGTTTTAGGCGATGTGTGTTGCAAATGTGTGTGTGTAGGAGGTGTGGTGGGACACCTTTGCATGTTTGTGCATATTGATGTTCAACGTTTGGGTAGTGACCGTTTGTACAGTTGTTTGCGTACCTGTTTGTGAGTGATATATTAGTGAGCCAGTTACAATGTGTCTGCAGTTTGGGGGTTGTTTGAGAATATGGGTAGCTTGTTGTGTGTGTGATGCATGTGAATGATGTGTGAGTGTTGTGTGCATGTGTGCCTGCTTGTGCAAGTGTTGTGTGCCGTGTTTATTACTGTGTTCTGTGTGTGTGCATGTGTGCTATGTGTTGTGTGTGTGCAAATGTTCTGTGTGCATGGGTAAGTTTTGGGCGTTACGCCTATGGGTGCAATTGTTGAGTGTATGAGTGTTGTGTGTGTGGTGTGTGGGTGTTGTGTGAGTGCTAGTGTTATGTGTAGTGTGTATAAACATGGTGTGTGAGTGTTGCATGTCTGTGTGAGTGCTAGGGTTGTGTGTTGTGTGCACGTGTTGTGTGTTCATAGGTAAAAGTGGGGTGTTGCGCCTGTGTGCGCAACTGGTAAATGTGTGTGTTGAGTGTGATTTAGGAGTTCTATGTGACTGCTAGTGTTCTGTGTGGTGAGCACAAGTGTGGTGTTTGAGTATTCCATGTCTGTGTGAGTGCAAGTGTTGAGTGTTGTATGTGCAGTTTGTGAGTGTAGTGTGTATATCTGTTTGAGTACTAGTAATGTGTTTGTGTGCTTATGTGGGGTGTGTGAGTATTGTATGTGCATTGTGTGAGTGGTGTGTGTGTATGTCTGTGCGAGTGCTAGTGTTGTGTGCCTGTTGTACAAGTGTTTTGTGTGTAAGAGTGTTCTGTGTAGATAACGTTGTGTTTTGCATGTTAGTGAAGTCGACACTTACCTTGGTACCTCGCCCAGAATTTGTCCTGTAAGAGAGCAGAGAGTCTGTTAGGAGTAGATGGTGTCAACTCACATACACAGGTACCAACTTGACATAGTGACACACGAGGGAGGGGAGGGACAGCTCTGTTGTGCATGAACAAGCCTTCAAGAACTTACTAAATCCTGGCCTCTTCCTCTGACACATTTCCCTTCCCCTCATTTCTTTCTATCCCTCCCACTGTTACTCATTTCTGGTTGCCTCTAATAAAATGTTTGTGTAACACACTCCACCAAATACTTGAGGCCTCATTTACAAAGAATTGGCAAGTCATTTTGCTGCATTGCCCTGTGCCATTTCCATAAAGTGCATTCCTTCCTTTCAGCTGGCGCCTGAGCACAATTTGCAGCCGAGCGTCAATGCAGGCATCTTTGCACCATGGTACAAGGGTGTCTGTGTTGTTGGCATGATTGTTTTTGTGCAGGAAGGGGCATCTTACTGAACAAAAACAACACTGAGATGCATTTTTCTCGTTCTATGTGTGCTGCAGAATACGTAGAAAGAGTAACAAGCATTGGCATAGCCAATAGGTCTTGCCTTTGGGACCTTATAAGTGTTTAGCCAGAGATATTGACTTTGCCTCTGTCTTTAGGCTGTACTGTACAGAAGTCTGCAACATGCTGAAAAGTTATAATAAAGAAGTGTCAGAAACATTTTTGTTACCTTATATATGACCAAGAAAGCATTATGTAAAACTGAACGACCATATTAAAAAATTATTAACAATAAATTATGTCTTGAGGTTTTTTTCGTCCTTTCAATGCAGGCAACACCTTCTGCCTGTCCCAATGGTTGCTTGTTATGGTTTCTTTTGTTATGGGGGGCATAAATAACAGGAGGGTGAAGGTTGGGAAACAGTACCTGTATAACAGTCAGTCAGTCAGTCAGTGAGAGAGAGAGTCGGTCAGAGAGAGAGAGAGTGAGTCAGTCAGTGAGAGAGTGAGAGTCAGTCAGTCAGTGAGAGAGAGTCAGTCAGTGCGAGTCAGTCAGTGAGAGAGGGAGTCAGTCAGTGAGAGAGAGAGAGTCAGTCAGTGAGAGAGAGAGTCAGTCACTGGGAGAGAGTCAGTGAGAGAGAGAGAGAGTCAGGCAGTGAGAGAGTGACAGAGTTAGTCAGTGAGAGAGAGAGTGAGAGAGTCAGTCAGTCAGTGAGAGAGTCAGTCAGTCAGTTAGTGAGAGATTCAGTCAGTCCGTGAGAGAGAGAGTGAGAGAGTCAGTCAGTTAGTTATTCAGTCAGTGAGAGTCAGTCAGTCAGTCAGTCAGTGAGAGAGTCAGTCAGTCAGTGAGAGAGTCAGTCAGTGAGAGAGAGAGTGAGAGTCAGTCAGTCAGTGAGAGTCAGTCAGTCAGTGAGAGAGAGATTGAGAGAGTCATTTAGTCAGTGAGAGAGAGTGAGAGAGTCAGTTAGTGAGAGAGTCAGTCAGTGAGAGAGAAAGTGAAAGAGTCAATCAGTCAGAGTCTTGTGAGAGAGTGAGTGAGTGAGTCAGTGAGAGTGAGAGAGTCAGTCAGTCAGTGAGAGTCAGTCAGTCGGTGAGAGAGTCAGTCAGTCAGTCAGAGAGAGACAGTCAGTGAGAGAGTGAGTCAGTTAGTCAGTGAGAGAGTTAGAGTCAGTCAGTGAGAGAGTGAGTCAGTTAGTCAGTCAGTGAGAGAGTGAGAGTCAGTCAGTGAGAGAGTGATTGAGAGAATCGGTCAGTCAGAGAGAGAGTGAGTCAGTCAGTCAGTGAGAGAGTCAGTCATTCAGTGAGAGAGCCAGTCAGTGAGAGAGAGAGTGAGAGAGTCAGTCATTCAGTGAGGGAGAGAGTGAGAGTCAGTCAGGGAGAGAGTGAGAGTCAGTCAGTCAGAGTCAGTGAGAGTCAGAGTGAGAGAGTCAGTCAGTCAGTGGAAGAGAGAGTGAGACAGTCAGTCAGTTAGAGAGAGAGTGAGAGAGTCAGTCAGTCTGTGAGAGTCAGTCAGTCAGTCATTGAGTCAGTCAGTCAGTGAACGAGAGAGTGAGAGAGTCAGTCAGTCAGAGAGTCAGTGAGAGTCAGTCAGTCAATCAGTTAGTCGGTGAGAGAGTCAGTCAGTCAGTCAGTGAGAGAGAGATTGAGAGAGTCAGTCAGTGAGAGAGAGTGAGAGATTCAGTCAGTGAGAGAGAGAGAGTCAGAGAGTCAGTCAGTGAGAGTCAGAGAGTCAGTGAGAGAGAGTCAGTCGGTGAGAGAGTCAGTCAGTGAGGGAGAGAGAGTGAGAGAGTCAGACAGTCAGTCAGTAAGAGAGAGAGTAAGAGTCAGTCAGTCAGTGAGAGTCAGTCAGTCAGTGAGGCAGAGTGAGAGAGTCAGTCAGTGAGAGGGTTAGCTAGTGAGAGAGAGAGTCAGAGTCAGTCAGTGAGAAAAAGTCAGTCAGAGAGAGAGAGTCAGTGAGTCAGTGAGAGAGAGTGTGAGAGTCAGTCAGTGAGAGGGTTAGTCAGTGAGAAAGAGAGTCAGAGTCAGTCGGTGAGAAAGAGTCAGAGAGTCAGTCAAAGAGAGAGAGAGTCAGTCAGTCAGTGAGAGAGCCAGTCAGTCAGTGAGAGAGTCAGTCAGTGAGAGAAAGAATGAGACAGTCAGTCAGTGAGAGAGAGAGTGAGAGAGTCAGTCAGTCAGTGAGGGAGAGAGAGAGAGTCAGTCGGTCAAAGAGTCAGTGAGAGTCAGTCAGTCAGAGAGTGAGAGAGTCAGTGGAAGAGAGAGTGAGAGAGTCAGTCAGTCAGTTAGAGAGAGAGTGAGAGAGTCAGTCAGTCAGTGAGTCAGTCAGTCTGTGAGAGTCAGTCAGTCAGTCATTGAGAGAGTCAGTCAGTCAGTAAACGAGAGAGTGAGAGAGTCAGTCAGTCAGAGAGTCAGTGAGAGTCAGTCAGTCAATCAGTTAGTCAGTGAGAGAGTCAGTCAGTCAGTCAGTGAGAGAGAGATTGAGAGAGAGTGAGAGATTCAGTCAGTCAGTCAGTGAGACAGTGAGAGAGACAGTCTGTCATTTAGTCAGTCAGTCAGAGTGAGAGAGTCAGTGAGTGAGTCAGTCAATCAGTCAGTGAGTGA